>NW_020954723.1:27396312-27547773 GCF_900497805.2 Vombatus ursinus
GTGTGTGTGTGTGTGTGTGTGTGTGTGTGTGTGTGTGTGTGTGTGTGTACAATGTGTCTGTCGCCACAAGTGCACTCAGGCCTTCCTGTGGCCTTTGACAATGAAGGGAAAAAATATTCTGAAAGAGAAAAATGAAGTTTCACATACACCAAAAAGAAAAGTTATACCGGTTTTTAAAAATAGCCTATCAAATTTCGCTGCCCTACTCCCCACACTAAAAATACCAACACTTTCCTCCATGTATGCTTACACCACTGAGATGGGCTTGGCCTATGCACTTTGCTTCCCTGGCAACCCAGAGAATGGTACATTGTGCTTTTCTTCCTATGTTGTCTTTTCCTGGGAAAGAAAAAGATGTAAGATCTTTCCCCATAGCATTAGAGAAACTTCAGAAACACTGACCAAAGGAATATTAATGTGCTTATTTCAATTGTTGGATAAATTAATCATATGAAATATCTCCCATTAAAAAGTTTGTATTATGGGACTTTCTTCGTTTAAATCTCTAAAAAAAATTATTATTTTGAAAAGTGAAACCTATAATTAAGCCCTCCAAAGCGCCTCAAAGTAGCATTTTAAATTCTGACTTATTTGCTGTAAAGTCTTTGCTTGAGATTAATTTTTAATGATATTTTGGTTTTACATTACCTTTGATTCTAAATAAATATTTCCCTTTCCTCCCACCAGCAAACCCCTCACCTTGTAACAAAGATTTTAGAAGGGGGAGGGGAGAACAGTTCAGTAAAATTAACCAACATATCTCAACCAAGTTTGATAACATATGCAGTGTTCCACACCCAAAGTCCCACTTCTGAAAAGAAGAGAAGGTAATTTATCATCTCTTCTCTGGAGCCAAGCTTAGTCATGATAGGTGGATTCCATTTCTTCTTTTTTTTCCATTTCACACTGTTATGAATCATTGTGTATGTTTTTTTCTTGGTGCTATCGCACTCCTATCGGTTCAAATTAAATCTTTGAATGCTTCTCTAAATGCTTCAAATTCATCATTTCTCAAGGCCCATTAACATTCTACTACATTCATGAATACCTATTTGTTTAACCATTCCCCAATACATGGCCAACTAACTGTGTTTCCAGTTTTTTGCTGCTACAAAAAGTCAACATAGGACTTTCATATCCCTTCCTTTGACTTCCTTGACTTCCTATAGGCCTTGAATTAACACTTTAAAAGTTAAAGTGACAGTAATAAAAATGAAGAATAAAAATGATTAAATGTAATTGCTTCTTTACTATAAGACCACAGGTTTTTACTGTTAAAAGAGACTTTAAAGATCATCTAATGCAGTTGTCTTATAATAAAGATGAGGCAGCTAGCTAGGTGGTGCAATGGATAGACTGCCAGCTCTGGAGTCTGGAGGACCTGAGTTCAAATCCAGCCTCAGACACTTACTAGCTGTGTGACCCTGGGAAAGTTACTTAACTCCATTTGCCTCAGTTTCCTCATCTGTAAAATAAGCTGCAGAAGGAAATGTCAAACTACCTCAGTGACTTTGCCAAGAAAACCCCAAAAGAGGTCATAAAGACTTGGACACAACTAATTAACTAAACAACAACAAAACATACGTTAAAGATGGAGAAACTATTAGGAGCTCGCCTGTTTAGTCAAGCACGGAAATATTATAATGACACCCAGTTACCTTCTAAACCAGGGGTTCTTAACCTTTTTGGGTCATTGTCCCTTTGGCAATCTAGTGAAACCTACAGATCCCTTCTCAGAATAGTTTTTAAATGCATAAAGTGTAATACATAGGATTAAAAAGGAAATCAATTATATTGAACTGAAGATGTAATTTTTACCCATCCAAGTTCATGGATGCCTTGAAACTTATTCTCAGACCCTAAGTTAAGAACCCAGATTTAGAATCAGGGGAGTAGGGAGATTATGAAGAATATTTCACCTTGTTTACCATCTTCAGAAAGGCATCAGGTCTTAAGAAGGAGTAGCAGGCAATGTTTAGGTTGACAAGACCTTCCAGACGGGTAACTTTCTATTTATAAAAAGGGCAGAACCATTGCCATTTAAAACCTTGATCTCCAGTGAGCCATTGATAGAATCAAAGAAATAGACTGTACTTTCCCCTCTAGGTCCTGGGTTGATGACAGCACGGGATGGGTACCTGAGGCTTCCTGAGGGAGGAGCTATATCTCTCTCACGGGATCCTTTATTTCTCCTGGTGTTCAATATCCTGACTCTCTGTCTAGTTTCTCCTTCCTGGATCTCCTTCCTGAAGATCTAATCACTCCCTGGATCTGTCCCCATCCCATGCCTATTTTTCATTCCCAGACTTGACATCCTTCTCACAATTCTTGCTTTCCACTCAAGTTCTACAATCCTCTGTTACTCTTAGTCCCAGCATAATGAGCAAAATATGAGACCTGAATCCTATTCTGTATCATAGCAAGTATTCTTTAATATTTCAAGGAATAGCAACCTGAAAGGGAAATAGCTTATGTTATATCACTAGAGTCTAAGAGCTAGACTAAAAAAAAAAAAAAAAAGGAAAAAATTGTGAAACTTGAAATGAGAGAGAGGAAAGCCAACAATAACAGCATCTTTACTCAAAAGGTGGCCAATATCTTTTAAATCTCTTAATCCATCCATGCCCCAATGTATTAGCCACAATCTACTAATGTTTCTGTTTAAATACTATTGCTTTCTCTATCATGTCACAGAAATCTCTTTACCTAAGAAGCTCACTCACCTCTTGGCCCCACAACACTGAAAGTACCCTCTGCCCCAAAGCCTCTCCCTCTGATTGGCTGGTTCTCCAAAGAACTTCCATTTTATGGAAGAGGCCCAGGCCAGCTATGTCTTCATTTCTCTCCAGGGTACTCTTCTGACTCTCTGGACTTTGTCTACCATAACCCAGTGCCAGTTACGTTCATCTCTGCTCCCCATCCCCACCGCAACCACCACTTTTCAGTTGTCTTTTATGTTTTGTCTTCCCTCATTAGAATGTAAACTCCTTGAGGGCAGAGACTCTTTCTGCTGGTATTTGTATTCTCAGCACTTAGCACAATGCCTGGCACATAACTAGTATTTAATAAATGTTTCTTGACTTGACTTACTTTGATCTGGAGGTTCCCAAATTTATTTGACTTACTACTCCCTTTTCAAAAAAAAAAGTTACCCACTGGAAATCTACTTTCTTTAACACTTTAATGGATTTTTTGGAATTTGTATCATTTCAAAAACTATAATTGTTTTAAATGACATATCTTAAATTTAATAATTTATTGCATATTTATGATTTTTTTCTGCTGAAATTTTGATGATGCAATATTGCATCATGTAATTGTATAGTATTGTACCGTAAACAAGTCATTACACACACATATTCCTGCTGATGCATGCTGGACTTCCCAACAATGCATGACACGCTTGACTGCCAACACTTGCTTGTTAAGACCTGTTGGTGCACTTGAACACTGATGGATTATAACTTGCATTTTGTGTGTTTATTTGGAAAATAATGTAATCACTATGATTTTAACTCTGTTACACAACAGATGAAACACATACAACTTTTCAAAATTTTCTTCTCTTCTTTCCTTATACTTCCACAGCCCCCTAATTTTTATTCGATGTCCTGCAATTGTACCTGAGGTTAATACTGCCCCCCTGGATCATTCCAGCACCCCCCAGGGGGGCAGTATCACCCACTTTGGGAACCTATGCTTTGATTGATTGTTTCCATCCACAGACAATTACTACTGGGAAATGAAAACTATTTGGACAAAATTCTCAAATGGTATGATAGGCTGAAGGAAAAATAAGAATATACCATGATATGATGAATTTAAACATTTTACAGCTGGATATCATATTATTAAAACAAAAGTATCTCTTCTAACAGCTGTGTTACATATAAATTCCCTCCAATTTATGGTTTCTGCAATGTTATATTTATTGAAAAGCTCAAAGTAATTTTTTTCAAAACAAAGCACCCCTAATACAGTCTCACAATACTTTATGAGTCATAAAACATGAGAAAGAGAAATATTAAATGGTAACTGACTGAATGACTAATTGGGGACCAAGGTTTTAAATGAAGAGGACTCTGCTCTGTCCATAAACTAAAACCTACCCCTCAATCTGATCAAGAAAAAAATTAATATTTCTGCAACAAGTCAGTGTTTAATGGCCCATCTTTACTAACCTACGCTGTCAAAGATTTGTTAGAAAAAGATGGTTAAGGGGCAGCTAGGTGGCGCAGTGGATACAGCACCTGCCCTGAAGTCAGGAGGACCTGAGTTCAAATCCAGCCTCAGACCAAACACTTGACCCTTACTAGTTGTGTGACCCTGGGCAAGTCACTTAACCCCAATTGCCTAAAAAAAAGAAAAAGAAAAAAGAAAGAAAGAAAATAAAAGAAAAAGAAAAAGATGGTTAACCACAGTGTAGGCATACAGCCCTCAACAAGAATGCTATAATACCTATTCTTCAAAGATATAGGACTTCATCAGGTGGTTACTTCCTTTATCCATATAAAAATCAATCTTTACTCTACATTACTGGACATTTTTCATGGGATACTATGGCCAGAGAAAATCACTATACTGTAGCCAACCTGGTGATAAGCTTATCTGAACTCAACTTAAGGGAGTCCTCAGACTACAGACACATAATCTCTTCACCAAGGACACCATTGCTAGAGCTAAGTGGCACAGTGGATAGAGCACTGGACTTGGAGTCAGAATGATGTGAGTTCAAAACTGACCTCAGGCACTTGTCAGCTGTGTGACTCTGAGAAAGTCACTGACCTCATTTTCCCACCTGTAAAATACGAATAATAATAACACTTACCTTTCAAGGTTGTTATGAGGATAAAATAAGAAAATATTTCAAAAGTACTTTGAACATCCTAATGGACTATAAAAATGCTAGCTTTTTTTAAAAAAGATATCTAGGTAGTTCAATGGATAGAATGCTGGACTTAGGCTCAAAAGACCTGAGTTTATATCTGGCCTGAGACATCTGTCAACTATGTGACCCTGGGCACAAATATTTAAATTCTGACTCAGTTTCCTCACCTGCAAAAAAGGGGATAATAATAGCACCAATTTCCCAGGGCTTTTGTGAAGATAAAAAGAGATAATATTTGTAAAATGCCTTGCAAATCTTAAAATCCTATGTAAATGCTAGCTATGGTGGTTATAATTATGGCCAGGCTCATACTTAAAGCCTTTCTTAGGTGGTTAGACCTGCCATAGTTTGAAATCTTCTGCTATGACTTTTATCAGTCAATCAATAAGCATTTATTAAGTGCCTACTATGTGCTAAGCATTGTGCCGGCTTAGAATATGGGGTCATTTGCAAGCCACATTAAGATATTACTGTAGGGCTTGAGTGGAAGGACCCCACTTTTTACCTGAAGAAAATTCCTAATATGGGAAAAGATAAAAAATTTTTAAAATAATCACAGTCACAGAGTATGGATAATAATAAGAATTGTTATTATAACAGAAATAATAATGATATTATTATTGTTTAAATAGCACTTTAAGGTTGGCTAAAGCACTCTACATGTTACTTCATTTGATCCTCACAACAACACCATGTGATAGATGCTATTATTATCCCCATTTATAAATGAAGAAACTGAAATTGAGCAAAAGGTTAGGAGATTTGCCCAGGGTCACACAGCTTGTAAGTGTCTGAGACAGGATTCAAACTCAGGTCCTTCTGGCTCCAAGTCCAGCACTCTATCTACTATGCCATCTAGTCCAACTCTTACCTAAACAAGATTCCCCTCTCTAAACATATAGTGATTTGCTGTTGTTGTTCAGTCCTTTCAGTTGTGTCTGACTCTTCATGACCCCTTTCTTGGGTTTTTCTTGGCAAAGATACTGGAGTGGTTTGCCATTTTCTTCTCCAGCTCAATTTACAGATGAGGTAACTGAAGAAAATAGGGTTAAGTGACTTGCCCAGGGTCACATAGCAACTAAGTATCTGAGACCAGATTTGAACTCAAAAAGATGGGTCTTCCTGACTCCAGGCCCAGCACTCTATCCATTGTACCACCTTGATGCTCACCATAGGTATCGGTCAGCAGGTTATGGTTTAGGGGGGCATTTTATATAAGGACAGTACCAACACTGATAAAATCACAAGTCTTCAATGGATTGATATTTCCCAAACTATGTTTTATGAAACCCTAGTTTGTTTTTTTCTATGATGCATGAAAGTTTTAATTCCAGTTAGTCATCTAAAAACATATAACCAACCACAGAAGGATTCTCTAACCAGGCCTTGATCACATCCTCCCCTACCAAGCCTTGACTCTTCTATATGATATCCCTCCATTATTAGCACCATGATCTTTTCCTTATCATCACTGTTTAAGTAGCTCTCTTCAAGATATATGACTTACAGACTTCAATACCTTGATCACTTACAATTCTACTTTCAAATCAAATGATTAAGAAATACAACTATTCAGTCAAGAATAGTTTTCTTTGAGAAGAAAAAAAAGCAGAAAACGTAGAAATGTCATCATACTGACACTTAAGAATATATAATGGACAGGGGCAGCTAGGTGGCGCAGTGGATCGAGCATCAGCCCTGGAGTCAGGAGGACCTGAGTTCAAATTTGACCTCAGACACTTGACAGTTACTAGCTGTGTGATCCTGAGCAACTAACTTAACTCCAACTGCCTAAGTAAAAAAAAAAAAGAAAAAGAAGAATATATAATGGTAGCCATAGGGCAGGGGAGGGAGGGAGGGGAAGAAAAAAAAGAAATTTACATGGTAATTTTATTATATATTTAAAAGGAATAGCAAGTTGTATATAACAGATTTGCAATTTCATGTGCAATCAATCATCTTTTTTATTATACTATGTTATGGAAATACTTGTTTTATTCTATAAATTAAAAATAATAATTTTTAAAAGAATATATATATATAATTATTTAACTGAATAATTGTTCATGCATTCCTAATTTTCTGCTGTGAAACTAAGTAATCAACTTAGGTTAAATTTCTATAAACATAATTAATTGCTTATAATAAGTATCTACCAGTAGGTCTATGGGGTCATTTTATATAAATAAGATAGAACACCCAGGAAGGTGTGAGTTCAAATTCAACCTCAGACACTTACTAGCCTTGTGACCTGGGTAAGTCACTTCACAGTTCTTCATCTGTAAAATGGGGACACACTAGGAGAAGGAAATGACAACCACCCCAGTATCTTTGCCAAGAAAATCCCTCGGACAAAAGCCGATGGGGTTATGTAGAGTCAGACACAACTGAACAACAACACAGTACCAACACCGATGAAATCACATGTCATAGATATATCAACACTTCCCAAACTATGTTTTTATAGATCCCTAATTTTTCACACGATGCTTGAAAATTTCAGTTCCAGTAAGTCACCTAAGAAGGGGCTGCCCCAACCACAAAGGGACTCTCCAACTAGGCTACAACATCATCTCCTTTACCAACCTTCGACTCTAACTTCTACCAGTCAGGTCAATAGGTTTATAACCCTTCCTCTGTTCAGAAGAGGAAGGGAGAAACCACAAGAGTGAACATTCAGTTGGATACCTGTGTCATAATTCTGGCCATAACTGATATTCCCACCTCCTTGCACCATTGCCCCTTTATGTCTCCATGGCCTTAAACACAAAGTTTGGCATTTATAAAGTTCCATCAATGAAATTCAAACCCAAAAGTGTTCTGTGGCTAAATTAGTTTGGAAGGTACTGTAATACTATATTCAACTTGGAATAAGAAGGCAATAGGTCACTGCTCACATTGCTTAATTGAGCCTTTAGATTCAGACAATAACTGACAGTATAACCTTTCTCAAAATGTTTTGTTCCGCATAGTGAAAAAGTCAATTTTACCTTGAATCTGAAGACTTCAAAATCCACTATAACAGGAAAACACACATCAACTAAAACTGGGAACAACATTTTTCCAATATTCAATTCATTTTCAAACAGCCACGTACAACTCCATCACCTACAGAAGAATTTTAACCAAAATGCCTTACTTTTCTGTAGACGATCGTATTTGGAGTAGTCTCTTCTGGGTCAGCAATACCCACTGAACTTTGATCACTGGTTCCCTGAGCCATTTTGAAAGTCTTCACTCACCCTAGAAGGATAATTAAATAGGAGATTAATTTATGTAAAAGAAACATTTGAAACAAAGAACTGAGTGTCTTTTGTCAAGTTGTAAGGAAAAAACAATAGATCTTTCCCCATTTTTCCTCAAGAAATTCTTAAGTTTTTTTTTTAAAGGCAATTGGGGTTAAGTGACTTGCCCAGGGTCACACAGCTAGTAAGTGTCAAGTGTTTGTTTTGAGGCCAGATTTGAACTCAGGTCTTCCTGACTTCAGGGCCAGTGCTCTATCCACTGCGCCACCTAGCTGCCCCCCTCATGAAATTTTTAAGGAATTATAAGGCAAGGATCAGTAAAGAGTTTGGATCTTACTTACCACCCAAACAGAGGCAGCATCTAATCCTGTCTCTATCATGTTGGCTGTGTGATGTTAGATAAACCATTTAACCTCCACACATTCACAGCCTATCAGTGAAATTTACTCAGTATAGTACTTGGGGGGGAAAAAGACTTTGAATTAAAAACAAAATAAGTCATCAAACAAGTTTTTATTAAGCTCAAGGAGCTAACATTTTAATAGGAGATAATCTGCACATTATGTATATACATATATGTATATATAACACATATGTATACATATATGTATGTTTTATATATATATATATATACACACACACGAATATGTGTGTGTGTGTGTGTGTGTGTATCATGTGCATGCAAGGTAACCATGGGTAGAAAGGTACTAAAGCACCTGGGAATAAAGTGGAAACCAGGCAACAATATTCTTCCTTCTTTCTTTTCTTTACCCTCCTTTCTTCCTTCCTTCTTTTCCTTTACCTTCTCTCCTTCTTTTACCTTCCTTCCTTCTATCCCTCCTTCTCCTTCTTGCTTGATTTCATCATCTCCCATGGACTCAATTCTATGCAGATGATTCTCGTATCTGTTTTTCTAGCCTAAATTTCTCTCCTGCCCTCTAGTCTTGCATGTCCTACTACCTACTGGACATCTGAAGCAGAACATTCCATAGACAATGTGAATTCAATATGTCCAAAACTGAACAGATTATCTTTTCCCCTAAACCCTCTCCTGTTCCAAACTTATCTATTACTAGATACCATACTCCCAGTAACCAAGGTTCACAGCTTTGGTGTCCTCAAGTCCTCGCTTTCTCTCACTCCTCACATCCAATCTGTTGGCAAATCCCATCGATTCTACCTTCAAGTCATTCCTCCTATACACCCTCATCTCTTCTCTGACAGTGTTGCCAGCTTGGTACAGCCTTCATCACCTCATACCTGGACTACTGCAGTCGTCCTCCCATTCATTCTAGTCCCTCTTCCACTCAGCTGCCAAAGTGATCTTTGTAAAGTACAAGCTTGATGATGCCAGCCCCTACTCAACAAGCCCCAGTGTTTAGTTTTTAATACCCTTCACTTGCCTTTTTCTACCTTCCCAGCCTTCTCGAACTTTCCTTGCCTTCACCTATTCTATGAACCAATGACACTGACTTCCCTGCAGTTCCTTGCCTGTGATACTCCCTCTCTTTATTCCTTCTCCAGGTATGGAATGCTCTCCCTCTTCATCTCCACCTTTTGGCTACCCTGGATTACTTAAGTCTCAGATACAATCTCACCTTTCACAAGAGGCCTTTTCTGGTCCTCTTTAATGCTAATGGTCCCCTCTGAGAATACCTCCAATTTATCCTGACCATATACTAAATGTACATAATTCTTTGTATATTTTCTCCCCCATTAAAATTTGAACTCCTGGAGGGGAGGGAGGAGGGGAAGAAAAGATGGAGGGAAAGAAGGTGGGAGGAGGAAGGAAAGAAGGAACTTATTAAATGCCTACTATGTGTAGGGCAGCTAGGTGACACCATTGTACACAGAGTGCCAGGCCTGGAGTCAGGAAGACTCATCTTCATGAGTTCAAATCCGGCCTCAGACACTTACTAGCTGGGTGACCCTGAGCAAATCACTTAAAATGAGCTGGAGAAGAAATGGCAAACCACTCCAGAACTTTTGCCAAAAAAACTCCAAATGGAGTCACGAAGAGTCAGACATGACTGAAAAACGACTGAACAACAACATGCTCCAGATACTGCACTAAGTGCTTTACAAACTCTATCTACTGCACCACCTAAGTGGGAGTCAAGATGAGGTCTTTTGAATCCAAATCCAATGATCTTCTTCACTCCCTCATATCTAATGATCTTTTATCAACTACAATTATTATATGTGTCATATTCTTCCCCTAACTAAATTCTAAATTTCAGAAGGGTTGAAACTTTGTAGTAATTATCTTTTATATGTCCTTCCATATAGTATTTTGGACATCATAGACACAACAAATAACTGCTGAATGAAGGTATGAATAAAAAATAATCTCTTCCCCTTTATTAGTTAGAATATAAAAATTTCTAATTGCATAAAGGAATCAGCAAAGTCTTATTTACCCATCACTTAACTTTAAAAATCAACTTTTCTATAAAAGCCTACCATGATGCCTCACAGCAGGAAAGGGATGATTAACTACAAGTTCTTAGAGGCTTTTCTGGGGGAGTGTAAACTGGGACAGATTCTACCATGGTGTGATGGCTAAGTACAATCCTGGCAACAAATTATATCTGCTTTTTAAGCACAGAGTACAAACGCCTATCTACTAAGTGATGAATTATTTGGCCATAGCAACCTACGAAACAAATAAAAATTCACTATGGCCCCCACTCCTGTGCTTTCCCTTCCCACTGGTGCAGTGACAGTGGCAGAATACTGGAAAAGGGCATAGAGGATGCTAACAATTACAGTTTCTTTACTTTCTATAAACATTAGCTTAGCTGTTGGTATTCAAAATGTGATCCAGTGACAAACAGGACATACTACCAGAGGAACAAAACTTTATATAAGATAGCTATGTAGCAATAACTATAATGAGGAAACCAAAAAAGCCTAGAAACTGACTCAGTCAGCAATCATTTGATTTCTGTGCCATGATAACATTAATTTCTTTTAAATTTTTTTATTTAGTATTTTATTTTTCCCTAATTACATGTAAAAACAATTTTTAACATTCATTTTTAAAACTAAATTCCAAATTTTCTCCCTCCCTCCCCATCACCCTCATTGAGAAGGCAAGCAATTTGATATAGGTTATGCATGTGCAGTCATGTAGAACATATTTCCATATTAGTCATATCGTAAAAGAAAATACAGACCAAAATGAAAACATTAAGGAAAACAAAGAAAGTTAAAAAGGTATGCTTTGATCTATATTCAGACTTCATCAGTTCTTTCTCTGGGAATGGACAGCATTTCTCACCATAAATTCTTCAGAGTTGTCTTAGATCTTTGTATTGCTGAGAAGAGCCAAGTAATTCACAGTTGATCATCTTACAATATTGCTGTTAGTATGTAAAATGTTCTCCTAGTTCTAATCATTTCACTTTGCATCAGTTCATATAAGTCTTTCCAGGTTTTTCTGAGAGTATCTAGTTCATCATTTCTTATAATACAGTAGTATTTCATCACAATCAAATACCACAACTTGTTCAGCCACTCTTCCCCAACTGATGATCATCCCCTAGATTTCCAATTCTTTGCCACCAGAAAAGTGCTATAAATATTTTTGTACATATAGGCCCTTTTCCTTTTTTTTAATCTCTTTTGGGATATAGACATAGTAGTGGTTTTGGAGGTCAAAATGTATGCATGGTCTTATAGGCCTTTGGACATAGTTCCAAATTGCTCAACTAATGGTTGAATAAGTTCACAACTCCACCAACAGTGCATTGGTGTCTCAATTTTCCCACATCCCCTCCAACATTCATCATTTTCCTTTTCTATCTTATTAGCCAATCTAATAAGCATGAAGTAGTACCTCAATATTGTTTTAATTTGCGTTACTCTAATCAACAGTGATTTAGGACATTTTTTCATAGGGCTATAAATGCCCTTGATTATCTGAAAACTGTTCATATTTTTCAATCATTTATCAATTGAGGAATGGCTCTTATTTTTATAAATTTGGCTTATTTCCCTATATATTTGAGAGGTGAGACCTTTATCAGAAAAACTTGTTTCAAAATATTTTTCACAGTTATGATTGCTAACTGGATTTCCCTCCATCCTATTTCTCCTATTTATTCTATTCTCTCTCCTTTCACCCTGTCCCCCCTCAAAAGTGTTTTGTTTCTGACTACCACCTCCCCAGTCTGCCCTCCCTTCTATAAGCACTCCCCCAATTCTCTAATCCCCTTCCCCTCCTACTTTCCTGTAGGGTAAGAGAGATTTCTATACTCAATTGAGTGTATATGCTAATCCTTTTTTGAGACAATTCTGAAGAGAGTAAGGTTCAAGAATTTACTGCCACCACTACCATCTTCCACTCCACTGTAAAAGCTTTCTTGCCTTTTTAATGTCAGATAACTTACCCCATTCTACCTCTCCCTTTCTCTTTCTCCAAGTGCATTCCTCTTTTTCATCCCTTAACTTTATTTTTTAGATATAATCCCATCATATTCAAATCACACTTGTACCTTCTATCTATATATTCCTTCTAGCTACCCTAATAATAAGAAAGTTCTTATGAGTTACAAGTATCATCTTCCCATGTAGGAATGTAAAGTTTAACCTTATTAAGTCCCTTATGATTTCCCTTTCCTGTTTACCTTTTTATGCTTCTCTTGAGTCTTATATTTGAAAGTCAAATTTTCTATTCATCTCTGGTCTTTTCATCAGAAATGCTTAAAAATCCTCTACTTCATTGAATATCCACTTTTTCCCCTGAAGGATTATACTCAGTTTTGCTAGGTAAATGATTCTTGGTTGTAATCCTAGCTCCTTTGCCCTCTGAAATATCATATTCCAAGCCATCCAATTCTGTAACATAGAAGCTGCTAAATCTCGGGTTATCCTGACTGTAGCTCCACTGTACTTGAATTGTTCCTTTCTGCCTGCTGGCAGTATTTTCTCCCTGACCAGGGAGCTCTTGAATTTGGCTATAATATTCCTGGGAGTTTTCATTTTGGGATCTCTTTCAGGAGGTGAGTGTTGGTGAAATTTTACCTTCTGATTCTAGAATATCAGTAAAATTTTCCTTGATAATTTCTTGAAAGATGATGTCTAGGCTCTTTTTTTTGATCATGGCTTTCAGGGAGTTCAATAATTTTTAAATCATTTCTCCTGGATCTATTTTCCAGGTAAGTTGTTTTTCAAATGAGATATTTCATGTAGTCTTCTATTTTTTTTCATTATTTTAGCTTTGTTTTATTGTTTCTTGATGTCCCATAGAGTCAGTAGCTTCCACTTGCTCAATTCTAATTTTTAAGGAATTATTTTCTTCAGTTAGCTTTTGTACCTCCTTTTCCATTTGGCCAGTCCTACTTTTTAAGGAGTTCTTTTCTTCAGTGAATTTTTGTGCCTCTTTTTCCAGTTTGCCAGTTCTGTTTTTCATGGCATTCTTCTCCTCATTGCAGTTTTGTACCACTTTTTCCATTTGGGCTATTTTTTAAGGTGTTATTTTCTTCAATATTTTTTGTGCTTCCTTTACCAAGCTGTTGACTCTTTTTTCCTGATTTTCTTGCATCACTCTCATTTCTCTTCTTAATTTTTCCTCTACCTCCCTTACTTGATTTTTAAAATACTTTTTGAGCTCTTCCATGTCCTGAGACCAATTCATATTTTTCTTGGAGGTTTTGGATGTAGAAGTTATTTGCACATTGTCTCCCCAATTAGATTTTAAGCTCCCTGAGGGCAGGGACTATTTTTTGCTTTCTTTTATATCCTCAGTACTTAGCACAGTGCCTGATGCTTAACATTAAAGGAGATGAACAAATGTTTATTGATTGATTGATTGACTGATTGATATGCCCTCTCATTTTACTGATAAGAAAGCTAGGACCAAGAGAGGTCAAACAATTTGACCAAAGTCATATAACTAGTTAATGGCAGAGTTCAGGCTAGAACACAAAACTGCTCTCCAGCCTAACTTAGAGATATTAAAACCTTCAACTTGCCTTTCCAAAACAGTCACAAAAAAGTAAATGTGAAATTATAACAAAGCACAAAAATTCTAATTAAGAGAAAGTGGTTCTAAAAGTTTGGGTTTAGTGAAATTAAGGTAACAGATTAAGCAAATTTAAATTCAATTATTTTTCTCTTACAGCTTTAAAATGTGCTATTTAAAGGAAAGGAATAGAGTATAAACTGACTTATGTGGGATGTTTTTCAAGTTTAGTAATACAGAAATGTAAGAATAGAATCCCACACATAAAATATACATGAGTTTTGTAAATCATTACAGCAACAATTTTTAAAATTAAAAATAACACACCAAGGATAATGTCTATAAAACACTTTCAAGCTTAGGTGAAAGACATATGTGTTCAAATAGAAAGATAACATTAGAAAAATTTTAGTAGATTCCTTATAGGAATTCCCTCCAAAGGAAATGCTTGTCCTAGAAGTCAGAGCAGGAAGAAACCTCAGAGACTTAAGTCAACCCTCCTCATCTTAAAGAGGAGGAAATACAAGCTCCCAGAGGTTTGAAACAACTTCACCAAAAGCATACAACTAGTTAATGGCAGAGCTAAGACCAAAACCCAGGATCATAACTCTAGCCACACCGGACATTCCAGAGGCCTGTGCCATAAGTTTCCTTCTCTGCATCTCTGCCTATCCCTCTAATCTACTCCTGCCCCCAACTCTACCTTTTGAAATCTTACTGGCTTTCAAAACTTTGATCAAGCACTATCTCCTTCTGGAAGACTTTCCTTAATCCTCCAAATCAGAATTTTCTCCCTTCATATCTCTCTTATATACTTGTGTTTATTTTGCATTATGGTTTTTGCACACACACACACACACACACACACACACACACACACACCCCTCCCTTATTAGACTGTTAGCTATTGTAGGGCAAAGGACAACGTCCTACTTATCTTGGGTTCTTCCTCAGCAGCTGAACAGAATGCTTATAGGTAATAAATGTGTTGACTGTTCAGTGAATTAATATCTCTGGGTTCTTCCAGCTTTGCTCATCCATGCTACAAAATTTATTTTTGAAAGGAGGTTTATAGTCAGAATTTGTTTGAAGCTTGTCATACTTTAGTGGCAAGGTATACCAACGTTACACATTTCCCTGCAATGTACCCAGTGGACTTTTGTTGTTATTGATATTCAATCCTTTAGTCATGTCTAACTCTTTGTGACCCCATAGACATTTTGTTGGCAACAATACTGAAGCGGTTTGCCATTTCCTTCTCTTGATCATTTTACAGATGAGGAACTAAGGCAAATAGCAGTTAAGCGACTTGCCCAGGGTCACACAGCTAGTAATTGTCTAAGGGCAGATTTAAACTCAGATCTTGATTCCAAGTCCAATGCTCTATCTACTTACTACACCTAACTGCCCCCACCATCCCTCTTTCTGTAAAGCATCATTTGGAATACCATGAATCCTAGAAATCCTATCCCCAAGACATCATTTTGATGGAGTTTCACATCTTACTATAGGGCATACTTCCATCATAGGACAGTTTCTATTGGGTTCCTTCTTAATTAGCATTATTTGCCTTGACTTAAGTTGCAATACACTTTGAGGGGTGAGGCCAGATCAGCATTGCTAAGCACACAAAACTATTTCATTAACCAGCTCACCTACCAGGCTTATTTATCACTCTCTTATGCGACAGCACACAGAAATATCAAGGGGAAAGAAGAAAAGAATGACAGTTCGAAAGAGCAGATGATTCTCACCTGAAGCAAAGCACAGACAAGTTCCTATATGCTCAGGACATTTGTTAACTCTACGAAAGCTTATATGCCTGAAATCTGGTCATCACAGAACACCTTCTCTGACCTTCTAACAAGTAGAAGCTTAACACCACTTTAGTAATTCAAAGATTTTGAAAGTAAGGTGACAATAGCTCTTAGACCCAAAGAACAAATTTCATATCACTGTCATTCATAGAGTATCTAATCAGAATAAAGGAATTTCATTCCTGACAACTACCCAGATACCCTAGAAAGTTCCTTCATTCTATTTCCTAGCACATTAGGTAAATCCACTCCCCTACACTATCTCAACCTAAAACATCTAAACTAATGAAACGCTTTCTGAGTTACCACAGGCATCTTATAAGCCTTAACAAAAGCCACCACAGCAAAAGCAAACAAAATTTTAAGTGTAACAGGGGACTGGCCAGTGAGCCCAGTCCTTATGAACTAATGTAATCCCCATGTGAACTGTGAAGCAGATACAGACATTCTGTAACTGGTTCTGGTCTGTTAACCACTTGATGAGGAGTTGGACTGTTGATTGGTTGTGTCTAGAATGGGAGTACACTAAAAATGGTACTAATCCACCGGGACCAGTTTCTCAGCCAAATTCATTCAGCCAACTATAACAGATTAGGATGTGAACTTAGTATTAATGTAGAAACTGTTAAGTCTGAGTCCACTCTCCCTAAAGAGAGTAGTATAGGGGATAGTGTTAGAGGAAAATGTTTGTTAATTTTCGTGCTTGCTCTAACTACAATATCCCTTTGGAAAAGCTAATTTGTGTTAATTGGTTAATTGGAACTAGAGTATTAATCATTGGCAGATAACAGGACAGGGCCAGATCAGAATGGGGACTCAAGTCAATATCATTAAAGAAAGCTGGTCCTGATTCCTCAGGGATAGCCCTAGAACCCTGAGAGAGTGAGACATAACCAACCATACTCTAGAAGAATCAGACCAGAGTATCACTACATAAGGTTTTTATAAAGAATATTTTTGCCTCCTCCAAACTGAAAAAAAAAACTATTAAAAGTTAATCTGTCACAGAGGTAGAATGGAAAGGCACTATCAATCAGTCAGCAGTCAAAAAAATTTTTAAGCATTTTCTATGTACCAAGCTGGTAAGTCAATTACTTAATCAGTCAAACACTTATTAAGCACCTACTATGTGCCAATCACTGTGCTAAGCACTGACAATACAAAGAAAGGTAAAAGACAATTCTTACCCTCAGGGAACTCACAGACTAATGGAGGATACCTCATACAAATAACTGTGTTGTTGTCCATCATTTTCAGTCATGCCCAACTCTTCATGACCGCATTTGGGGTTTTCTTGGCAAAGATACTGGTTGACCATTTCCTTCTCCAGCTCATTTTACAGATGAGGAACTAAGCAAACGGGTAAGTGACTTGCTCAAGGTCATACCAATAGTAATTATCTGAGACTGGATTTGAACTCACAAAGATGAGCTTTCCTGACTCAGGCCCAATGATCTATCCACTGTGCCACTTAGCTGTCCCCACTCATTTTACAAATAAAGAAACTGAGACAAACAGGGTTAAGTGATTTGCCCAGGGTCACATAGCTAGTGTGTGAAGCTGGATTTGAACTCAGGAAGATGAGTGTTTCTAATGACACTACACCACCTAGCTGCCCAAATAACTATGTACAAACAAGCTAGATACAGAATCAACTGAAAATACAAATAAAATGGGCAGCTAGGTGTTGCAGTGGATAGGGCTTTGGAGTCAGGAGGACCTGAGTTCAAAACTGGCCTCAGACACTTGACACTTACTAGCTGTATGACCCTGGGCAAGTCACTGAACCCCAATGGCCTCACCAAAAAAAAAAAAAAGTAAATAAAAAGGAAAAAAAAGTGTCTGCCCTCAAGGAAGAGGACAACATGCTCATATATATACAATATACACACAGAGCACATTGAAAACCTTACTGGGAATAGTAATAGTGGCTAGAAGAACCAAAAAAGGCCTCCTGGAGGAATTAGCAATTAAGGCTGGTCTAGAAAGAAGACAGGAGAAGGGAAAGCAATCCAGGCACAGAGGAAACTAGAGCAAAGAAAGGCTCAGGTTATGAAGGGCTTTAAATGCCAAACAGAAGATTTTATATTTGATCCCACAGGCCACGGGGATTGACTAGGTGAGTAACGATGATCAGCCTTCTGCTTCAGGAAAATTCCTTTAGCAGCTATGTGGAGGATGGACTGGAATGGGAAGAGACTCAAAGCGAGGAGGCCTAACAAAAAGCATATTGGGAAGCCCAAGGCCACACTTCTGTGTCACCACTGAAAATAGGAAAAGAGGATTTCAGTTAAGCATGGACAGTTACTGCAGCATAAAACTATAGAAATAAAAACCAAATTGGTTTACGTCAACTGGATGATAATGAAATAAAAATAATTCTCAAAAGGCTCAAGACTTTCCAAGAAAAAAAAGTTGTATTTAACCAACAGCAGCAGAATCCATCATTTGAAGGACAAAATGTATCTTGAAGTACCTTTGTTGTTGTTGCTGTTGTCTTTTTTCACAGTTTCTTCCTATTTTGCCTGGGCTTGAAATGCAATGGCCACTTATGGCACAAACCTACTGCTGACCAGCACAAAAGCTTGGATCTTTCTGTTTCTTATCTGAACCAGTGTATCCTTCTTTAGGCAGCCTGGTGGTCCCACATTCCTAGGAAGGGGAGGCTAAAAAGGGAATGACCCGCCATATTGGTGTGAGAATTTAGTCATCCAATTGGCTTTAGCCCTACTTCAGCTCAGACCTCCTGAACTCAAAAGATCCACCAGCCTCAACCTCCCCAGTAGACAGGAAGGCCACCACGTCCCACTATGGAGAAACAAGAGAAACTGTAGCAATCAATTCTCCCCCTCATTTCATTCATATAAAAGAGGCAGAGAAAGCACTCCCTAAAATACCTTCCCCATACCCTATTCACTCCCCTCAATGCCTCTGGACAAACACTGTTACTATTAAGTCTCAAAAGTTCAAAAGGCATGTGACTTATTGAACTAATAATTACCTACCAAGAAATACCTGGACTGCCAGAAGAACTTTTGCAGCCCATTCATTAGGCAATTAGTTACAATGAAAAGAGAGGGGTAAACAAGAATAAAATTGGTGAATTTTAATTCAATTAGACTTAATTAATTTTAAATTGATGTTTTCTCTCAGCTATGTTAAACTCTGCCAGAAATGCATTCCCCATTCACCTCTGCCTCTTAGAATCCCTAGCTTCCTTTAAAGCTTATATCAAGTCAGTCAATAAGCATTTATTAAGTTCATATTATGTGCCAGCCATTGTGCTAAATGCTGGGGATACAAAAAGAGGCAAAAGACAGACCTTGTCCTCAAGGAGCTTACAATTTAATGGGGAAATCAACCAGCAAACAACTATGTATAAACAAACTAGATATAGGATAAACAGGAAATAATAGAGGAAAGGTACTCAAATTAAGAGGGACTGGAAAAGGCAGCCTGTAAAAGGTGGGATTTTAGCTGGGACTTGAAGGAAGACAGATAAGTACTCCCTTCTATGTGAGGCCTTTCATGATTCCACCCAGCCCCCCCCCAATTATTGCAGTGTGCTGTCTCCCAAAATAACTGTTTATTTAGGTTGCATTTATTTATATGTCTATGTCTCTTGAGGATAGTTAGGTGGCTCAGTAGATAGAGCACTGGTCCTGGGGTCAAGAAGACTCATTTCTATGAGTTCAAATCTGACCTCAGATACTTAGTAGCAGGGTGACCCTGAGCTAGTCAATTAACCCCTTTTGCCTCAGTTTCCTCATCTGTAAAATGAGCTGGAAAATGGTAAACCACTCCAGTATCTCTGCCAAGAAAACCCCAAATGTGGTCACAAAGACTTTGACACAACTGAAACAACTGAACGTCTCTCCTTACCCCTAACAAGGTAAGATCTTTGAGGTCAGGACTTGTTTCATTTTCTGTCTTTGTGTCTAAAATGCCTAGCACAGTACTGTGTAAAGAATTGAATTTTATTATTATACAAGCAAGTAGTAGAGATTCCAGGTTTCATAACCAATTCTCTTTTTTTGTTCTATATTTTATTTGAAAATGCCTTTTTTTTGGTGGTGACTTATCAGTTTCTGACTGATTTGGTATAAAAGGGAAGCAAAGTGAGCAAATGGGTCAAGAGCTACTGTGGCAAATAGTAGGAGGGTCTCCCTCCACTGCTGAGGGGTAACAAAGATTATCTCTAGAACCCTGAGAATGAGTTGTAGCCATCTAGGCATGGCCAGTGTCCAGCCTTCCCTCTGGTAAAATCCCCTAGATCTTCGGAGTTTAAATACCATACCATAAATTTACTAGCTGTTTGACTCTGGTCAAGTCATTTAACTCCTCCAAAACTCAGTTTCTTCATCTGCAAAATAGGAAAAACAATAATAGCATCTACCAAGTGGGTGCTCTTATTTCCTCCATGCAAGGAATGAAGATCATGGGATTACAGTTTTAGAGTTTGAAGGAACCTTAGAGGAGAAGCAGCAAAAATGATTGAGGATGATGATGATGATGATGATGATGACAGCATTTACATAGTGATTGAAGGTTTGGAAAGTGCTTTCACATGTACTATCTCATTTGATGCTCACAAAAGCCCTAGGAAGTGGGTACTATTATTACCCTCAACTTATAGATGAGAAAACTGAAGCAGAGGTTAAGTAGCTTGCCCAGTCACACAGCTGGTGTCTGAGGCTGGATTTGAACTTAGCTTTCCTATTTCAGATCCAGCACTCTATCTACTTGTACCACCTAGCTTCTTAGATACTCCACAAATTGAAGGTGTCACTCTTCTAAATAAGATGGCTAAACCAAAAGGAGTAAGCTTCTCCTGTTCAGTAACACGACAGACTCTGGGATCTTTCATTCCTCTCTACACTTCAAAGTCTAGCACAGCTATCCCATGACACTTTCTCTGACGCCCATTAACTGGAGATGATTTTTGAAATCTCTCAGGACACTGTACATGTAAATGTATACTTATGTTTCCATTGGCACCACAATTATGAGTTCCTACTATATCTATGAGGATAAGGATCATGTATTACTGACTTTTGTACCCTCCAGCATCTTGCACACAGTAGGCATTTAAATATACCTTTGCTGCATTCACTGAATTCCAAATGCTCCATAAGCAATCATGCATCATTATCATCATCTCCACTTTATACACAGAGGGTTGGGAGTAAATTGACATGAAGTAACTTGTCCAATGTGACTCAGCCGAGCAATGGCTAGAAATCAATCAGCCTTACTTCTATATCTGCAAATTGCATGTTCTTCTAAAAGAGAAAGAGTATCTTCCTTGCAGACTAGCTACTACTAGAACCTATCTAGGAGAGGCTTATGAGACTTGATTTTAGCAGATTCTCTGTTGTGATTCAAAACTGTTCTCATACCTTGTTGTAAATTATCCCACCTTGGATTCTGGGAATTGTTTCTTTCTATGCTTATACAACTCAGGTGTTCCTACATTGAAGCCTTATTAAAAAGCACCAGATTCCCCTGACATGGTTGGCCAACCCTTAATACCACAATTGGTCATTTTTCCTAATCTCCACAGAGACATTTCTTGATGGTGATAAGATTTGTAATTTTTGTTACTCTTTTTGCCTGCAACTATTATAAAAAGTTCATGCCTCCAGTCATAGGATATTGTTGTTCAGTCATTTTCAGTTATGTCCAACTCTTCGTGATCCCATTTGGGGTTTTCTTGGCAAAGATACTGGAATGGTTTGCCATTTCCTCCTCCAGCTCATTTTACAGATGAGGAAACTAAGGCAAACAGGGTAAAGTGACTTGCCCAGGGTCACACAGCTAGTAAATATTTGAGGCCAGATTTGAACTCAGGAAGATGATTCTTCCTGACTCCAGGCCTGGCACTCTATCTACTGCACCACCTAGCTGCCTCAATAAGGCATTAGATATTATCTAATTCAACCTACTCACTTTACAGATGAGAAAACTGTGGCCAGAGATATTAAGTGACTTTCCACAGAGTATGTGGCAGATTCAAACCCAGGCCCTAATCTTCCAAGTCCTATACTTCTTCCACTGGACCACAAAGCTTTGGGTCACTTTTTTTTTTTCACTCATACATTTCCCTGACAATTCTTCTTCAAAATTCCCTCAGCTGCTCACATCCACCGTACACCCTCTCCATTGCACTTTGGGTGGAATCCTTTTTTAACTACTCAGGCTGTAGTATTCCATGACTCAAAGCTATACAGCAACTCCAGGAGAATATTCATATTAAAAAGGTGGGCCTTTTGTTCCCTAGGATAATTTTGGGGGTCATTAAAGGACCTTTGCAATTTACTGAACGAATCAAAAATCATTTCTCAAGCACCTACTGTGCTCCAGGCATTGGGCAGAATGCAAAGGGGTACATATACAAAACATTCTAGTCCCTGCCCTGGAGGAGTACATATTCCAATGGTCAGAGACAATATTTATAAGGGAGTGGCAGTCACAATAAGTGTTTTGTTCTGGAAAATCAAAGGAATCGTGAGGGAAGAAATAAGCATTTTTATAGCCTCTACGATTTGCCGGGCACTGCACTAAGCATTTGACAAAAATTATCTCATTTGATCCTCACCTGAGGATCCTGAGAGGTAGGCACTATTATTATCCCCATTTTACAGTTGAGGAAACTGAGGCAAAAAGAGGATAAAGTGACTTGCTTAGAGTCATACAGTAGTAAGTATCTGAGGTTAGATTTGAACTTTGGTCTCCTGACTCCATGCCCAGAGCTCTATCCACTGTACCCCCGGTACCTTTAATAGTGAGCAGAGCAATTGGGCAGTTAATTGGCAACGACTTTTCCAGGAACAATGTCAATATGGTAGTGTAGATTTAATTACCAAGCCCAGCTGTGGGAAAAAAGGAAATGAAAGGGTTAGGAATAGTAGATATGTATAAGGAAGCAGGGTAGATGACAAGATGGTAGGGGAAGATGGTAAGATAGGGATAGTCAGATCTGGTGGTCTGGAGTCAGCTAGATGAAGTGGACTGATTGAATTGGTACTCACTCATCAATCAATGAAGGTTCGTTCAGAGCAAATGTTCCAAAGCTGAATGGATAAACCTCTCCTAGGAAATGCTTGTTGTTTAGTTGTTTTCAGTCATGTCTGACTCTTTGTGACCCCTTTTGGGGTTTTCTTGGCAAAGATACTGAAATGATTTACCATTTCCTTCTCCAGCTCATTTTACAGATGAGGAAACTGAGGCAAAAAGGGTGAAGTGACTTGCCCAGGGTCACACAACTAGTAAATATCTCAGGCCAGCTTTGAACTCAGGTCTTCCTAACTTGAAGCCCTGCACTCTATCCACCACCTAACTTCACCTTTTTTATGGAGGTCCTGTCCAAAGATAACATTTTAGGTGAGGAGAAGTAGAGTAATAGGAAGGTAGATGACAAGATGGCCAGGATGGGCACCTAGACAGGTGAAGCATGGTCTGGAATGAAGGTGATTCAGCCTGCTGTCCTCCTCCCATTTAATTCTCTGCCTAACATCCATTTGCACTGCCTGTTCCACACATAGCATATAGATAGATAAGTTCTATTAGGGATAGGGAACCTATGGCCTCTCGGTCACATGTAGCCTTCTGGGTCCTTGGGTGCGACCTTTTGACTGAGTTCAAGTTTTACAGAACAAATCCTAGGATTTGTTCTGTGAAGTTTGGATTCAGTCAAAGGGCTGCACTTGAGGGCCTAGAGGACCACATGTGGCCTTGAAGCCGAAGGTTCCCCATCCCTGCTATAGGTTGTCTTTCTAACTTTCTAACTGCTTATGATGAGCCTGGCAATAGACATTTTTCATCCACTTGGTTGATGATGTGTGGGTGGTTACACTAAACTCTCTTGAATGGTAACAGATATCATCAAAGAGATTCTACAATATTTCAAGGCTTGATATAATCAGTATGCTATCATCCACAAACACAGGAACATTTGGAAACCTCACAACACACAAGACATCCCTCTTCGACTTGCGCTCTGTGCTGGATCTCCCCTCCCACTGGCAAACATCTTTGATAAAGCACACATATGCCTTGCCTGGTATGATCAGAATCAAAGTTCTCTTTGGTATAGCTTACAGGCAATCTTGAATAATCTCGATGCATGTAGGGCAGCCTTTATGGCAGCATTTTGCTATACTAAATAAAACTTTCTTAAAAATCAACAAACAACAAGCACAGTGGGATCTTATATTATTTATAGCTTTCAGTTGTGTGATACTAAAAATGTGGTTTACTATGGAATATTGCTTGTGGAACTCTGCCTATTCCCTACCCATCCCCTCATTGAGGATATCCTCCATGCAGCAGAGATGATTCTCATAAAAATTGTATATAGATGGAAAAGGAGAAATATAGGTCAGTAGTTATTGAAGTTCCCTCAAGAACCTTTTTTTATATTAATAAGGTCTAAAAGAATTTCCCTCCAATATCTTTGGTATCTTCACCTTATTTAGATATCTAGTTAATCAACTCCCTCATGCCTTCACAATTATATTGCCTCCAGCATGGATCTTCTTTATGTACACTTGGCCTAATCCTGGTGCTTTTATTATCTCTTTAATGCCATTTCTACCTTCTCTAAGCATGTCAAGGACTGCAATGTTAATGTTAAAATATAGTGACTCTACTTAGTACCTTGATGGTGAAAAGAGTTTGTTATAAAAATCTTTACAAACTTTTTCCACTGCCCCCCTCCATTATCTACCTAAAAGGCTCTCAGGATAACTTTACTTAGTAGGATCTCTCATCAAGCTTCTAATGGTCAGAGTAGAAAGATCTTTGGTTCAAATCCTGACATCTGAGAAGTTATCAGCTGGCCTGATATACCCCTCAAATAAAAACTTATATACAAGAGCCTGAAAGGTTTTTCACTATTCAAATGCACCAAAGTAACTAGGCTTTTCTGCTGACAGATGTGCTTAATAAAGGTTGATACATGGCCTACACAGGGTAAGAATAATGACCTTGCCTCTTCAGGTTTCCTTTTGTTCTGGATTAAATTCATTTTCATGCTAAACTAGAGAGGACTTTGGAAGGTCTAAACCTAGTTACCTCTAACAAAAGTCTAAGATCTCTGCCCACAGGTAGAAAAAAAAAAAGATATATCCAGCTTGGCTTTGGTTAGCTAATTGTGGGGACTGTCTAAAAAGCTGTCAGCTTGCTCTCCAAGAGGTTCTAGCTTTTAATAGCCTTACCAGACTGGAGCTGAGAGGGCCTGCAAGATAGCTTTCATGAGATGAAGCCTGGTCTATACTTCCAAGTGGAGTCAGAAGATAGGGATTCAAATCCCACCTCTGAGGTTTACTATCCTGTGCAAGTCACTTAAACTCTCTTAATCTCAGCATTTTTATTTGTAAAGTTAGAAGGCTGGACTGGATGGCCCCTGGAATCCTTTAACATTTTAGATTTATATACATTTCAACCTTTATGTCTATAATTTTATAATCTCTGACCAGCAGAATACCCAGCAGAGGCTACCATGGCCAGCAGCCTCCACAAGACCGCTGGGGACTAGCAGAGCAGCCTGCTCCATTGAAGATGCTACACTCTGTAGGGAGCCAGTTCAGTGAGAACAGCGCGATAGCATCACCAGGAGAATTAAGTGGTTCAGAAGCATCAAGGAATGCATAATGGCCATACTTGTTCCCTGCAGAGACACCCCAGATGTGTGAGCCCTGTCCATTCCTGGGGTGTGTATACCTAGGTTTATGGGAGGAAGTGTTTTATTAGGACTTTTCTTACTCCGCTATTTCATTAAATAGCTTTGCTTATAACTATATCTTCTGACTGACTGGAGAAAAAATAAATATCAATGGTAGTCTCATAAGCTATAGTTTTGAGTGGCTGTGTACATGAAGAGTTCCGTAGACCTGGGCTTATTATTCTGGTGGTCCCACATATGAGAGAAGGGTGCCCGTGTATGTGTATGTATGTATGTATGTATACATACACATATAAGTATATGTGCACATATTCATATGTGTGTATGTGTATATATTCCTATATATACCTATATACATAGGTATATATATATACAGACATGTGCATATACATATACATAGGCACCCTCCTCTCATATGTGTGTATACATAAATCAGGGTAACTAGATACACTGTAGGGGAGATATAGAGAGCCTTGCCTGGAATCAGGAAGACCTGAGTTCAAATATGGCCTTAGACATTCACTAGCTGTTTGACCCTGGGCGAGTCATTTAACCCTGTTTGCCTCAGTTTCCTCATCTGTAAAATGAGCTGGAGGACATGGCAAATCATTCCTGTATCTTTGCTGAGAAAATCCCAAATGAGGTCAGAAAGAGTCAGACAAGACTGAAACAACTGAACAACAACAATAAAATACATAAATCAATAAATCTATTTTTTTCTGAATTTATACTTTCTATTTTTAACCTGAGTCAATTTGGTGCTGAATCAATTTTTATGTATGAAATTATGTGGTTTAGTATATAGAGACTAAAATTTCTTCCTGGTTTGTTTGGAAACTTCAACACCATAACATTTATGTATTGGGCACTGAAGAGGAAAAAATATACTTGATGATGTTTTTAAAAGTCATTTCAACTCAAATCGACATTTATTAAGTACCTACTGCAAACAAAACCTCAAGTCTCTCCCCACTCTAATCCATCCTCCACTCAGCTGACAAAGTGATTTTCCTAAAGCACAGATTTGACTATATCATTGCCCCTACTCAGTAAAATGCATTGACTTCCTATTACCTCCAGGGTCACCTATCAAGTCCTATGGCATTAACAGCATTGCACATCCTGGCCCCTTCCCACCTTTCCAATCTTCTTACACTTTGCTCCCCTCTACATACTTTGTGATCCAACCATTCAAACCCATTTGCTGTTTTTTGCACATGACACTCCATCTCTCCAGTTGGTGGTCTCTCTCCTCACCTCTGCCTCTTAGTTTCCCTAGCTTCCTTCAAGCCTCAG
This sequence comes from Vombatus ursinus, assembly GCF_900497805.2. Classification (NCBI taxonomy): domain Eukaryota; kingdom Metazoa; phylum Chordata; class Mammalia; order Diprotodontia; family Vombatidae; genus Vombatus; species Vombatus ursinus. The sequence goes on from NW_020954723.1 coordinate 27,423,212, forward strand.
CTCAAATCTCACCTTTAGGAAGCTTTTCCCAGTCCTCCCCAGCTCCCAGTGCTAGTGCCTTCCTTCTGGGATCACCTTCTGGATAATCTGTATATATCTTGTACATACCTAGTTATTTACATGTTGTCTCCCCCAATAGAATGTGAGTTCCTTGAGGGCAGGATCGGTGCTTTGGACTTTCTTTGAATTCCTAGCATTAAGCACAGTGCCTGATGCAAAGTTAGACACTTAATAAATGCTCTCTGAGTCAACAGTCTGTGCTAGCTTATAAAATTTTAGTCCTCTATTTTTTGTTTGTTTTTTTAAATTTTATTTATTTTATTCTGAATTTAAGAAATAAACATTTCCATAACAGTAGAATAGGGAAAAAAGGCAATTACACATGAAACTACAACTCTACTACGTATAAGTTGCTATTCCTTTTAAATATATGATAAAATCATTGTGCAACTTCCTTTTTTCTTTTTTTCTTTTTTCCTTTTTTATTCCCCCTCCCCATGGCTACCATCAGATGTATATATGTATACTTATATATGATTTTACATATAAATGTAAAATCATTCTATACATACTTCTATATAATATTCCTCTATTTTGAAAGAAGATTAGTAACTTATAAATTATCCCTCTTCATCTCCGCTTCCCTGGCTTCCTTCAGGTCTAAACTGGAGTTCCATTTTCATCAAGTATCCTTTCCAGTCCTACTTAGTCTTAGTGTCCTCAGACTACCCCCAATATATCCTATATGTGTGTATAAATATATATATATATAATATGTGTATATGTGTGTGTCTCTTGACTAGTTTGTACATAGTTGTATATTGTTTCCATTAATAAAAAGATTTGTTCTGTAAAGTATGGATTCAGTCGAAGGGCCAGAGGGCCACATGTGGCCTCCAGGCCACAGGTTCCCCACCCCTGTGAACTTTTTTTTGCCCTTGTTTGTATCTTCAGCACTTAGCACAGTGTCTAGCACATAGTAGGTACTTAATAAACGCTTGTTAACTGACTGACCTAAATTCTACCTATTCTTTAAGGCCCAGCTCAAGTGTTACTTCTTCTACAAAACTGTCTTCTCAAACCATTCCAGCCCACAGGGATCTCTCCCTTCTTCAAATTTATAGCATACTATCTTTGCCACTCATTTCACAATTATACGCAGGCATACGCCACCATAAGGTTGTCTGAAATAATGTCATTTAGCATCCCACACACCAGTATAATGTCATTAGGCAGATTAGCCCGGCTTAGTTTTCTGCCAATTTCAGTGCTATTCATGCCCTCCCTACTCTTGACCAGCTGTGCCCTCCTGGACATCCCTACCAGTCTCCATTCATCACAACTTCAACAGATGGCTTCCTGTAGTCTTCCCAATATGCTGTGCTCAGTATCAATTCCATTTCTTCAGCCCCCAGGCTCTGGCTCTACTGCTATGGAACTGCCTTCTACAGCCTCATTTCACCTGACATTGTGTTTTCAAAGAACCAGTTAAGAATAAGATGCCTTCTGACTTCTCCTGTACTGTTATTTTATTTAATTTTTTACATCATTACTTTAATTCTCATATGTTTATGGTCAGCTTCCCTAACTAATCCATAAGGTTCTTGATGGCAGGGATCATATCATGTATTGCTCTGTGTCCCACAATAATTAGCTTGAGGACTGGAAGATGAGAGTAAGGAAGAGTAGAAGACAGTTCTATCATGAGCACAATCTACACTGGAACGGGATGGCCCAACCCCCAGAGAGTTCTGGCTCTAGAAAGTGAACCAAGAGAAAAGCACCATAGAATAAACACGAGAGGTGGCAGGAAGGGGGCAGTTAGGCCCCACAATTCCATAGGACCATAAGGTAAAACTTGGAGACGTCAGAGACAGTAAGGAATGAATGTGCCCTACTCCTCAAACACTGAAGTCCTGGAACAAATCCCTGTTCACTCAGTGCTAGATACAGTTCTGGTAGAGACTCAAATACCTGTGGACTGACTGTTACTGTTTTCAAAACCACAGACTAAAATTGAGTGTTCAAAGTCTAGCATCTAAATCAAAGCAAGAGGGGAAAAAATTATAAAAGGATAGTCACAAGACGTAAAGAAACCAGAGTAAACAAATTCCACCACACTGTCTTCCCAGTCTCAGCCGCTGTCACCCACCAAGTGAAGAGGCCTCAACAAATCTGCCTATTTCAAGAAATTAATTGGACCAGGAGAAAGCCATGACCAAGCAGGGACCACACTAATGAATTTAATCATGCTGTACTTAGATAACATGAAGAGGATTTCAAACTTTTCCATAGACCACAGTTACAGTTATTGAAGTTTTACTGAAGCCATGTGAGGACGTATGCTAGAGGGAGGCCTTTCTGATAGAATGTACTTCTCATATTCTGAGACCAGGTATTTTTTAAGCTTTATTTCCTTTGACTAATATCATGGGAAAGGACTGAGAAATACTTGGATTTAATAACTGGGAATTCAGCACCTTAAAAATTTTGGCATCCTGAAGTAGTGATAGGTAGATCAGAAGTGGATGAAGAAACAGCTGAAGAGTATATAACAAACCTACCTAGAAAGTAGTAATATACTTGGTATAGGGACAGAGTTAAGGTTAGGGATAGGGATAGACCTGGGATTTTACAGGTGTGAGGAATTCTTGGTGTGGAAACTCTTTCCACTGATGCAGATGGGGAAACCCATCTGTGACTTATGTTCTTAGAGGGCACTGAGAGTTGTGACATGCCCATGGTCCCATAGCAAGTGGAATGTCAGAAATAGAACCCAAATTCAAGTCCTCCTATCTCCAAGACTCTGTTCTTTACACTATACTATGTTTGTATATATGCTTGTTTATTTCAGTCTTCCTGGCTCCAGGCCCACCACTCTATCCACTGCACCCCCTACTTACATATGTATTTTTTGGTTTTGTTTTTTTGGTGAGGCAATTGGGGGCTAAGTGACTTGCCCAGAGTCACACAGCTAGTGAGTGTTATGTGTCTGAGGCCAGATTTGAACTCAGGACCTCCTGACTTCAGGGCCAGTACTCTATCCACTGTGCCACCTAGCTGCCCCCAGCTATATATTTTTGTTGTTGTTTAGTTCAGGTGTTTTTCAGTCATGAATGACTCTTCATGACCCCATTTTGGTTTTTCTTGGCAAAGATACCAGAATAGTTTACCATTTCCTTCTCTAGCTCATTTAATGGATAAGGAAACTGAGGCAAACAGGGTGAAGTGATTTGCCCAGGTTCACACAGCTAGTAAATGTCTGAGGCCAGATTTAAACTCAGGAAGATGAGTCTTCCTGATTTCATGCCTGGCACTTTATCCACTGTGCCACCTAACTGTCCTTAGATAGACAGATACATACATACATATATACATACAGACATATAGACATACATATACATACATGTATGTATACATATACAGATATACATATATGTATATGTGGATATATAGCTGCGAGTATATACATATATACACACATATATATGTATATTCATATATATGCATATATAACTATGTGGGTACATACATATATGCAATATATACTGCAAAGTAGCTAATTGTCTAAGTTGTCTAAAGTTCTCTAAAGTTGTTTTTGTAAACTATAGATGGGTAGATAGATGGACAGATGGATGGACGGATATCTTTTACAACAAAGATATAAATATGGAATAGGATTACCAAAAAAAAAAAGAGCAAACAGACAAACACAAAAACAAACTTATAAAATCATGACTACAAAAATAGTAAAAACAAAAAAAAAAGATGTTTAAGACTAAAGAGTTCCTCAAATCATGGAGCCCATTTTTTTTCCCACTCTGGATGCACCCATCACTATCTCAGAACACTGAGTTATTTTTAAGGTACTGAATTCCCAGCCTTTAGTTACATGCATTTCGCAGCCCTTTGGCATGACTGATCAAAGGACCAAAGTTTAAATGACAAGCCTCTAATACCACCCCAGGGGGGAGTTGTTGCACCTTTGTGACTCATCGTCTGTCCATCTGCAAATCAGCAATTCTCCCTTGTTTGCAGAGCCAATACTGAGTCTTCACATGCCAAAGGTGCTTCTGATTTCCCCATTACTTTGTCTAAGTGCCCCTGAAGCAAGTCATCACTCCTTGGCTCTAAAGGGAAAAAAAAACAACCTTTATTTAGGCTCAATCTATATTTTCTTCTTTGTGCTGCTGTCTGCATTATACTCAACAGTTTTGGGGTTTTTTGTTTGTCTGTTTTACCAAGATTAGAATGTAGCAAATGACAAAGAGTTGAATTCGTTTCTCATTTCTTGGACTGTGAAGGGACCTCATCAAGAAGCAAGGGTTCCATTCCCCATTCTTCTTTTCTAACCACAAGGTGATTTTCCATATGGTACTTGCAGAAGGATGACAACATTGATACATATCTCTGTACATACTGCAGATTACAGAGCTTCACTGTGGCCCAGACTCCTATTAGGACCTCTACTCACAGCCAAGAAAATGTCTGTTCGAGTAAGACTGAAGACAAAAGGCAGCATCATGAATTTAGGTGGACACTTACTGCTTTTTCTCCCAGTCAAGTTATTGCTACAAATTACGTTGCTCCTCCCTCCCACCCACCCCCATCCCAACAATATCAGAAAAAAAAGCATTTATTTTGTTTTTACTTGACCAACCATGCCTACTTTGTACTTAATATTGGCAAAAATAAAAAGAAATTTTAAACCTTATCCTATATTTTTATATATTGCCACATTTTGGGTGCTTTCTGTTGATGTTTGTCCTTCATTCTCCAAAAGGACCACGACATCAGGAAGATGATGCCATGACTTGCAAATGAGTTGGATTTAAGTGAGGGAGGGCTGTGCAAAGTCACCAGCCTCACTTTCTCCTCCGGAGCCATCTGGGTCCAGTGGCAAGATATAGATCAGGATGATCCAGTAGGTGCTTTCCAGCACCTAAAGAAAGAAGTAAAATCTGAATCGTCCATTCAAAACCCAGCATTGCTAGGAGGACCTGAAGGGTCAACTGATTTCCTCCTGATGGTAGTTGGAGCCCTGCTCACTGAATACACACTTAGAATCTAAGAGATCAGCTCAATTAGAAACTTAAAAACATTTATCCTGTGGTTAAAAGGAGTCTACCTGCCAAAAGGAAAACACAGATATTCTACCACTTAGAAATTTGGGGCAGATCAGCTCACCTCTCTGACCCCAGTCTCCTTATCTATAAAATGTGAGAATTGGAAGAGATAAGGTCGAAGGTTACCTTCTGGTTCTAATAATCTACAAGTATAGATATGAGGCACTACACTCCAGCCATAACCCTCACCTTCTCCCTTCCCATCTCTACCCTTACCCCAACGAGAATTTGGGAATTACATAATTGAGATGGGTAGAAAAAGCTTTGATAGGTGAACTTTTGCCTAATTTCGCTCAGACCAGGTCTCCATACCACTTCCAGGCCATCTCCCCGCCATAGTGCATCTCCCATGTACTCCTCCCCTTGCCAGCTCCCCTATAGATGTTTTCCCCTGTTCAAGAAGCTCCCTGAAGGCAGGGGTGTCACACTTCCTTGTATTTGTGTCCCCAGCATTTAGCACAGTGCCTGGCACATAGTAAGAGCTTAATAAATGATCTATATATAGATCTTTCAATCGAGTCCTGAAGATCCTATGATATTCTATGGCAAATCTATGAATTGGAGGTAGATGCTAGAGACATATTTCTTCTAGACCAAGGGTTCTTAACCTTTTTTTGCATCATGGACATCTTTGGCGGACTAGTGAAGCCTTTGGACCCCTTCTCAGAATGTTTTTAAATGAATAAAGCAAAATTACGAAGAAAACCAATTATATTGAAATACAATTATCAAAATATTTTAAAAGAAATAAATTCACATATATCAGGTTAAGAATCCTAGTTCTAAATATTGTTGAGTAGAAAAGCTACAATTATTAGGGAGAAGAAATTCTAAAGGCTCTGTCCTAGGCCTTTTCTTTTCTCTCAACAACTCTATGTTCATGACTCCCAGATCTTCATATCTGTCTTTATATATTTATATCTGTCCCAGCCTAGACAATCTCTCCTGTGTTCCAGTCCCACATTATGAACTGCCTAAATGTCATTTCAAACAGGAAACAGGATTTCCTGGAGACATCCTAAACTTTGCACGTCCAAATTATTATTATTGTTATTATTTTTAAAGACCAGGTCTCCCTATCTCACTCAGACTAGAAGTACAGTGTTGTTTATTCACAGTTGTATTCCTAACTCGGCATAAGGAGCTGTGAACTTCTCTATGACCTGGGCCAGTCTGTTCCTCCTTAGGCAACCTGGTGGTCCCTTTTTTCTTGGAGCTCACTGCATAAATGCTGAACTTTGGTTGGACACCAAAGCAGCTTAACCCCCTGCAGCTCAAGAAATCTACCAGCCTCAGCCTCCCCAAATAGTTGGCATTAACAAAAATACACCTGCATGTCCAGCAGAACTTATTATCTTTCCCCAAGAACCTTCCCCTCTTCTGAATTTCCCTATTACTGTTAAAGGCACCACAATTCTTCTAATCACTCAGATTTGCAACCAAATTTCAGTTTCTTTCTCAACTCTTCATTCTCCCTCTCCCCACTTATTTAATCAACTGCAGAAATCTTTTCTCCATCTACTCAATTTCACCTGATACGTCCCTTTCTCTCTACTCACAGATACTACCCCACATCAGGAACTTATCACCTCTTCCCTGAACTACTGCAGGAGCCTCTAAATTGGTCCTCCTACTTCAATTCTTTCCCCACTCCAATCCACCCTTCCTAAAACACAAATCTGACTATCCCATTCCCCTCTTAATTAACTCCCTACTATTTCAGGAATCAAATACAAATGTTTTCTTTCTGACGACTCTTTGCTACCAGTACCCCTTACTATCCCTCCTGGTCTTCTTACATCATCCACACACGATGGGATGTGAACTCTTTGTACTTGCTTAGGGTTCCACATGCAGGTTCATTTCTGTTGTAATGAATCTAGTTGCAATGCACTGTCTCATGGACTTACAATATTCTTCTTGGTTAACAACAGAAGCAAACATCCAGAGAGGAAAGGTTCCTCAGAGGACAGCCCTCCTCCCTCCATCTTAGACTGTAAGTTCCTTTAGAACAGGAACTGTCTTTTGTCTTTCTAAGTTCTTAGCACAGTGCCTGGTATATCTGCTGTTGTTCACTTGTTTCAGTTGTGTCCAACTCTTCATGACCCCATTTGGGATTTTCTTGACAAAGATACTGGAGCGGTTTGCCATTTCCTTCTCCAGTTCATTTTACAGATGAGGAAACTGAGGCAAACAGGATGAAATGACTTGGCCAGATTTGAATTCAGGAAGATGAGTCTTCCCTATTCCAGGCCCAGGCTTTTCTACCCACTGGGCCATCTAGCCACCCCTGGTATATAGGAGGCACTTAATAGATGCTCACTTGCCTGATTTTATAGACAGATAATCTCATAGATAGAATCTAAGAGATCTCTTCTCTTTAGAGAAGGGTTTACAAGAAACTTGTTATATTATCTTATCTCCAAAATGTGCTAGCACAAGGTTATCTTGGTTATCTTCTGATACCTTAGATATAGTAGATGCTTACAAAGTGCTTACTAAATAAGTTCCAGTAACTTTGTAGGGGGTGGCTAGATGGCACAGTGGATAGAGTGCCAGGCCTGGAGTCAGGAAGACTCACCTTCCTGAGTTCAAATCTGGCCTCAGACACTTACTAGCGGTGTGACCCTGGGCAAGTCACTTCACCCTGTTTGCCTCAGTTTCCTCATCTGTAAAATGAGCTGGAGAAGAAAATGGCAAACCACTCCAGTATGTTTGCCAAGAAAACCCCAAAATGAGGTCACAAAGAGTTGGACAAGACTGAAATGACTAAGCAACAACAAATTGTTGATTTAACCAACGACCATTTAAGATATCATACCTTTACCACTACTTTCTACACTAAGGGGAACTCATTCAGAACCGATAACTAACATCAATTCACATTTTTATAGCCCTTTACAATTTCCAAAGTGGTTAACACAACCACCAAGTAAGGCAGATTGTCCAAATGTGATCATCCCTATTTTATAGCTTAAGACAATAAGGCTCAGACAAGTTGAATAACTTTCCCACAGACACACAACTAGTGTTAAGTGGTAAAGCTGAGATTTGAGTTTGGATTCCCTTCTGACTCCCAATTCAGGGTCTTTTCTCCTTGCTCTAGTTAAATAAAGATTATAACTAATTATCCAATACATAGAAGTCTTAGATCAGTAAGAAGCAACTATGCAACACAATTTCTTGAGACTGCAAGAAAAGAAAAAATAGTTGAAGTAGTCATTTACAGCAAACATTAAACCTAGGGAGTTAAATGAAAGAACAGCCTTCAAGCACTTGCTTCAGAAAAAATATGCCAAAATTCTATTAGTTCAATCAGCCTCACTGCTGCCATTCAGCATGAGAAACGCAATTTAAATCTAATCACATTTACATAGTGCAAAACAAAGACAGACAAGTTTACTATTAATTACCCTGATTTTCAGAGCAACCTTCCAACAGGCTGATGTGGCACAAAGAGCACTAAATCAGAAATTAGAAGATTTGGGTTCCTCTCCCATCCTCATCAGTCACCAGCTGTGTGACCTTGGACAAGTCATTTCCCCTTCTGGAGGATGTTTTCTCATCTGAGAAATAGGGATTATACATCAGTCTCTGTCAAGGAGGCAGTTATGAGGATCAAACAAGATCATAGCTATATAGTGTTTCTTAACAGCAAAGCAATAAATGTAAGCTATTAAAATTCAGGGAAAACATTTTCAGAGGGGAAAAAACCTTTTCAATAGTACTTAAAGTACTCCAAGGGAATGAATAAGATTTTTCCCTACTCATAAATACATACAGGATCATAGAATTCAGATGTAGAGGAGATGTTAAAGATGATGTCAACCATCACCTTCATTGTACAAATGTGAGGGAAATGAATCCCCAAAAAAAGATCACTTGGTTAGTAGATATCAGAGCCAGGAATTTCCTCTGGCTCTTCTGACTTTACTTCTAATTTTCATTCCATTATATGTCACACCTTTAAGAAAGCAACTTCTTCATGGGGAAATCCCCTGTCATTCCTAAATCTGATAGAGAATTTTGTTTTGTAAAAGATGAGAAATTTTTATTCCCCCTGCAAACAAATTCAACTAATGAACATAAAACTCTGCTTCACCAAAGCTAACCTGCCAGTAGCACTCTCACAAGATATAAAGGAAAGATTGGGAGCTGGGAGACTTGGATTTCAATCCCAGCTCTGACACTTGTCAGCTGCTTGACCTTGAGCAAGTCACAGCTTCTCCATGTCACTTTCCTTCTCTGTAAATGTGGTGAGACTGGATTATCTCTAAAGTTCCTTTCATTTCTAAATCCTTTGACACACTTTACAATAGTAAGACATCACTTTTAAATGATTTTTTTTGCATTTTACAAAACTCCTTCCTCAAAACAACCCTGCGAAGTATGTGGTAAAAACATTACTTATCACCTTTTTACAGAGAACTCAAAAATGTGGTTTAGAGAGGTTAAGTGATTTGTCCAAAAGCACACTGACTAAGTGACTGAGTTGGGACCCAAATCTACATCTTTACATTCCAAATCTATCATGAGACTACACCGTTTCTTAGTTCTGGTTACAAGGCTCTGAAACTCCATAGAGTGGGAACATTCCACCCCACAAACAATTCAATATCTGTATCACAACTCATGTTTAAGTTATGTATGGTTGACCTCTTCCTACAGCATAAGAAGCATTGGGTCTACTGTAATTATAAAAATGTATGTCATATGTCATAATAATGTTAGATATATAATAACGTGTCCATTGATACTAGGAAGGATGAGCACCAAACACTTTCCCAGGTGCACAATTGCCCCAAACAAAGAAAATATGACTGTCTAAAAAGAAAAATCTAATCTTAAACTGCAAACCTGAGAGCATCCCTTTCTTTCTCCTCTATCCCTATTTATCCTTTGGATTAAAGATAAGTACATGACACAAAGCTCCCAATTCATATCTTTTGATGTTTTATCTTTATCCCAACCAAATTTTTCAGAAATTTCTATGAGAAAATTGTGAGTGTAGGTGACAGAAACACATAAGCAGAAGAAAAGCAGAAAGATTCTTAAAATGAATTATCTCGTTTTGACATGAAAGTTTGTCCCTGGGGAATAAGACATCCAAAATTATAGGATGTCATTTTAGCCAAGTCTTATTCTGAGACTTTTTTCCTTTCCATGAAACATATGCCTCATTTTAGTGTTTCTTTTATAAGACAGTTTATCCAGACAAAGGGGGAAAAAAAGGCAGTCCATTCAGAAAGATTTTTACTGAAAAAGCCTTATTGTAATTTTTCATTTGATATGACAATTTGTCATTTCAAAGCAAAACTAGCAGTATTTTACTGACAATCCTAGGGATGTAACAGAGTTTCTTAAAGGAGATAATGCAGATAATGATACACCATGTAACAAATTCTGTACTTTTTTTTTAGGGGGAAGGAAAAAATATGATATTCCTCTAATAAAACACATTACAATGGCTGAAATGCCTAGAATTTATAGACAGCAAAACATGAAGTATGCGGCAAGGGTCCATGCACATAATTTTTTTCTACCAATAGGTTTCTGAGGTTATGATATTTATATGGTATGACACTAACATCCCACCAACTCCTCAACATAACTGATGATAGATGCTGTGTTCTACAGGCAAGTGGTCTCCTCCAAGCATGTTATGTTCTGATAATCCATGTTTGTTTTAATCTTATTCTTATCCTGAAATGGACAAAAAAAAAGTATTCTCTTTGCAGAAATGACCAGTATATAGAAAGAAAGCATAAGTGGGTCTCCTTAAGGGAAAAAAAAAACCTGCCATATATGTGAAGATGCTTTTTTCCTCCTCATCTTAGTCCAAAACATCACCTACATTGCTTTGAAAAGTTGTTTGAGGATTTGTTCTATACATTAGAACTAAGATTATAGCCCCAAATGTTTCCATTTGAGTCATAGTCACAACTTTACTCTAGATCTATCAAGACCTTAATCCATCAGCCTTAGATGATTCATGAAATAGCATGAGTACAAAAATTACATGAACACTGTTTAAAAAAAAAAACCCAACACCACCAATGTAAATACAAAGTTTAGAGCATTCTTATTATCACATGAGCTCCTTTTTTTTTTATACTACTGTTCATTCCGCACTCCAGAGACCTGTACAACAGTTGCTAAATCACATCACGTCACTTTCAAACTCTGATTCTTATTCCCTTCCATTTTCACTCCCTGCCCATGGCAACACTGGGGATAGAGGGAGGGGAATAGTTTTCAATGTTGTGGTTTACCTGGTTCTATTTATTTCTTTAATCTCATTTATTAAAGACTCCTGAAATTTTATTCATAAAAGCCTAGTGGTTTATAAAACTACCTGCTAATCTAGTTCCCAGATACTAGTACATTCCAGAAAAGATATTCAACAACAACTCACTGCTTTGCTTATATTGCTTGGGAAATGACACTACATGGTCCTCCAGACAAACTTCTTCCCCTGTCCTACTCAATTAAAAGCAAGCTATTGCAGCTTTTCATTCTGAGCAAAATTACATTTTCTGGGTCACTTTCTTAGTCTCACAGGGCCACTTTCTGTGCAGCTTGACAGAACCAGTAAAGGAAGATGTTTAAATGCAACTGGTTTCAATGTCATTGTTGCAAAAGGCAAGATGATTTGGGGCTTTTTCCTCCTGGCAGTTTCCAAACAAATATACCTCCACAGACACTTAGTCTGCACCTTCCTCCGCATGGGAAAAGACTCTCTCGGCTTTGTCCAAACCCCAAAGGAGAAAGACCTACCATGGGGGAGGGAGGGGGAATTTAACGAATCCCTGTTTCTTATTACAAGTTTGTGTTTTTTACCATTTAACAGCAGGTTTAAAAGACTGGAAATGATAATAGAAAGTATTTTCACTCGACATTTACGGTAAAATATTCTTTCTCTGTCTCTCTCAATTCTCAATGTACATAGTATATAGATAATTCTCTTTCTATATACATATATAGATATCTAATATATATATAATAGCGAGTGTATTACTTTTATATATACATATACACACATATAAATAAAATTAGTTACACACACACACACACACACACATCTTTGTATATATAGGAACATCCACACAGGACAGACATACAACCCAGCCTAGCCATATCACACACATGCTTTCCTCTTGACACACATATGGCTTGCACGCATTTCCAAACTAAGCACAGGCAAATCTTCGAACACTTATTCATAACATACATATGCCTACACACAGAAGCTGAAAAAATAAGCATGAATGGGAGGGGAAAGAGGGAACGCAGTTTTTAAGCACCTTTCCCCCACATGGTTTTTGCACCTTTTTTTTTTGTCCCAACTACAATTACCTTAGCAACCAAAGAATTGTCTTTTATTTTCCCTTCTGCTTTAAAAAAAAAAAAATGTTATTCTCCTCGGGGACCAGCTCGAGCCTGGTTCATGGCAAAAAATAATAATAATAATAATAATAATAACAATAAGGAGGAAGCAAAAGGACCAAAGACTCCCGCAGCTGCTTCTCCTTGGGGATAAGCGCAGGCTTGTTTCCGGGCTCTTCTCCAGATTTCTTTGCTCCTCTTAGTTTCCTCGGACCCGGCTCCGGGACATCCCTCAGAGGAAAAGCCGAGAGGGGAAAAGCTGCCGAGAAGCAGCGCCGGGGAGCATGGTCCTCTGGGCGCTGGGGCACAACTGGGTGCTGCAAGCCCTTGTTCTGACTCGCTGTCCTCGGCTGCCAGCCCTCCTTCCCCGGGAGCCGCTCGCTGCTTCTCTGCAGCCGCCCCCCCCCCCCGAAGGCGGAGGGATAGCGCGGCTCTTTCTCCGTGTGCGCCTCCGCCTCCGTCCGCGCCTCCTCCTCCTCTTCCTCTCCCTTCTCCGCCTCTCCCCTCGGTGACGGCAGCCGGGCGCTGGAGGCCGGAGCCGGGCGAGGGAAGCAGGCAGCCCACAGCCGCTACCGCCGCTGCTAAGGAAGAGGCTGCACAAGTAGCTGCCTTAACTCTCCAAAAATTGTTCCCGATACCCTGCGCGAGCTGCAACAGCGGCGCCCGCTGCCGGGTGCGGAGAAGAGCTGCAGCCCCGACATCCGCACCTGTGGAGGGAGCACCTGCGGCGGAGCGATGGGAACGGAGCCAGCAGGGGGAGAGTGGGGTGGGACCGGGAGAGGAGCAGAGGGGAGGGGAGGCGCGGGGTGGGGCAGGACCGCTCTCGGGAGAAGGGCTACCGGGGCAGTGGCGTGCCGAGAAAGCAGTAAAATTTCAGTTGCTTGGAAATCGGCAAACGCTATAAATCAGGACTTGATTTTTTGTTTTGTTTTGTTTTGTTTTGTTTTGTCTAGACTTAAAGTAATGAAGAAAATGTTAATGATGCCGCTTAAACCAAAGTGTGTCCTGTGTGCTTTTTTTTAACCCCTTCCCCCCCCGGAGAGCTGGTTGTTAAACATTTACCAGCACACCCCTACCAGGGGACCCTCCCAAGAAAGACCTCCCTCCCACAGAAGGTAGGATTTGAGCTGAGTCTTGAAAGACGCTAAAAGGGGTAGGGGAGAGAGAGCATTCCAGGTAAGGGGAGGAGAGGGGGGAAACAAAAGCATGAAGAAAGGGGATGGACTCTGTGATCCCTGCGGGAGCAGAGGACCGTGATTTGCCCTTCCAAAAGAGGGAAGATGAAACTTTCTGATCTCCAAATTGTCCTACAGATCGAGGGCTTTGCTGAAAGTTTTGGACATGTCTTCCGTTTCAGGATGTTACTTCCTTGTCATCAATCTCTTTAGTTGCTTCCAAGTTGCCCCTAAGTTGCCCCTGGCTCTGCTTACGTAGCGTTGTACCGAGCTTTAGAATTGATGATGCAACCAGCATTATCTCAATTCAAGTCAAGTCAATCAGCAAGCATTTATCAAGTTTATTATGTGATGGGCACAGAGCTGGGGAGACAAAAACAACGGAAGCCTTCAGGGAATTTACATCGTTGGGGAGGAGAGAATGTGTACATATCAAGTCAACCAGCATTTATTAAGTACCTACTATGTGCCAGGCACTGTGCTAAGCTAGGGGTACAAAGAAAGGGGAAAAAAAGGCAGTCCTTGCTTTCGAGGAGCTCACAGTCTTATGGGGGAGACAGCACCCAAACAGCTATATACAAACAAGATAAGTATATACAGACTGATAATAATAACCTCAGAGGCAAGGCACCAACATTAAGGAGGGCTGGTAAGGGCGTCTTGCAGAAGGTGGGATTTACCTATCTATATGTGTGTGTCCGCAATCATTTATTGGGCACCTACTATGTGCCAGGCACTGTGCTAAAAATACAAAGAAAGGCAAAAAATAGTCCCTACTCTCAAGGAATTTATAAATAAAGAGCGTGAATGGGGAATCATGTATACTAAACCTGGAAATGTAGATTGGGGTCAGATGGTGAAGGGCTTAAAATGCTAAACAGAGGTGTTTTGTATTTTCTCCCAGATGCAACAGGAGTTTTATTGAGTCATTAGGAATCACTGGAGTTTTTGAAGCAGTCAATTTAGCAAACATTGATTAAGCTCCTACAGGACAATGTATGTAAGTGCTGTGCTAGGCTCTGAGGTTGGGGGTGGGGTATATAAAAATGACAGCACCTGCTCTCTGTGAGTGTACATTCTACTGGGAAGACTCAATTTTTAAACAATATAAATACATAAATGTATATATGTAATGGGAGGACCCAGTCCTTAGAGCATGCAAAGATTTTAGATTTGCCCTTACAGGTGGGTTATTCAGTGCTTGCAAGATTATATACCTTGTCTGATTTTAATTCAATACCAGGCATTTCAAAGAGCCTACCTCCAGCCAGGGATCTATACATTGTCACAAAAAGACTTCTAACTGTGAGGATGATGAAATAGATGTTGAATTAGGGTATAAGTATTTTATCTACTATGTGCTAATATTTTATTAAGTATCTACACTGAGCTAGGCACTTTACAAATTTGATCTTCACTAGATGTTGTTACGATCCCCATTTTACAATTGAGGAAACTGAGGATAATAGATGTTAAGTTACTTGCCCAGCATCACGTAGCTAGTAAGTATCTGAGTTCACATTTGAACTCAGGTCTTCCTGACTCTAGGTAGATAATACCATGCCACCTAGTTATCAAGTGTGCATAGGAAAGGTTTGAGAAAATGACCTCTTGTTCTCTCTTCCCTGTCAATCTCTGAATAAAGAGGATTGCTGGGAACACCCAGGTTGGAGCAGGGGCAGCAGCTGACATCTCCCATCCAACCACCATGTGTCCTTGAGTGCATGGAGCCTGTTTCTTTTGTGTTTATTCTTTCCTGATCTTAGATGAATTCATATCTGAAAATAGAATGGATCAACTTAAAATCTAGAAGGTGAGGAGGGTGAAATGTAACTGGTAAATGTCTTTGGGGGGAAATGTATGCATACACTGTTAAGTTTATTTTGAACAGATTGTATTCCTTTTCTAAAATTGTAAGATTGTAACTTTTTCTAAAATCTGGACAACAAAACAATAAATTGAGCCCTGATTTATATCATTTTGAGAGATGTAAATGCTTACATTGAAAATTTAGCAATTTTCTTTCTTTAGCACACCCCTGCTTTTAAGTTAAGTTCAGAAAAGCCATCAAGGTACCCTCAGCCACCAAAGTTGGTAGCAGAAACCAACCTGGTCCAGGAGCAACAGAAAGTGAAGCCTATGAGGAACTAGCCCTCAGGAGCAACCTACTTGCCCCAGTCCACAGTGGATTGATCTATCAATCAAGGGAGAGACTAATCTACTGCACTAGGTACTGGGGATACAAAGACAAAGCTAAAACAGTCCCTGTCGTCAAGGAACTTGTGTTCCAATAAAGGATATAACATGCACAAATGTAGGCATGTACAAAACATATGCTGAGTATCCACAAGGTTAGCTGGTGGGCTCGGAGAATCCACTAACTATCGAGGGAGGGAGATGAACAGGAAGGCAGCCCTTAAGCTGAGACTTAAAAGAAATCAGAGGGCAATCTCCAGTCATTCTGATCTATATCTTGCCACTGGACCCAGATGGCTCCAGAGGAGAGAGTGAGGCTGGTGTCTTTGCACAGCCCTCCTTCACTTAAATCCAATTCACTTGCAAGTCATGGCATCACCTTCCTGATGTCATGGTCCTCTTCAAGAAGGAAGGATAAACAATAACAACAAAAGAAACCATGAATTGCAGGAGATGAAGGTGAAGAGGGAGTCCATTCTAGGCATGGCAGACAGGCAGTATTATACAAAATACAAATAATTATTAATGTTATTTTGTTATTCATATCACTGTTATGTAATTCAACATCTAAGAAACATTTTGTAAAGCATTTGTCACTTTTAAATGACTGATACTTTGATGGATTTGTTATTTCAAACCTCTACCTCAAACCTCATATGGCATTTTGTTTTGCATTTGCAATGTATCATTATGTATGATATTTAATCTATGTAAGTGTTTTATTACCATACCAGAAGGAAAGCTACATAAGGGCAGAGGTTGTATCTTTTCTCAAGTTTGTATCTCTCCAAACACATTGCATAATAAGTTCTTAATATATTTAGTTGAAATTGAGTTGAATCCTCACATGCCTTCCTATCTTAAACAATTCTTGTCCAAAAAGTGTCTACCCAACAAATTAGAGGCCTCCCTCTACTTCTTTTAATATTGTGAGGATACCAGTGTAGGATCTGGGCTGCCCATCTGTTGTGTCATGAGTGACACTATGAAAGAATTGTCAGAAAGTGTGAAATATGACTATTAAGGAAAACAGATAATCTTTAAAAGAGAAAAGGGAAGAAAATTGAAGGTTGGAGATGGGGACAAGCTAGGGAGACAGATTCACACAATCTTTAATGCAGAAGTTTTGAAATTTGACAATTAAAGTGGATGGAGATTTGTCCAATTTGGTAGAAGTAAGTTGAATTCAACATGAGCTTAATTTAGCTGTTTAAATAATTGTACAGTATGTATGGATGTGCCAGTTCAGAAACAAATATTTAATAAGCACTGAGGCGATGAATGCATTTTAATGGATCCTATTCTTCTTATGTAGACCCAGAAAGCTTTATTTAAAGAGCCCTCCACTTCTTCTAAGCTCCTTCTTTCAATCAACCAACCCTTGATTTTCTGGGGATCCCAAGTAAGGAAGCTGAAATTCAGAACTATACACATATGCATGCACACACACACACACACAAATACACACACTATTGTCCTGTTTCTCTATTTAAAATGTAGCATATTCTTTTTATGACACAAATTTGGTGCTGATACCTAAACCAGAGAAAGAAAACTATAGACCAATTTACCTAATAAATATCAATGCAAACATTTTAAATAAATACCAGCAAGGAAATTAGAGCAATATATCAACAATATCATATGTTATGACTAGGTGGGATTTATACCCAGAAGGCAGGACTGGTTCAATATTAGGAAAATATCAATATAATTGACCATAGCAATCACAAAACCAACAAAAATCACATGATTATCTCAGTAGATGTAGAAAAAGTTTTGACAGAATGTAACACTCATTTTTATTAAAAAAAAACACTAGAAAGCATAGGAATAAATGGAGCTTTCCTTAAAATGATGAGTAGTTTTTATCTAAAACTATCAGCAGCATTATCTGTAATGGGGACAAGCTAGAACCCTTCCCTATAAGATCAGGGGTAAAGCAAAGATGCCCATTATCTCACTATTATTCAATGTTGTACTAGAAATACTAGAAATGCTAGCTATAACAATAAGAGAAGAAAAAGAAATTGAAGAAATTAGAATAGGCAATGAGGAAATAAAACTATCACTCTTTGCAGATGATATGATGGTATATTTGGAGAATCCTTGAGAAACAACTAAAAATCTAATTGAAATAATTAACAACTTTAGCAAAGTTACAGGATATAAAATAAACCCACACAAATAATCAGCATTTCTATATATTACCAACAAAGTCCAACAACAAGAAGTAGAAAGAGAAATTCCATTTAAAGTAACTGTAGACAATATAAAATACTTGGGAGTCTACCTGTCAAGACAAACCCAGGAACCATATGAATAAAATTACAAAACACTTCTCATACAAATAAACTCAGATCTAAACAATTGAAAAAATATTAATTGCTTAGGAATAGACTGAGTCAATACAATAAAAATGATAATTCTACCTAAATTAATTTATTTATTCAGTGCCATGCCAATAAAACTACCAAAAATATTTTATCGCACTTGAAAAAAGTAACAAAATTCATTGGAAAAACAAAAGATCAAGGGAATTAATGAAAGAAAATGTGAAAGAAGATGGCCTAGCCCTATCAGATCTCAAACTGTATAATCATCAAAACAATCTGGTACTGGCTAGGAAATAGAGTATAGATCAGTGGAATAGATTGGGTACACAGTATAAAATAGGGTAATGATCATAGTAATCTAGTGTTTAATAAGATGCCAGCTTTTGGGATAAGAACTCACTATATGGCAAAAACTGTTGGGAAAACTGGAAACAAGTTTAGTAGAAAATAAATATAGACCAACATCTCACACCATATACCAAGATAAGGTCAAAATGAGTATATAATTTAGACATTAAGAGTGATACCATGGGCAAATTAGGAAAGCATGGAACAGTTTACCTGTCAAATCTATAACCAAACAAGAGATAGAGAACATTACAGTATGTAAAATGAATAATTTTGATTATAAATTTAAAAAGTTTTACACAAACAAAACCACTACAACCAAGATTAGAAGGAAAGCAGAAAACTGGGGAAAAAATTTTACAGCAAGGTTCTCTGATACAGGCCTCACTTCTCAAATATATAGAGAACTGAATCAAATTTCTAAGAATACAAGTCATTTCCCAATTGAAAAATGCCAAAAGGATATGAACAGGCAGTTTTCAGATAAAGAAATCCAAATTATTTGTGGTCATATGAAAAAATGCTCTAAATCACTATTGAATAGAGAAATACAAATTAAAACAACTCTGAAATACCACCTCACACCTATCAGATTGGCGAATATGACAGAAAAAGGGCAGCTAGATGGCACAGTGAATAGAATACCTGGCCCGGGGTCAGTAAGACCTGAATTCAAATCCAGCCCCAGACACTTAATAGCTGTGTGACCGTAGGCAAGTCACTTAACTTTGTTTTACTCAGGTTCCTCATCTGTAAAATGAGTTAAAGAAGGAAATGGCAAACCCCTCCAGCAGTATCTTTGCCTAGAAAACCCCAAATGGGGTCACAAAGAGTTGGATATTACCGAAACATTTAAACAACAACAACAACATGACAAAAGAAAAATGACAAATGTTGGAGGAGATGTGAGAATATTGAGTGAAGGCACTAATGCACTGTTGGTGGAGTTGTGAACTGATCCAACAAGTCTGGAAAGCAATTTGGAACTATGCCCAAAAGACTATAAAATTGTACATGCCCTTTGACTCAGCAACCACTACTAGGTCCATATTCCAAAGAGATTTTTTAAAAAAGAAAAGGATCTAATTGTACAAAAATATTTATAGCAGCTCTTTTTGTCGTGGTCAAGAATTGGAAATGGAGGGGATGCCTGTCAACTGAGGAATGGCTAAACAAGTTGTGGCATATGATTGTGATGGAATACTGTTGTGCTATAAGAAATGATGAGCAGGATGCTTTCAGAAAAACCTGGAAAGATTTACATGAACCGATGCTGAGTGAAGTGAGCAGAACCAGGAGAACATTGTACCCAGTAACAGCAATGATCAACTGTGAATGACAGCTATTCTCAGCAATACAATGATCCTAAACACTTCTGAAGAACTTGTGATGAAAAATGCTATCCACCTCCAGAGAAAGAATTGATGGAGTCTGAATGCAGATCAAAGCATGCTATTTTTAACTTTCCTTATTGTGTGCGTGTGTTTGGGGGGGTCTGTGTTTTCTTTCACAACATGACTAATATAGAAATATGTTTTGCATGACTGCACATATATAAGCTATACAAAATTGTTTGCCTTCTCTATGAGGGGGGACAGAAGGGAGGGAGGGAAATAATTTTGAGCTCACATTTTAAAAAATATTAAAAAATATATGTACATGTAATTAGAAAAAATATTAACATTTTAAAAATAAAATATAAAATGTTTTTAAAAGGTTTATTTTGGGAAAAATATAAAATAAAACATAAAAACTTGACCACAAAGACAAGCCCTGGATTCAATATCTAGCTTAATCCAGATTGGACTGTTGGTTGCAGCATTTGAGAGCCCATCTGAGGGAGAAGCATGGGATAAAAGAAGGTATGATAAGAGACCCTTTCTCTTTGAGGGACCAAATACTTGTATGACCAACAACTCTCTAGGAAATCATGTGAATTTAAGTGTGTGTATCGTGGCAAAAAGAGTTGAATTATCATGGAAGAAGGACTTAGCATCTCAAAATAAAGACAATAATCGGTGTAACTCATAATTTTTAAAAATCACATACTATGATATTTAAATATCATGTATGGGCATCCTTTCTACCTTTCTAAATCCTCCTTGTGTGATTCTTGTGCTTTCCTAACATCAGCCCCCTATAGAGAATCAACCTAATGCCCTGAAGGCCTTTCTCTGGTTCTTTTAATGTCTTCAGTGGTACTAATGTACCACTTTGTCTTTCCATCTGTTGTCTCTCATTCTCCAGGTGTACTTGTCCTTGAAAGGATCTTTCATGCCCCTTTTTGAGAAAATCATCACTGGCAACATCCTAAAGTCTACACTCCTTGTATCTTTTCATTGCCCATTAGGTTGCTTATAATTTTAATTCTCTTGAGGCCATATTCTTCCCGGATTCATAGCCATACAGTGCCTTAAGGACAATAATGGTGTAACAAATTTAAACTGACATAATAGAATTAGAATTGGGGGTGCCAGAGTGGAGGGGGGAATGTTGAACTTATTTACGGGAGGATTCTTCACTTTTCTAAGTAATCCACCAAAAATTGAAAGCCAACATAACCTATGTCAGCAGGTGCGGTGGCATAAGGGCAGCTAGGTGGCACAGTGAATAGAGTGCTTGGTCTGAAGTCAGGAAGACCTAAGTTCGAATCTGACCTCAAATGCTTCCCAGTTGTGTGACCCTGGGCAAGTCACTTAACTCTGTTTGCCTCAGTTTCCTCACATGTAAAATGGGCTGGAGAAGGAAGTGGCAAACCACTCCAGTATATTTGCCAAGAAAACCCCAAATGGGGTCATGAAGAGTCAGACACAATGGAAACAACTTAGCAATAACATGGTGGCATAAACAATGTCTTTGAAGTCAGTGGTCCTGGGTTCAATTCCTCTGTTGGATGCTTTCTACCTGTGTGGCCTTGTGCAAGTGCTCCTTGGCTTTCAGTTTCCTTTTCTGTAAAATGAGGGGTTGGATTAGATGACTTCAGAGATGCTTTCCTCTCTCTAGATTGCTGATCCTAAAATTCATCAATAAAATATAAGCTCCTTGAGGGCAGGAGTGGTTTTTGGTTTGGTTTGGTTTTGGTTTGGTTTTTTTGTCTTTGTATCCCTGGCCCCTAATACAGGATACTAAAGTTGACAATAAATACCTGATTGGTTGAATTGAATTGAATTTCCACTCAACTTTTCAGGGAAATTACTACTTATAGATAAATCCAGAGTGCTATGATTATTTCTTAATCAGTTAAAGAGATGGAGGAAATGGCAATAGAATTTAGGCACAGGTGGCTATGGTACAGTTCTTGAACCATAGAGCAATAAAGGAAGGGAAATGAGTCAGCAATCTGATTTCAATAACAGCATTGGCAGGAGAAGATAGAAAAATATTGTTGATGTCAGTGCATTTGGTCCATGTGTATACAGCAGCAGGTTTTGTGGAGATAATGAGCATTGGTAACATGTGTCCTCATTTCCCCTGGACTGTCCATTTTTGATGCAATAGCAGCTGCTACCATTCTTTTTCTTGAACTCCCACACTTTCTCTTTCTCACTATTTAGTGGAATCTTTTGCTGTTTTTGAAAATAGAAGAGTGATTTCTTTGCATTAGGGCATTGAAATAAATGAAAGAAGGCTCTAGGATTTTTCCTCCAATGGCTTCTGTTCTGGCCTACTAGGCTACTAGTCTCCTGATAGTTTATGTTCCATGTTGGAATGATATGAAAGGCTCATGGGTCATTTAACAGTTACCAAAAGGAGATTTACTTAGGCATCGCAAGAGAAGGATATTCAACAAGAATATGGGTTGAGGATACTGTGAGTTGATTCATCTGAGTTGCCTATGATAGTCTGCCAGCCAAGCATCAGACAACACCAGGCTATTGTCTAGTCAGACAACTAGGAAGTGATGTTAACAGCCTAAGCCTTTAGTCCCTTGAGCCAGTCAATTCCTAAGGATGGTTTCAATACTAGCTAGCCTTTTCAGGAAAACCTAGCCTAACTTGCATGGTGGTAAGGGTGAGGAGAGGAAGAGTTAGGATATTGTTTCCACCATAGCATCTGATTATAAAATGATTTCTCACTACATCTCTCATGCACCTCATGTCTCTAAGGTAGTTTTCCATGACTTTTAAAAATCAGATATGTGACTTCATTGGTATAAGGGACTTCCAATGGAGAACTTCTTGTACCAATGTAGATTGGAATCATTTCTGCAACTTCTTTTTCTCAGACCTGAGTTCAAATGCAGCCTCTGCCATTTACTACCTGTATGACCTTGGATAAATCACTTAATTTCTCTGTACTTTATTTTCCTTATCCATAAAATCAGGGGGTTGGATTTAGATGATTTCTAAAACCTCTTCCATCTCTAAATCTATGTTCCTATGACCCTTCCCTGTAGAGATCTTTGGCAGGCAAGTTGTATTGGGATTTTTTTCTCTTTCCATTATATTATTATATATTTTCCAGGACTAGCTCTGGAGCTTTGAGTATCATTTTTGCTTGGGATGAATATATTTATATATTTGTATTAGGACACTGGACCATCCATGTCTTTGAAGTGAAGGAGAGGGAATTAAGCATTTAGTAAGTACCTACTAGGTGGGAGGCACTGTACTAAGTGCTTTATAAATATTATCAAATTTGATCCTCACAACACTGTGAGATAGGTGCTATTATTATCCCCATTTTTCAGTTGAGGAAACTGAGTCAGAGAGAGGATAAAATGACTTGTTCAGGCTCACACAGCTAGTAAGTGCCTAAGGCTGGATTTGAACTTAGGTCTTTCTGACTCCAGGCCCCGTACTCTATCCACTTTGCCAAACTGTATTTGAGATGCAGGAGTAGCATCATATAGTAGCAGGATGCTGATTTACCACATTCCATTGCTGTATCTAAAGAAGTTTATAATCAAGACACACAAGTGCTCACAAGTAGGACACATATATGTATATATAGAAAAACTTAATATACCATTTCCAAAAGAATCTTAAAGCATCGATTGCATTGTTTATTCATTGAAGTATTAAGAGATTTCCCTCTACGTACAGGCTCACTCTGTTAGTGGTTTTGCTGAACTGTTTTCCTTTGTTATAAGGCCTGGTTCAGCTTACCTAAGGAAGCATTTGCTTTGTCACCTGAGAGCAGTCACCATGCAGTCAGAGCATTCCTCTTAGAAAGTCCCAGAGTTACATAATGCTACCAGGCGAGTTAAAGAGACAGTGGGCAGAGTCATTCCCCTTTAAAAGTTCACTGCATGGGGCACTGTTCCATGCCAACTGGACAATCCTATTTGACAGTTTTATGAAGCCTACTCCCCCCACATACCTTCAGTTGCCATGAAGGGACCAACTCTCATCCTAGTCTTTCAAAGGTGAATGTTATCCTGGGGGCAGCTAGGTGACTCAGTGGATAAAGCGCTGGCCTTGAAGTCAGGAGGACCTGAGTTAAAATCCAGTCTCAGATAACTTACTAGCTGTGTGACCCTGGGCAAGTCACTTAACCCTGTTTGCCTCAGTTTCTCATCTGTAAAATGAGCTGGAGAAGAAAATGGCGAACTGCTCTAGTATGTCTGCCAAGAAAACCTCTAATGGAGTCATGGAGAATTTCACATGACTGAAATGACTCAACAATAATGTTTTCCTGGAAGAGGCTGGAAAATTCAGTGCATGTTCCATAAGACAGGCCCGTCCCCCACATACCCATCCTGGTATATGCTCCAAGAGGTACAATCCCTGTTAAGTACACAAGAAACTAACACAGTTCTTTATTTGTTCATTCCTCCAACATTTATTGTGCCCCAATAGATGCAAGGAACTGTAAGTAGTGCACCGCAATGGAAAGACTACTGAGTTTGGAATCAGATGATCAAGGTTCAAATCCTGCGTCTTCTACTTACTATCTGTGTGACCTTGAGGAAGTTACTTCAATTCTATAGGCCTCAGTCCCCTCATCTGTAAAATAGTGGATGTCGGCATGGTATAATGGAAAGAACGCTGGATTTGAAATCAGATGACCAAGGTTTGGTTCCAAGATCTGCCACTTACCATCTATATAAATCTATGTTCCGATAATTCATGTTCTGAGAATGGGTCTTGACTTCCTAGGTGCCCGTTAATAATCCCCATGATCCTATGAGAGGATTGGACTGGATAATCCCTAAAGTTCCTTCCCATTCTAAATCCAATGTTCTAATGATAAGACAGATAGACAAATTATAGGCACACAAAGTGATTACAGAAGCCAGATTTGTCCAGTTTCACAGATAAATTTTAGCTCTGCTGGCATTACTTTCTAGGCTAACTAGACTCCTTAAATCTAAGAACTCACCTTAAGAAAACTATTTTTCTCTTTGATTATCCAGATGTGAACCCAGAGTTCAGACTTAGATCATCACCCTACAAAGTCCTTCACATTCAAACTGGTTTTGCTACCCTCCTTGATTCTCATGCCCAGAAATGCCATGTTTTCTCAATTAACATTTTTTTAAAAAATCCACCCTTGACTTACATTACCCCCGTTTTAGATTTTATTTTTTAAATTGTCTTTTTTTTTCTTTTTTTAATATGGTCCTCTTCCTCCAGCATGTCTGCTCTCCTGTGATTCTTCTTCCTGTCATCAATATTTGTTCTATCATTGACATTTCAAGTTTCTACCTTTAGATTTAACAGACATGATTAATCTTGTCTGGACTGATGAGGAGTGCAATTGGTGGGACAGGGCTAAGAAAAAAGCACTGTTCATTACAAGTTGACCAAATAAGACAGAAGTTTGCTAAGCACAGAACTCTTCTTAGCATGACTGGTACTTAGCTGCTTTAGGGCTATTAATCATAATCTCTATTTTCTCTGACCTGGATAATGTAGGGAAATGATAAGCACAGTGAATCTTGTCATGCCTTAAGACTAGAGATTATTTAAAAATTACCTCAGGTAGGAATAATAATAATAATGATAATAATAACAGTACATTTCTATAATACTTTAAGGCTGACAGAATATTTTGCTCACAACCACCATGGGAGATAGCTAATACAGTTGATATCCTCATTTTATAGAGCAGAGAACTAAGACTCGGAGATATTAAGTGCTTTGTTTGGGGTCACACAGATAATAAACAGCAGAACTAGGATATGAGATTGGATCCATTGACTATACATCTGGTGCTCATTCTCATTCATATGGAGATAGAGATAGAGATAGCTCTGTGTATGTGTGTGTGTGTGTGTGTGTGTGCATAGATGTGTGTATATACATATGTGTGTATTGTGAATATATATATGCATGTATGTGTTGTGAGGTTTATTCCCTGCATGTAGCATGGGGGTATCACTATGAGGTTTGAGGGAAGGCAGAATAAACATTTCTAGCCTCTTCTTCCTCCCCCACCCCACTCCACCCTTCACCAAGAGAGACTTTAATTCCTGCCAAAAGGAGAAGCAGGAATTTAGGGCAGGAGCTCTCCCATTGGGAGTGAGGTAACTTACCTCAACCAAGAGAAAGAATCCAAGATCTCACCCAAGGGTGAGTTCCCCAAAGTCTCTAGTGTAGCAAATTGGGGATAAGGACATGGTGGAGACTGCTTTTATGTCTTCCTATAGTCTTTTCCTTTATCAATCTGAAGGGGGGTTGGCTTCTTTCATCTTCCCTTTCAAAGCTGGAAGCCAGAAGCACCTAAAGCAACTTGAAGCTTGAAAAGAACTTGAAGACTAGCTGAGAACTGAAGAGCTCTCCTCTCCCCCACTCTAGTCAATTTCACCCCCACCCCTCACAGAAAGTCAAGGTATTCATCTCCACCGATAAGAAGAGAGTCCCATACCAATGGATTTTAGAACTGAGGTTCCATGTATATGTGTATACGTATGGGAGCCAGTCCTGCCTGATGCTTTTCTTTACTCAGTCTCTAATCTAGGCTATAGGCCAGAGTTGATCAGATAGTGGTTCCTTCTGTCTTTGTTACTGGTTCATCCATTTCTTCTAGGTACCCCATAGCCCTCCAATTATTCTGGTCTAGGCACAGGCATCTTCTTCCTTCCTGGAGTCACTGATAAAGCTATCATTCAACCAACAAGATATTATCATCCCCATTTTATGGATGAGAAAATAAGCCTAGAGAAGTTGAATGATTGGCACAGCTAATAAATACTGGAACTCAAATTCAAACTCAAATCTCTTGGTCCCAAATTCAATCCTCTTTCCACTACACCCTGCTACCTGCAAGTTGGTTTTCAAATGCCCTTAACTACAATGCCAATAGGCCATCAGATTACAGAAATAAAAGAAAGCATTCCTAAAATTGGGCTTTCTTCTTTTTTATTTTAAATATTTTATTTTTTCTGATGGCATATAAAAACAATTTTAAACTTTTTAAAAATTTTGAGTTCCAAATTCTCTCCCCCTTTCCCTTCCATCCCCTCACCTTGAAAAAACAAGCAATTTGAAATAGGTTATACGTGTGCACTCATGCAAATCTTGTTTTCATATTAGTCACGTTGTGAAAGAAAACACAAACCAAGGGAAAAAAAAGAAAAAATTTAAAAGTGTGCTTCAGTCTTCATTTAGACTCTATCATTTCTTTCTCTGGAGGTGGATAGCATTTTTTATCATAAGTCCTTCAGAATGGTCTTGAATCATCATATTTCTGAGAATAGCTAAGTCATTCATTGCTGATCATTGTATAATATTGCTGTTGCTGTATAATTGTTCTCCTGGTTTTGCTCATTTCACTTTGCATCAGTTCATGTAGTCTGTCCAGGTTTTTCTGAAAGCATCCTGCTCACCATTTCTTATAGCACAATAGTATTTCATTACAACCATATACCATAACTTGTTCAGCCATTCCCCAATTGATGGGCATCCCCTCAATTTCTAATTCTTTGCTAGTCAAAAAAAAAGAGTTGCTACAAATATTTTTGTATGTATAGATTCTTCTCCTTTCTTTTAAAGCTCTTTGGGGTATAGACTTAGTAGTGCCATTGCTAGAACAAAGGATATGTATAGTTTTATAGCTCTTTGGGCATAGCTCCAAATTGTTATCCAGAATGGTTGGATTAGTTCACAACTCCACGAACAGTGTATTAGTGTCCCAATTTTCCCACATCAAATTAGTCTTTCTTCTAGGAGGAATTGTTCAGGAAAGACTACTGAGAGGGAAATTGGAAGTCAGAAGTCATAGAATAATAGATGTTAAAGCTCTAAGGGACTTTACAAATCACTGAGCCATTTTACAGAGTTAATTTATTCCATATCAGAAACAGAACTGAGGCCTCCTAAATTCCAACCCAGTATTCTTCCTACTACACAGCAAAACTACTGCTCAGTAGGTGTTGATTGGCCTGGAGTAAGTCCAATGATTCAAGGCTCCAGTTCACCGTTCGTAAATTGGTGTTGATAATTGGTAGTGTATTTTTTAAAGACATAAGAGATCAATGTCAAAGTCCAAGACTGCAGCAGGAGATAGATCATTATTGATGCTAACTCAGCTACCTCACCTAAGACTGTAGGAGAAGATAAGGTGAAGAGTATGGTCACAGGCTTATTCAGTTCATCCAGAGCTATGATATCCCCACCTTGGGGTTCCAATCAAGATCATGTAGAGATGACAATGTTGAGAATCTAATTCTCAGCCAAGCATACTGGATGCCCTGAGGACTGAGCTTATTTGGCTCAATCCTCTCTGCTAATGTCCTAGACCTGCACTGAAGGTCTAGAGTGACCAAAAAAATAAAAAAAACAATCACAGATCCAAGTGTACCTTCAAAGATATTGCAAGGAGAATGAGAGACTCTCTGCCTGCTAGCAGACAGACTGAAGAAATGAGCAAGGAGAAGAAGTACAATGGGTTGAGGAAATCCCAAGATAAAATTCCAGGAAAAGAAAATATTTCTGTACTAATTATGAGTGGAATCTCAAAAAAATGGATGGGCCACAAGGAATCCAAGAGTGGTTGATAGGCCTACTAAAAGAAATAAAGGAAAAAAAAGAATTACACTAAAGTTCTTGTGGGAAAAACTTGAAAGGAGAATAAATAGCTTAGAAGAAAAGCTGGAAAACCCTGCTCAGTTCAGTATTTATTAAGCACCTACTATGTGCCAGACATTGTGTAAGCACTGAAGACACCAAAAAAATAGATAGTCCCTGCCCTCAAGGAGCTTACAATTTAATAGGGGAAGAAGGAAGTCAGAGGAGGGGACATCTGGGAAATAATGTTCTGCAGAGTCCAAACCAAGCAGAATTGCTGATGGAAAGTGGAGAGTTACCTGGAAAGTTCAGATCCCTGGAAGGCTTTGGGAAGAGTTTAGTGTACTACTCTCTAGCCCTCCAATCAGAGAGGAGGGGAATCTGAGGGATTCGAGAAAGTATTGATTATCAAAAACAGACAATCTGCATGATGATGAGATTTCAGGGATCAACTTATCTTGGGGTAAGGATAAACTAAGATATAAACTACCCAATTAGTTTATATCTTAAAACTAGGATTGGCTAAAGAGGACTCAAAAATTCAGTGATTAAACAAGAAATATTAGAACATTATCAAAAGACAAAAAATTAAAAGAGCACATGAAGTATCTAACTGAACTGAAAAATAGAGCAAGCAGAAATCATTTAAGAATCATTGGTCTCTCTAAAAACCATGATGAAATGGATACCATATTTCAAGAAATCATAAAATAAAACTGCTCAGAACTATTGGGACCCTACAGCAAAATAAAAATAGACAGAATCCACAAATCACCACTGCACAGACTTTCTAAACTTAACATAGAGATGTGACATATGTAACTCCAGAGCCTTGAAGTCAAAGAAAAAAACGCTCCAAGCCTCCAGGGAGAAAAAGGCCAAGGACCTACAGTCAGAGTCACACAATATTATTCAACAAATATGAGAAAGGAAAGAAAAACTTGAAATATGACATATGAAAAATAAAAATATCTCTAATCAAGAATAACAATGCTATAAAACTGAGTATAACTTTCAGAAGTCTATCCCCACTCCAATCAACCCTCTCAAATTAATCTTCTGAAAGTACAGGTCTGACTTTGTCTCCCCATCCTGAATTCATTAAATTCTAGTGGCTCCCTATCTATTCCATGATCAAATATAAATCTTCTCTTTGGCATTCAAAGCCCTTCACAACCTGGCCCCCTCCTATCTTTCCAGGCTACTTATACCTACCCCACCTACTTTGTGCTTTGTGATCCAGTTACACTGGCCTCCCTACTGTTCCTCAACCAAGACACGCCAAACTCCAAACTCAGGGCATTTTCATTGTCTGTTCCCCTTGCCTTAGAATACTCTCTCTTCTCATCTCTACCTCCTGACTTCCCTGATTCCCTTCAAGTCCCAGCTAAAATCCCATACTTTACAAGAAGTCCTTCCTGATCCCCCTTAATGCTAATGCCTTCCCTCTACATGTACAATCCTGTACATATCTTGTTTATTCAGTTATCTACGTGTTATCTCCTCCACTAGACTATGCACTTCTCTAGAGCAGGGACTATCCTTTGCCTTTTTTTTGTATCCCCAGTGCTTAGCACAGTGCCTGGCACATAGTAGGTACTTCAAAATGTTTGTTGACTGATTTTTCATGGACAAATATTGATCCTTAATAGAAAGCATGACTTCCAAACATTTACATTAAGTAAACCAGGGCTGGGCAAAATCTCTGAAATACAAACAGGAGACAAGAGAGACCAGAAAGAAAAACAAGTTTGAGCAACTCGAAAAAGCATTTACATCCTAACAGGTAGAGAAGACACAATTACACCTTTAGATCACCAACATCTTAAAGTGTCAAAAAGGGAATAAGATAAGACAAACAACCTAGGTATTTGTTGGTGTTGCATTTTTTAGAAGAGAAAAATCTGAATAGTTTAGGGAAGAAATAAGGAGAAAAAGAGAAGACTCTATTTCTTGTCATTGGAACATGAAAATAGATTATACAGGTATCAGGAGTAGCATTCATGAACCTCACTCTTATCTGATCTGAGCAAAGAAAGTTCGAAATGGGGAAAAGTATAGTGTAGAAATTCTATAAAGTAAATAGAGAACTAGACAGATTCAAGGAGAAAGATCTGGATCTGAGGAAGGTGATGAAATGGGTAGGGGGTAGGGAAGGAAATCAGCTTAGTGCTATCTTAAAAGGTCAAAAAGGGAACAAGACAAGACAAACGACCTAGGTATTATTGTGTGTGTGTGTGTGTGTGTGTGTGTGTGTTTCAAGAGAGAAAATTTTGTGCAAAGCACTATGTTTTTTGTTGTTGCAAATATTATCTTATTTGATCCTCAAAACAACACTATGAGGTAGTGCTAAGAAAAGAAGAGAACGAGGATCAGATAGTTCTGAACAACTAATCAATCAACAAACACTTGTAAGTACCTGCTATGTGCCCAACCATGTGCTAGACACTGGAGATACAAGCGCAAAGAATTAACAATCCCTACTCTTAAGGAGTTTATAGTCTAATGGGGAAAACCATCAATTCACACATATATAGGAATATATATGTATATATACAGAATAAATATAAAAATAACACACACAAGATAGTTTGGGTATAGGGGTACTAGCAGATATGAGGGCAGAGGAGAATCAGAAAGGTTTTATGTAAAGTGTGGTGCTTGAGCTGTGTCTTGAAAGAAGAGAGGAATTCTATGAATCAGAAATGAGGAGAAAATACATTCCAGGAATGAGAGGCAGCCAGTACCAAGGCACAGAAATAAGAGATGGAGTATTATTTGTGAAGAAGAGAGAAAAGACAAGGATGCTGAAGGGAGAATAATGTCCAATCAGACTGGAAATATAGGTTGAAGCCAAATTTTAAAAGCTAAATGGAGAAGTTTTGATTTTATCCTAGAGGCAAGAGGGAGTGACTTAGTTGAGCAGGCAAGTGACATGGTCAGATCTCTGTTTAAGGAAAACCACTTTAACAGCAGATTGTGGGGTTGATCTGAATGACGAGAAACTTGAAGTAGACAGAACATTGCAATAATCTAGGTGAGAGGTGATGACAGCCTGACATAAGGTGGTAGCTGTGTGAGTAAAGAGAATAGGTCGGATGAAAGAGATGTTGTGGGGTAGAAATGGGAAACAAGACAACTAGGTGGTGCAGGGGATTGAGTGATGGACCTGGAGTCAGGAAGATCTGAGTTCAAATTCAGTCTCAGACACTATCTAGCAGTATGACCCTGGACAAGTCACTTAACCTGTTTCCTCAACTGTAAAATACTAGCACTTACTTCCCAGGGTCATCTTGAGGATCAAATCATAAAGCTCTTAGCTCAATGCCTAACACAGAATAGGTGCTATATTAATACTAGCTATTATTATTATCATCATTATTAGGCAACTAATTGGATATGTGGGGAGAGAGAGAGTAAGAAATCTTGGATAATGTCAAGATTACAAACATGGAAAACAACTGTAGGTTACTAATGTTGATTTAATTCCCTTTCTTTCCCATGATTTTTTCCTTGTGAATCAGGGATTGGATTTAGAGACAAAGAGAAGAAACATGATGTGATAAAAGGGAAAATAAACCTAACAATTATCATGCTGAATATGAATGGAGGAAGGTAGAAAAGGTAGCAGTAAGCAAAACTCAACATGTTGGTTATAAGAAAAAACTTAAAACATAAAATTCATACAATTTTAAATGAGAGGTTGGAGTAGAATTTATCATATCTCAGATGGACCCAAAAAGCAGGGGTGGCAATCGCAATCTCAGGCCAGCCAACAATAAAAATAGACATGGCTAAAAGAAATCAGCCAGAGAAATGGGAGCTTAACGGTTTCATGGGGCAGCAGACAGGCAGG
The DNA here is from genome assembly GCF_900497805.2 of Vombatus ursinus. Classification (NCBI taxonomy): domain Eukaryota; kingdom Metazoa; phylum Chordata; class Mammalia; order Diprotodontia; family Vombatidae; genus Vombatus; species Vombatus ursinus. Next base: position 27,455,588 of record NW_020954723.1, read on the forward strand.
AAGATGGGTAGAAATTATATCTTCATCCAAGCTACTGCAGACCACGCTGGTCATCACCTGTTTGAAGAGCGTCCTGCTGACTTATACCTTCATTCTCTAACCGATGTGGTCCCCATTACAGTTGACATCCGTGGCAAGGTGAACCTAGTGGTCCAGTTCTCTCTTTTAAATAAGAAAGACACAAATGTCCTTTACGTGCTCCTTGGGATGGGCATAATCATTATCCTCATGGGTACCTTTGGCCATTCTGCTACCTGCTAGGCCTCTGAATGGATTCTAAAACAACACGCCATGTTCTGGATCCTCATTTTCTTTGTTGAGTTGGTAGCTGCTATGGTGGGGTTTGTTTTTAGTTATGAGATTAAAAACAGCTTTAAGGCTAACGATGAGGCTGCCTTGAAGCAATACGATGATATTGAAGTTCACAGAAGAGAGGTAGTGAAAACCACTGCACTGCTCTGCTGTCTAGAATACTAAAGACTGGGAAAATAGTGACTACTTATTTCACAGAGAAAGGATTCCCCTAGAGATGATGTTTACTACTTAGGAAATGTATTCAGGATCATCTGAAAGATCCAGAGAAGATGTATTCAGGAAGGTTATTTTACATTTACATTTTAACAAATGGTATCCAATTAGAAATGGTAACTGTGGCAGAGATTTCCTTTGGAGTTGTTTGTTTCTAGCAGATTGAGATCTTTTTGCCTTCTGCCTTTCTTGTTCCATCATAAATAACCAGCATAAGATACCGTAAGCTGGTGTCTGGCAGTCTTGCACCTCTCTGAACAAGGACACTATCCACCTCATCCCCTTTCCACAAAAAGTATCTTTCGGCCTTCAATATTTAAACTGCTGAATAAATGTATGAATAGACTGACCCAATCAGGAATTGGTTCGTTCAGTGATGAGCCCCACACTCACTTCCTTCCAGCTCAGTTTTTTGAAGTTAAACAATGTTCTGAGTAATATTAATGTAGCTCTAGAGGGCATGGTGTGAATTCCTCCAATCTTTTTTCCTGACTTTGTTTTAGTAAGACTTTTTCAGAAAGTGCTATGAAGTCCCTGTGTTTCTTTTTTGTTGGTGTTCAGTCGTATCTGGCTCTCCAGCTGCTAGGAATATTGGAGTGGTTTGCCATTTCTTTTTCTAGCCCATTTTACAGATGAAGAAACTGAGGCAAACAGCGTTAAATGACTTGCCCAGGGTCACACAGTTATTAAGGGCCTGAGGCCAGATTTCAATTTGGGACGATGAGTCTTTCTGATTAAGCCACTGCACCACCTAGCTGCCCCAGCTTCTTTCTTTGTGTTATTTAAGTATATGGATAATTCCCACTTTACCGAAGTGAACCATTTGGCAGACCTCTACGTAAAGCAATTTTTATTATACCAAAGACCTGGGGAAGGGAAAGAAGGAAGAGGGCCCACGCTGTGGAGGGAGGGGGCTGCATGTGGTTGAAGAACTCACTGGGGCTGGGGACACAGAAACAAGAGTGGGGGGAGCATGTGACCTGACCAAGAGGAAGAAGGCAGTGAGGCAGACATGTGGGGCTAGAAAGGGACACAGAGAGGAGAGGACAGGCAGTAGACCAGGGTGGGGAACCCAAGGGTTGGACAGAGAAACAGGGCCAAACACAGGGCAGGTGGGCAGAGTGGGCAAAGGTCTCTTCTCTGGCATCAGAGGTCTCTTCTCTGGCATCAGAGGTCTCACGCCAAGCCCCTTAGCCAGAAGCTGTGGCACATCAGCCTTGCTTTCCCTTGAAGGGGGAGTTTTAAGGATTTTTTTTTAGATTGTCTTTTTTTAGGAGGGGGGAGGTCATATAGCCCCAACCAAGGAGCAAGAGTGGAGAGGGAGAGAGAGAGAGAGAGAGAGAGAGAGAGAGAGAGAGAGAGAGAGAGAGAGAGATTGAGACTGAGACAGAACAGAAAGACAGACAGAGACAGACAGAGACAGAGACAGAGAGACAGAAAGGAGACAGAGAACAACATTTACTGTGCAGTGAAGTTAATATAGGTGCTTTTTTTAATATGGATTTCTTTCAGAAGTCTTTATATAAAGTCAAATTTGCATAATGCAATTTTACATAAAGGGAGAACTGTAATCCTCTCATTCTTCAGCTTTAGAGTGTCTTCTAGTGGCTTGGGAAGGTGAGCCTTGTCTACCGGCATTGCCCATCAGAGATTCTCTCGTCTGACTGTGCAGGATAAGAGCAGTCGGCTTCTATGTTTCCTGGGCTCTGTTCTGCTTATGAGCACAGAGGTCACATTGTGCATCTCACAAACTGTCACAGCTGTCAAGTGGAGCTTAAAGGTTCCTGAACCAATATGCTGACACCAAAGACACAAATGTTCTGTGTTTGACCAGGGTTCAATGTTTCTTTCTTTTACCTCCTAAATCAAAAGTTTTGTGTCTATTTTTGTAGGTTTCTTTCCTCTCTCTTTTGTTTTTGTTTTTAGGAAGGCCTTAATTGTTTCTTAATTATGCTGTAGTGATTTGGTTTTCCTTAAGGTACTTGTGGGTAGTAGTTGTTTCCATTAGCCTTAGCTGCAGCTATTTCCCAACCAGACTGGGAAATGACTTAATTTTCAGTATTATGTGCTACTCCACCTTGTATTCTTGTGTGCTGATTTGTGTTTGGGGCCAATAAACCCAACAAATTGTTGAATATTGTCTTACAGGTCTTAAAACCCAATAAACAGTTGAATATTATCCTTTAAAAAAAGAGATAAGCAGGGAAGCTACAGTAGCTTAAAGGCACTATAGATAATGAAACAATATCAATATTAAATATACATACATCAAATGGTATGTTATACAAGAACTTAAAGGAAAAGCTAACTGAACCACCAGGAGAACGAGACATTAATATATTAACTTCTGGGGACTTCTTTTAGACCTACACAATCTAACAAAGATAGATAAGAAAAAATTAAAATAAGAATAGAAATTTGAGGAAAAAAATCAGATAGGATAGTTCTTTGGTAATTATGCAATGAGAATTATGACATATGCATAATAGACTAATAAAAATAGTAAAAATCATATGATTAAATTAATAGATGATTTCAAAGCCTTCAACAAAATGTTATGGAAGACAGTCCCTCAAGCAATCACAGTCTGCTCTGCCTGGTACCCACTCATGTGAATATTTTGTGCCTTTGCTTCTAGAAATGGACAATAAGTGTTATAGAGGACCCTGTTAATCCGCTTTGGAGCATGTGCAAATATTCTCTGACTATTTCATTTCCACTTACTACACAATGATGAAAGTCCTTTTAATTGGCTGTGAGCTAGGATGAAGTATGCAAACACAAGGTTCAAATAGAGGATCTCAAGTTTTCACTTTCTGGCACCTTTCAAATAAGGAATTGCTCTAAGTCTCTGTACTGGGGGAGGGGACAGCCACTCTAGCTGCCATATCTCACCACCAAGTCCACAATGTAGCCAGGGAATGAATGGCTCTGCTGTCTCTTCTGTCCATTGTGATTTTTCTTGCTTGATCTTAGGGGAATGAATATTGGAGATGAGATGACCTTGTGAGATTCAAAAGGTCCAGAGACCTCCAAAGACTGGGGCCCGGGGCAGCCCTGAGAAGCAACCTGTATGACCTAACCCAGCAGTGAATCAAACCAGCAGCTGAGACACTGTGTCCTGGAAGCAAGGGAGGGCCTCATCCAGCAGTTATGTTTCAACTGAAATGAACTTAATGGGGCAAATGTAAGGGTGTGCTAGAGCCTCTGGAACCAAGCCAAATATTTAATTTTTAGCAGGAGCATTTACAACTCAGAAATCAGCAAACACTACAAATCAGACATGCATCTAAAGGCATCTAAAGGATGTGTTTACTATTTCTACCTTTTACATTTATTTAGGAGTTCTCTTTTCCCTAGTACATGGTCTACTTTTGTAGAAGTCCTTTGTAATGCTAAGAATATGTAAGGTTCTTGTATTTTGTTATTATTTGAAAATGCTATTGATTTTGAGGATTTATTTGGTAACCTGCAACTTTGCTGAAGCTATTAATTACGTATCTTTGCTGATTCCCAGTGGTTTTCCAAGTAAACCATTATATAATCAGCAAACAGGGAATACGTTATCTTTTCTTTACCTGTTATTATTTCTTTCAATCCTTTCTTTTTTTCTTATTGTTATTGCTAGCATTTCCAGGACCATATTAAAATATAGTGGGGGGAATGGAATTCCTTACTTCACTTTATATTTATTAGAAAAGGTTCTGGTATATCTCCATTGTATATGATACTTGCTTTTGGTTTTAGATAAATGCTTTTTAAAATGATATTTTAAAGGTCCCTTTGTGCCTATATTTTTAGAGTTTTTTTATAGCATAAGAGCACTAGTGTTATACTTTGTCAAAGACTTCTTTCTGCATCTAATAACTTGATCGTGTGGTTTTGAATGTTTTGGTTTTTGATATGATCATGTTGACTGTTTTCCTATGTTTACCCACTCTCACATCCCTGGTATAAATCCCACCTGATCAAAAAGAATGATTTCTTGGATAAATCTCTATAATCTGTTTAGTTTAAAATTTTTGAATCAATATTTCTTAAGATAGTGACCTATGATTCTCTCTCCACATTTTATCTTGCCCTGGTTTAGGTACTAGGGTTATATTTGCCTCATAAAAGGATTCTGGTAGGGTTCTTTCTCAGTTTTTGAGAATAATTTGTCAAGTGTGTATGCTAACTTTATTTAAAAATTTGATAGAATTGTCCTATGAATCCTTCATATTCAGGAGTTTTTATCTTTGGTAATTCCTTTACAGCTAGATCTATTTCCTTTTCTGAGTGTGGGTCATTTAAGATCGCTATCTGGTCTTCTGAAAGTTTGGGTATTTTATATTTTTGCAGGTATTCCTCTATTTCTTTTGTGTTCTCAGTTTTGTTAGCATGTGACTGTGATAATATATTCTGATAATTATTTTTATTTCTTCTGGTTTGCTGTGATTTCACCTTGATCATTTGCTATTTTATTGATTTTTAGCTTCTCTCTTTAATCAGATTAGCAAAAGGTTTGTCCATTTTATTAGTCTTTTCATAGAACCAACTTTTAATTTTATTTATTTATCATTTCTATGGGGTTTTTTATTTCTAATTTGTCTCTTTTCCTTCTAATTGTAATGTCTCCTCTTTTGAGCTTATTATAAACTTGTTTATTTGTTGATTTTTTAGCTTTAAAAAATGCATATTCAGTTCAATAATCTTTTTCTATTTTGTTAATGTATGATTGTAAGATATGATTTCCCCCAAAGACTACATCCCAGTTGATATGCTGTTTCATTATTATCATTTTTAATGTGGTTATTCATTGTTTCTATTATTCATTCTTTGACTCACTCATTATTATTAGTGAGTTCATTGTTAAGTCTCCATTTGAGTCTGTATCATTTGTTTGTGGTCCCTGAACCAATTTCTATTCGTATTGCATTATGGTCTATAAAGAATTTTTTTCACTATTTCTGCCTTTTTGCATTTATTTCCAATATTTCTGTGCCCTACTAGATGATCAATTTTTGAAAAAGTTTCATGTGGTGCATTTAGAAGATACCTTAAATCCTTTAACTTTAGTCTCTCCAAAACTTTATTTAGCTCTATATTTTCCCTTTGGGAGAGAGGAGTCAACCTTGGATGACGGTCATGAGCCTAGGTGACTGGGAAGGTGCTGGTGCCCTCAACATAATAGCGTTATTTGAAAGAGGGAAGGATTAAAAGGGGGAAAATAATAATGAATTTAGTTGGAGATGTGTTGGATTTGAGGTGTCTATGAGATATGCAGTTTGAGATATCCAATAAGCAGTTAGTGATTTGAGAATGGAACCCAAGAGAGAGGGCAGAGCCAGATATATCTGGGAATCACATGCATAGAGTAATTGGCAATTGAACCCAGGGGAGCTGGTGAAATCACAAAGCAAGATAGTATAAGGGAAGAAGTCAAGGACACAGGGGCGGGGGGACAACCATGGTTAGTGGGTGTAACCTCGATGAAGATCCAGCAAAGCATACTGAGGAGTGAGAGAATAGTGACCTGAAAACCTTGAAAAAAGAGATTATCAAGGAGAAGAGGGTGATCAACAATGCCAAAGGCTACAGAGAGGTCAAGAAAAGTAAGGATTGAGAAAAGTCCATTACATTTGACAATTAAGAGATAATTGGTTACTTTGTAGAAAACAGTTTCAGTTGAATGATGAGGACAGAAACTCTGATTACAGAGGGCTTAGAATCTGGTCAGAGGGAAGGAATTAGAGGTATTGAATATGGAGAGTTTTTTCAAGGAGTTGAGTTTCCAGGGGTTTCAGGGATGAAAGCTAGTGAGGATAGTCAAATCAAGTGAGGTTTCTTAAGGATAGCTGAGTCATGGACATGTTTGTAGGCTGCAGGGAAAGACTGAAGATTAATGAGAGTGTGGGAGATGATGGATGAAATTGACTGGAGAAAATTAGATAAGAAGATAAGCAATCTAGGCATGTAGAGGGGTTTGGAGAAGGGTCACTTCTTCAAACGAGATAGGAATGAAAGAGGAGATAGTGGCAGAAGAGGAGGAGAGAAGGGGTGCTCTTGAGGAACATAATTTTGGTGAAGAATGACTCATGATCCTCTTTGAAGAGGATAGTGGCACACTCCCTTGGGAGGCTTGAGGAAAAATAAAAAGAGTTCAAATAGCTGCTGTAGTGAATGGGATAGCAAACAGAATAAGAGAGATGTTAAAGGCTGGTGTTGCTGCAGTGAGAATCCACTTGAAAGTATGTAACATAAATTTATAATAGACCTAGTCATCATGCTTTCATGACTTTCTTAAGCTCCATTCAGCAGCATGTGAATAAGAACTAAGGTACCAGATGATGGGAATAATACAAGGCTGAAGTTTGGCAAGGCATGATCAACAATAGAACAAGGAGCCAATGGACGCCAGGCTAGAGATATAGGATTGCATTGATTATGCCAGGGTTTAAGATAGGGATTGGCTAAGATAAGGAAGGGTGTTAAGAGTACAGGGGTGATGGCATGGAAAAAAAACTGAGGGGTGGAGGGATTGGACGTCATGATCAAGATGAAGAACAGGGTTAGGGATGATAAAGCAGAGTAAAAAGGGAAATGATAAAAGATTATAACCACATTAAGGATTTTCAGCTTTTATTAAAATGGTCATGGAACACTTGTGAATGATGGCAAAATTAGGGGCATGACCATCTCTCTGTAATTGACGTGGAATGGAGGAATAGGTCATAGATACTGAATATGTTAAGGAAATCCAAAGTTTAAGTACTTGTGAAATATTAATATATATGTTGAAGTCCCTAGTATGAAGGCAGAAGAAGGGATGGAGAGAAAAAGTGTGAGCTAGGCACTGAATTCATTGAGGAAGGACAGAAACTACCCTGGGTTCAAAGACAAACATTTATGGCAGCACTTTTTATAGTAACACAGAGCAGGAAGCAAAGTAGATGCTTGTTGATTGGGGAATGACTGAACAAATTGCGGTATATCAAGTAATAAAGTATTACTGTCTAACCAGTGATTAATATGAAGAATTCAGAGCAACTTGGGAATATTTGTGTGAACTGATGTGGACTGAGGGAAGCAGAACCAGGACAATAATTTCCACAATGCCCACAATAATGTAAAGGAAGACAAAATGGAAAGAATTCAGAACTCTCACCAATGTAGTTACCAACATGAGACAGTAGAGTGTAGAGTATTTGTTCTCAAAGTGTATATATAGTCCAGGATGCCTGAAGATCTCCAACATCCTTTCAGGGGGTCCTTGAGCCTCAACGCCCTACTTTTCAACCACTGTCTACTCAGTCAAATCTTGAAATATAGGTCTAGAATTGTGGGAGGAGTTTCCAAATTGAAAGTTACATTTAATGCTGAAAATACAGTCTTCTAGGCTGTCCAGAGGCTTGCTAACATATATTAAATTACTTGAAGGAAAGGAAAGTTATCAATCAAGGATGCTTTGTTTTTTCTCTTTTTTCCCAATTGTTTTGTCTCTTTTTTTCCAATTAGTACTTATAACATTTTTATTCCTAATATAGTAAATAGCTAGATATAACCCACATAAACAAAAACTGTTTGGGAGGAGTCCTCAACAATTTTCCAGAGTATAAAGGGGTCCTGAGATCAAAGAGTTTGAAACCCATTGGTGTAGCAGAAAGAAAACTGACTTTGAAATCATAGGACTTGACCTCTGACAGTGCAACCTTCAGCAAATCATTTAATATCTTTGGGCCTCAGTTTGCTCAGCTAGAAAATAAAAGATCAGGGACCTCTAACATCTCTTACAACTCTTTATCTACGATCCTTTGACTCAAAAGCGAATTCAGAAGACTGATGGTGACGCATTCCTCTTGTTTCTTGGCAAAGATGTTGTCAGCTGTCAGTGAAGAATGAGGGAGATATTTCAGACAAGATCAATCAGTTGTTTTTTTTTTTAATTGTTCTTGTTTGTTGTAAAGGGGGTTCTATTTGGGTTGGGATGCTGGGGGGAGTCACAGGGAAGTGAAAATGATGTAAAAATCAAATATCAATATAACACTTTAAAAATTACTATTTATTTTTAAACATTCATGTAAAAAAAATTGAGTTCCAAATTCTTTTCCTCCCTCCTGCCCTTCCCCCACCCACTGATAAAGCAAGTAATGTGATATCAATCATACAATCAAATTATGCAAAACATATTTCCAAATTAGACATGAATATAACATTTTAAAAAGACATAAAATGCACAGAGAGGAGGAAACAAAACCTACTACAGTTATCCCTTCCACATATGACTTTCTCCATTGTGATTTCAATATATCGCAGGTTGGCATGAGAAATTAAATGGGAATTTGGGGGGAGTTTTGTGGAAGCCTCAAACAACATACAAAGGTCAGCAGATGAAACAGAAAAAGTTTAGAAACTCAGAAATGCATAAAATATATGCATAGTATTATATAATATTAACCCAAATTTTAAAGTAATGTACTATGAACAACCCATGAAAGAAAAAGAAAAAATTCAGACTTCTTCTCTGGTATGAAGGGAGGGCCAAAAAATTCTACAAGGATTTTCCAGACCGAGAAGGTGCTACGCCCAACCCCACCCTTCCAAGATGTGGAAGGGATAATTGTAATCTTAAAAGAGGACACTGCAAATTTATGCGGCTTTAAAAGATATTCAGGAAGCTACTAAGACTTCACAGAGCCTCAATGCCATGCTTTTCCACCGCAGCCTACCAGTCAAACCTTGTGGTATAGGTCTAGAGTTGTGGGAGAGGTTTCCAAACTGGAATCTACATTTAATACAGAAAATGCAATCTTCTAGGATGTCCAAAGGCTTGCTAACACATGTTAAATTCCTTGAAGGAAAGTAAAGTATCAGTCAAGGATGCCTTGTTTTGTCTCTTTTTCCCCCAAATTAGCAATATGACTTTCCTCCATGCTGCTCTGTCTGCCACAATATAAATTCAGTCCCATAATTTAATTCAAGTGGGACAATGAAATTGAAATTGACTAGTTTCCGTGTCTTGTCTGTTTTTAAACACCGGTTCTGAATTCCCTGCATTGTATTTGTTTAGTTACTAAACAAGGGGATCTCCGGAAAAGCATAGCCCAGTTTGGGGAGACCTTCTGAGGTGTTTAAATAGATGTATAACCATACACATATCCTAAAGATTGTAACATTTTATATGACTATAAAGGTCTTAGGTTTCTATTTTCAACCACTACTAGGCCTATACCTCAAAGAGATCAAAGAAAGGAAAGGGTACATATGTACAAAGATGTTTTTAGCAGTTTTCCTTGTGATGCCAAAGAGCTGGAAACTAAAGGGGTGCCTATCATTTGGGGAATGGCTGAACAAATTATGGTCTAAGGAATGGGATGGGTTATTATTGTGACATAAGAAATGATAAAAGGAATGGTTTCAGTGAAACCTGGGAAGACATATATGAACTGAGGCAGAACAAAGTAAGAATAACCACGAGAATAAGTTATACCTTAACAAAAATATTGGAAACACAAATAACCTCAAAACCTTAAGAACTCCAATCAATGTAATGACCAACCATAACTGTAGAGGACTAATGATGAAGCACAGAGAGGGGACAGATCCAATATAGAGAATGTAACACTCATTTTTAGATAGAGTCAATATGGACATTTTGTTTTGCTTGTCTGTTATATCAGTTTTGTTTTTCCTTTTTTCTTTCTCAGTAGGTATAGGTGTAGGAGGGAGAGAAAATAAGTGGAAAAAAAAGAATCTATTTTCAAATTCATAAGTAGTATATGCAAACGTAGGCAAGGTAGCATAGTAGATAGAGAGAATTGGCTTTGGAGGAAGACCTGGGTTCATGCCTTACCTTTGACACATGCTGGCTGTGGGAGCCTAGGTAAATCCCTTGGCAACTCAATGCTCTAGGCAACTCACTAAGACTATAATTTACAGGGGCAACTAGGTGGCGCAGTGGATAGAGCACTGGCCCTGGATTCAGGAGGACCTGAGTTCAAATCCAGACTCAGACACATAACACTTACTAGCTGTGTAACCCCAGGCAAGTCACTTAATCCCATTGCCTAGCCAAAAAAAAAAAAAAAAAAAAGACTATACTTTGCAGAGAAAATGACAATCTACATAGTGGAATAAGAAGTCACAAACCAATTTCAACTCTAACTCTAATTTCAAGTCTAATCTTAATTTTAAATGTAAATTCATTTCTAACCCTAATTTTAGATTTCTAACCCTAAACTTAAATTTGTTTCTACATTCTTTCCTATCGCTAACTAACTCTACCTCTGACTCTGCCTTCACCTCTGACTCTAGCTCTAACCCTAAAGTTATTTTTACACTGATGAAATCACAAGTCATTCCCCAATTGATAAATGGTCAAAGGATATAAACAGGAAGTTTTCAGAAGAAGAAATCAAAGTTATCTATAGTCATAAAAATGCTCTAAATCACTATTGATTAGAGAAATGTAAATTAAAACAACTCTAAGGTACCACCTCTCACCCATCAGATTGGCTAATATGACAAAAAAAGGGAAACAATAAATCTTGGAGGGGATATGAGAAAATTGGGGCACTAATTGACTGTTGGCGGAGTTTTGAATGAACTCAACCATTCTGTAGAACAATTTGGAACTGTGCCCAAAAGACTATAAAACTATGCATGTCCTTTGACCCAGAAATACCACTACTTGATCTGTATCCCAAAGCGATTAAAAAAGGGGAAGGGGAATGACCTATTTGTACAAAAATGTTTGTAGCAGCTTTTTTTTGTGGTGGCAAAAAATTGGAAATTGAGGGGATGTCCATCAACTGGGGAATGGCTGAATAAGTGTGGTATGTGATTGTGATGGGATACTATTGTGCTAAAAGAAAAGACAAACAGAATTCTTTCAGAAAAGCCTAGAAAGACTTATATGAACTGATGCAAAGTGAAGTGGGTAGAACCAGGAAAACATTGTACACAATAACAGCAACATTGTACGATGATCAACTGTGAATGACTTAACCATTCTCAGCAATACAATGATGCAAGACAATTCCAAAGGACTCATGATAAAAAATGCTATCCACCTCCAGAGAAAGAACTGATGGAGTCTGAACACAGATGGAAGCATACTATTTTTTACTTTTAAATTTTTTCAGGGTTTTTTTTAATCTGTGTTTTCTTTCACAACATGACTAATACGGAAATACATTTTGCATGATTGCATGTACATAACCTATATCAATTGTTTACCATTTTGGGGGGAGAAGAATAGAGGGAGAGAATTTGGAACTCAGTTTTTTTAAATGAATGTTAAAAAATTGTTTTACATGTAATTGGGAAAAAACAAAATATTATCAAAAAAGATTTTAAAAAAGAAATTTAACTTTTGTTTGTAGTTTAGTTGTTCAAATACTCCAGGCTTTTCATCTATATACTCAGCTTCTGCCTTTATAATAGAAATTCCCATACTTTCTTTGTCATGCTCTAACATGATTCAATGACTTTAGAGCTTGAGTTTGATATTAACTATATGACCTTGGATAACTCATCTCTACAGATTGGACCTTGATTTCTCATCTATAAATCGAATGGATTAGAATCCATTATCTCTAAGGTCCCCTCCAACCCTATGTCCCTTAGGAATCACAGATCTCCTCATCAAAAGCAATTATAATAGCCAATTGGTCTAGCTGCTTCCGGTCTCTGTTCCTCCCCAGTTCATACCCTGCCCCCACAAAAAAGTCTCCCTAGCACACATCACTCCCATACTCAAAAATCTTTAATGATCCTCTGATGTTTATTGAAATGAAACACAAATTCCTGAACCCGACCTTAGTGTTCCTCCACAGTCTGCCTCCAATCTACCTTTCCAGCCTTATTTCAGTCTATCCATCTCATATCCTACACATTTTAGCCAGGCTATAGTTTTGGCACTTCCCCAATCTTGCCCACCCCTTTCTGCTTTTGTGAATTTTCACAGTTTGTGTCCACAAAGAGAACACACTCCATCCACATCTTTACCCACTGAGATATTTCTCATCCTTTAACACCCTTCTCAAATGTCAATTCTCCTTTGAAGCCTTTCCTAATCACCCCAGATTAAAATGATCTATTATTTTTCTCATGCTTCTTGATGATATCACATCCTCTTTTCTATTTCATTCATTTCTGAACGTTTCTTGCTCTTCCTTAGATTGTAAGCTCTCTAAAGTCAGGAACTGTGTTGTTCCTGGTCTTCAGTTAGTCGATAGCGGTCAGCACAGTTGATAGCATTGGACCTACAGCAAGGAAAACCTGAGTTTAAGTCTGGTCTCAGACACATAACTATGTGACTCTGGGCAAGTCACTTAATCTCTGTTTGCCTCCAACTTCCCCATCTGTAAAATGGGAATAATAATAACACCTACCTCCTAGGCTTGTTGAGATAATAACTGTAAAGTGCTTAGCATAGTGCTTGGCACATAGTAAGTGCTATATACCTTATTATTACCTATCAAGGTTGTCATGAGAATAGAATGAGATATTTGTAAAGTGCTTTGCAAACCTTTAAGTACTATAGAAATGCCAGCTATTATTAGTATTAGTGTTATCTTAGTATCCATAGTACCTATAGTAATTAGTTACAAATAGGCAATTAATAAATGTTTGTTCAATTGAGTTAGGAAATGGGATAGATCAAAAGATTAGAAGTTGTACTGAGAGGGGAGTTTCCCCTTTCAATATATTGAAGGTAGAGGAATTCTGAGTGGTGATGCTTGTCATAAAGACTTATTCAGAGTGGAAGTGAGTCACTATGATTGAGATGCTTGAGGAACTGTAGGCCCAGAGTATTTTAAGGGTTAATGCCATGGATATTGATACCACCAAGGAGGATGACAGGATTTGGAGGGAAGAAAACCAGGGAAATTATAACTTCCAATGCTGTCTAGTTTATAAGGCATGTGTGAATTTGTCAGCTTCTCTGTTATTCACTCTAGATATCAAATTCCATAAGGCAGCTAGATGGAGCAGTAAATATAGTGCTGGGCTTGGAGTCAGGAAGACTCATCTTCCTGAATGCAAATCTGGCCTCAGACCCTTACTGGCTGTGTGACCCTGGGTAAGTCACTTAACCCTGTTTGTGTCAGCTTCCTCATCTGTAACATGAGCTGGAGAAGGAAATGGCAAACCACTTCAGTATCTTTGCCAAGAAAACCCTAAATGGAATCACGAAGAGTTGGATGTGACTGAACAACAAGTCTAATTCCCACTACTCTTCTTGCCACTGACATCATTAAATTTTGTATCCGCCCTGGAACCTAGCCTAGAAGTTGTTGATTCCAAAAGCTGATGTGGAATTTTTTTTTTAAACTGGATCTCTGTATCTCACTCTGACTTTCAGTGCAGTGGCCACTCATGGACCCTATCTCCCCAGTCATCAGCACAAGAGCTTTGTTCTGTTCTGTTTTATCCCTCCTTAGACAGCCTGGTGCTCCACCCACTCATTCTGTCACAATGATTAAAAAATTCAGAGACATAGTTTCTGGGTAATTTAATCGTTTTATTAATAAGGCCAGCATATTTATCAGTAGAAGGATGGTGATTTGGCCATCTCTCTTAGACCAAAGATTCCTCCTCACAGTGGGGGGCTCACAGTTTATATGCCCTTTGAAGAGTAGGTTCTTGAGGAGTTCCAATCAACTCTGATTAGTTAACATAACGGGAAGTGGGCTATATTAAAGTAAGGGTCTTAGAGTACATGATTTGGGTCACCCAAATCTTGGTCAAAGAGACTTCAATTTCCATATCACCTGTCTTGACAAAAGGGAAAATCAATACTTTTCTAGACCTGTCTGAGCAAACAAAATGGATAGGAATATACCCATTAGGCCAAACTTAGAATTTCCTTTACTGTCTGATTAGATCTTGGCCTGGGTAAATCTTTAAGAGAGATTTCCCACACTGGTTGATTTCTGGATGAGGAAGTAGAAAAGGTGAAGAACTCTGGTCCTAATTCAATAATTAGTTATTAAATACAAGAAAGAAGTATTCATTTCTCACACTGTTCTGTCGTCAGGGGCTCATCATACTGGAGCACAAACTTAAGATCACCTCTAGCCCACTAAAGCTCATCACTCCCGAGCTCAAGCAATCCACCAATCTTGGCCTCCCTAGCAGCAGAAATCACAGGCATGTGCCACCATTCCTGGCACCTGCTACAGAACTTCTCAGTAGGAACTCACCAGGTAGAATGGCCTAAGTCAAAATAATGTCACCCAATATGAAACCTTTGACTCCTGAACTTCTAACTCTGATGCTTCTGCCTCCTACTCCCCCCCCCCCCAGGTCTGTAGCTCTGGTTTTGACCTAGCTTCCTTTGAGCTTCCTTTGATTCCAATTTTTAGATGATTTCAGTTCTAAGAATCATATCCCTGAAGGTTGGAGTCATACAACCACTAACTGCAAAGGTCCTATGACTTCTTACACAGGCACACCCAAGATAATAAGGAAAGGCAATGTAAAAGTTGGGTTGCTTTCTCTGAATACTTCAAATTTATTTTCAAAACGCAAAACAATACTTCCTACCTTAGTCTTATTGCAACAAATTTACTTTCACCAAATGCATATGAATAAATGGATATGCGTTTAATTTTCTGAATTCTTCCAACTGAATTTTTCTCTTTCCAGCTTGTATGTAGTCAGTCAGTAAATAAGCGTTTGCAAAATGTTTACTATGTGCTAGGAACTTTGCTAAGCACTGGGATTACCAAAACAAGCAAGCAAGATAGTCCTTTACATTCTAATGGGGACAATAACAAATAATAGGATGGGGGGAGCAAGCTGGAGTCAGCTCAGTGGACGTGGCTTGGGTGTAGTGGGCCTGGGACTGGGCCAGAGAAGGGGAAGGCTCACCAATCAGAACCCAAGGCCCCAGGGTAGGAAGCTTGAGTTCAAGTGGGAAGAGAAGTGCAGAGTGCAGACAGCATGTCTTGGTAATGGCCAGGAAGTTGCCTGGGCTGGGGTCTGTGATAGATAATATCAAATTAGAATCCAAAGCTTCATGTTCAGGGGTATAAATTTTGGTGGAAGAAGATCAGAGTTTAGGCAGCACTGACATAGGCATCAACTACCCTTGCAATCTCCACCCCTGCTGCAATTATTTTTGCTTAATTGCCCATAGAGGAGCATTCATTTCTTTCTTAGTATAAAGTGGGAAAGAAAAAGGGAATAAGCATTTATTTAAAACCTGTCTACTATGTAGCAGGCACTGTGCTAAGCACTTAACAAATACTATCTTATTTGATCCTCACAACAATCCTAAGAGGTAGGTACTATTATTATCCCCACTTTACAGTTGAGGAAACTGAGGAAGACAGAGGTTAAATAACTTGCCTAGGGACACACAGCCAGTAAGTGTCTGAGGTCAGATTTTAACTCAGGTCTTCCTGACTCCAGGTCCTGAGCTCTATACACTGTTCCATGTAGCTGCCTTTAAAATGGAGAAAAGCAGTAATGAAAAATTCCAGCGTCTGTACTGCTGCTCCCCTCAATAATGGCATGAAGGACATGACTATTTCCTAGAAAACTCATCTCTGAACTGTCCACCTACCAGCCAGTAACCTGCAATTGTCTTGACTTGCTGGGAAGAAGTAGCAACATTGACTAGCCATGCGTTCATAGTCTGATGTGTCATAGAACCTTTTAAATGTTCTCTGTCATGGTTAGGTTCCATCCTCTCTTGTTACTTGTTGTTAGTTTAATAATCACAGGTCCATCTTTTTTGTGTCTCAAGTCTTGCATCCTTTGAGAATTTCATAGGAGCTTAGTTTTATTGCTGAAAAGGACCACAGAGGCCATATAGGGGCCAAATGATCCCTCATTTCACAGATGAAGAAACTGAAGCCCATAGAGAGTAAGTGATTTGCCCAGGATAGTAAACATTGGAGGTGAGATTTCAGCCCCAATCCGTTTACTCCAGAGCTTACTTTCTTTCCACTATTCTGTACTGGAGCCTTCCAGAGGAGCTGTCCAGTTCTTAAATACTGTTAAGCCAGTCTCTATAAGATACAAAAGCAAATATGCATAGAAGGATATGACATTCTTTCCCCACTTCGGCTGGAGCTTAGTTTGCACCTGAGAGATCCTCCTGCTACTCATGTTACCTATCTAAGGCCTGGGATGTAGCGCAGTTGGTCTGGCTGTCTATAACATAGCTGTAGCTAAATTTCAGAGACAAGTCATTTTTAACCACCTCCTCCATAGAGGTGATCTGTACTATGTAACCTCTGAAGCCATGCACAATATAGTCACAGACTCACAAAAGCAACCTCATCAAGGTATACAGACATCACTCATGTTACAGAAGAAGAAATTACACAGCATCCCCAGATCACCCAGCCATACTATTGCATTATTCCCCTGGGCCCTGCCTGATGTCTGCTCTTTGTAGTCCCTTTCTAAAATTCACAATCAATCAACAAGCATTTATTAACCACCTCCTATGTGTCAGGCACTATGCTAGGCATTGGAGATACAAAGGCAAAGATGACACTATCTCTGTCCTCAAGGAGTTTACATTGTAGGAGGGAGGAGGAGAGCACATAGGAGGGAGATGTACATATAGGTGTTTATAAAATCAGCACATATCGTTAAAAATAAGTACAAGTAAATACAGAAAGGTAGCCTGGTATAGTGACTAGAGAGCTACCCTCTCAGTCAGGAAGACCTGGGTTCAAGTCTTGCCTCTAATATATACTGGCTGTGTGACCTTGGGGAAGTCACTTAACCTCTAAGTGCTCCCATGTAACTCTAAGACTGTAAGTTAGAGAAAAAGTACCAATCTTCACTGGCATAGGAAATTCCTCCCCGGAAGGCCCCTGCACCAGTTAAATCACAAGTCTAGTAAAAAAAAAAAGAAAGAAAGAAAGAAAGAAAGAAAGAAAGAAAGAAAGAAAGAAAGAAAGAAAGAAAGAAAAATATGGACACATATTCAAGACTATGGCTACCCCAACACATTTAGTTACCAGCTCTTGTTTCATTTGAAAATCTCAATAGCTACCACCAAGACACCAGCAGAGGCAATCAGGAAAATTTCCCGCCTAGAATTTTCACTATACCCAGCTGTTCTGTATGAATACTCATTGTTCACTTGCCCTGGTTCCCTGCTTTATCCCATCTTTATTCCTGGATGGCCAAGAGACCATATACAGTCCTCTTTGACCTGACTAGTTCTCTGGTATATGTTCCTTCTCTTTCTCTTCCTCTCTACTAAGTCTCAAATCCTGGATTTGCCAACAGAACCCAGTAAGTTCCAGGTCTCAGGCTATTGCAGTTGGCTATTTACTCTCCTATGTTCCAAGCCCACCCCTAGTTTCTCAAAGAATTAATAGCTGGTTGTATCGTCTGCTTTTGTCTACTTCACCTGTCCCCTACTGTCCTCTCTAAATCTTCTCACATTCACCTTCTTGCTGTAAAATGTTCTACACAGGAAAAGGGTAGTGGAGGGGGGGGCGGAGTTTGAATTCTGCTTATGTATTTTGAGATCACGAACAAGCTATTTTCTGTCTTTTAGCATAAACTCTCCTGACTCCTGAGCAAGCTCCTCTGAGGGGAAGGCACCCAAATGAACTTTGCACTGCCTTTCTCAGTTATTAGATTTGCAGTGGAAAACCTAATACATCATTTCTTTTAATTAGGTAAAATTATTTTTTCTGTGTGACTCAATCCAGATGAAAGCTATTAAGTTGTAGCATACCGTAGAGGAGATTGCAGAGGAAGGAGGGCAAGGGAGAAGTAATGGAGTCAAGAGAGGAGAAGTAATAAGCTGCTGGATGAATGCTTCAGGTTATCTGCTCCCGGAGGACAGGAGAGCTGAGAAGCGGGGCTCCACGGCAAAGGGAAAGGAAAAATCTCAACCATCTTGCCAGAGCTTCATAAAATCACAGAATTGAAGAGTTGGAAGGGACTTTGGTGACCATTCAAGTCCAACAGGAAAGGAATACCCACTGTAACATACCTAACAAGTCATAATTCAGCATCTACCTGAAAGCCTCCAATTAGGGGAAGCCACCACCTCCCCAGGCAGCCCATTTCATTTTTCAACAGATTTATCATCCAGGGTTGTATATTTAGCCCCTGGGTAAAGTAAGACCATTTTTCTGGTCAGTTACTGATGGGAACTGAGGGACAGGGCAACTTAATTTCAAGTTAGAATCAGGAATTAGGACGTTTACCACCACAGGTAATTTCGGGGCAGGGGAGAAACATAAACGGTACCAAGTCAGAGTAGCATTAGAGCATTACCAAGTTTGGCAGGGTCTTTTGCAAGGATTCAGGCCTTTCATGTTAGGAAGGACAACATGGGTACAATATTCCAAAGGAATAAGACCAAAATCATTATTTAAATTGCCAAGCTAGGGTCACAGCACCTACTTGTTGAGGTAGCATGTCATCGCAGATTTAATGCTGGGAGTTAGAATTCTGCCTCAGCCACATTAGCTGGGTAACTACTGGCAAAGTCACTTAACCTGTCTTAGTCTCAGTTTCCTGGTCTATAAAATGGGGAGAATAACAGCACTTTCCTCACAGGGAAGTATTATTGTAAAGATCACATGAGATAATGTATTTTAAACACTTCATTTACCTTAAAGTATACAGTGTTTGACAAATATAAGCACTTAATAAGTTCTTGTGCTTTTTGACTGATTGATTAAAAGTGTTCACTGAGGACATGCCTCAAAGCCCCTCTGAGGCTTTGAGCTGGCTCTTTGTCTTTATTCAGTCTTTCCATTGTGTCTGACTCTTTGTGACCCCATTTTGGGATTTTCTCAGCAGAGATACTAGAGTGGCTTAACATCTCCTTCTCCAGCTCATTTTACAGATGAGGATACTAAGGCAAACAGGATTAAGGGACTTGCCCAGGGTCACACAACTAGCAAGTGTCTGAGGCCAGATTTGATCTCAGGTTTTCCTGACTTCAGGCCCCGTGCTCTATCCATTTCACCACCTAGCTGCCCATATCCAAAACTACAAGGAAGAAGAAACTTGCTCCCTAAGCTTAAAGTTGCGTCTATGCCTTTTCTCCACCTGCTTATCTATATGGAAGACTGAAAAAGACTTACTCTGAGTCCCAGTTTGGTTTGGTAGTTTTTAAATGAATAACCACTATCTATCTAATAATCTCACCTTCAGAGGTTAAAATTTGGAACTATATGGAATGTTCATAATAAGCTAGCATTAAATCTCTGACAGAGGGATCCAAGTTCCTGGATCAGGAAGAGTATCTCAAAGAGAAGAGTAAGCCTGAAATTATTCATTAGGCTAATCCCTGATGGTGAGACTCTCCTGTTGAGGAGACAGGCTGAAGTAGCCAAAACTCTGATGGAATAAGGCAAGAGAACCCAATGGGGAGGCTTTGTTAGCCCTTAGCAAGGGTTTCTGCCTTTTTGTTTAAAAAAAGAAAGGACTATTGCAAGAAAAAATTCTGGGCCTTACACTTAAAGTATATCTATTCTGCCTTGGAGGAAGAGATAGGTAAGGTCTTCAGCTGTGCCAGAAACTGGAATCATTGATCAACACCCATCTGATCACTGTCCCAGAATTCAGTGGTGTTGACTACGTGTCTGGCTGAGGAGCATGTAGTATGAGACCAACAGGGAGTAGGTCTAGCAAGAAGAGCAAGCCCTTCACAACCTGGTCCCTTCCTACCTTTCCAGTCTTCTATTCATTTGACTCTGCTTTACACACTCTTTGATCCAGCAAGGATTGCCTTCTTGCTGTTCCTCACAGAAGGAGACTAGGTGGCGCCATAATGCACAGAACGCTGGGTTTGGAGTCAGGAAGATTCATCTTCTTGAGTTCAAACCTGGCCTCAGACACTCACTAGCTACGTGACCCTGGGTAAGTCACTTAATCCTGTTTGCCTCAGTTTCCTCATCTGCAAAATGAGCTGGAGAAGGAAATGGCAAACCTCTCTAGTATCTCTGCCAAGAAAACCGCAAATGGGATCCTGAAGAGTCAGACATGTCTGAAAAGCTACTGAACAACAACAACAATCCTCACACAAGGCAATCCATCTCCCATCTTTGTTCCTTTGAACTGGCTGTCCAGGCCTGAAATGCTCTCCCTCACTTCCACCTCTTAGCTTTCCTGGCTTCCTTCAAGATTCAGATCAAATCTGGCTCAGATTCTTATAATCTAGCGAATAGCTCGGTAATGTTCAGATTCCTTCCGAGTCTGGCCAATATGGTGGACATTCTAATAAGCCTTGTCTTTGGCTGAAAGAAAGCTTGGGTCAAATTCTTTCGGGCAGGATCCACATCTTATGATTTTGGGGTCCCAGCACCCCTGAACCCCTAAACCTCAACATTTTTGTGGCCTATACAGGGAAAACTGCGTAACCCAAATTCTTCTTCAGCCAAGACTGGAAGGTATGTAAGCTTCCCCCTACTTCTCTCTTGCCCTGCAGTTGGGGTTGCTCTTCAAGCACCTAGGAAGGCTTGGAGGTGCTTTTCAGGCAGAGAGTTACAAGGTTGTCTTGCACTCAGCCTGATGGTCTCAGGCTCTCCGTCCACTGGCGAGTTTGAGGCCATGGACCTACATACACCTTCCACAGCATAGAGGACAAGGACAGATGCCCTATGTGGAAGCATATGCCCAATTCTGTCAATTCTCTCAGCGCTAGAGAATTGGGAAAACTGAGGCTTACTTACTCCCTTCCCTCTAAACCCCTGGATCCTCCTTCATGGAGGTTACAGGGACAAGTTAGAACAGCTAAAAACATCTTAGCAGATTCTGGAGGTTTTGTAATTGATCACTAAGGAGTTCTGAAACACCTCTGTACAACCTGGTAACTTCCCCGCCTTGAGTCTAGAGGGTATCTACTAACCCCTCTCCTAGGAGAAGAGAGTTTCACCCTTTCCCCCTCACCTTTGATTTCTCCCTCCCCCACCTGGGGAAAGGAAGGAGGAAGAAGGGGCAGCAGATACAGAATGAACCCCACTAGCAATGGCCTTGGGACCTAGGGCAACCTTTGCCTGGGAGCTTCACTTAGGTTCAGCACATCTTGTTCAAGGAAAAGAAGCTGGCCTCTGAACTGGGATAAGCATGCTCTTTTAAAGTTATAGTTTTAACTGTTAATGATGAGATATTGATTCTCTGTGTAAAGTAATTTGGAAATGCATTTAACAAAACTGAAGTCACCTGATTGGTAATGGGTTGTTTCAAGTTTCAAATTGGTGAACTTTTTGTATCAGTTATGTCAAGCAACTTTTCATAATTTGGTTACCACTAACATAACTTGGCTATTGCTGGTTATTTTAATGTGTTAACTTGCCAAAAAGCTTGTTTGGGTTTTATCTTGCTGAGAATTTGCCAGTATATAGAAATAACCTCTAATGTTAGCTTTTGACACCAGGACAAATTTAAATTTGAGATGTAAATCTTGGAAAAGTTTTTCCTAAGCTGTAATTAGTGAAACTTGCTGTTTTAGGTAAAAGCTGCTGGATTTTATTTTGAATCTGATGGATCATAATCCATCGATAATCAATAATCTACCATCTGATAGAAATGCCACAAGCTACTCAGAGAGAATTTGTTACTGGTGGGAAGTCAGCATCAGGAAAAGTTGAGAGGATAATTTTAGTCTCAGTTTAAGCTGGGATCAGTTTTCCCATTATGTTCCTTTGAAAAAGAATATTATTCACCTGGCTATTCCTGAGTCTGGCTATGAGGTGGATTTGATACTGCATGGTTGGAAAACTGAATCCAAATAGAGCTAAGGATGTTTTATCCTGTCATATCTGGGTCCTGCAGTCTTTTCTGTCAGATTTGTGTCTTCCAGACTACAAGCCATTCACCTACAGTTGGTAGCAAACAGCGGGTACCAGCCATCTTTCCCTGGGTGTAGCCTGTGCTTGGTTCCAGTCAGCCTCCTCTTTGGGACCCCCTTGAGTCAGGGACAGCTCTACACCCCTTGCCAGCAGGAAGCAGTTTCAGAAGCCAAGACCTTCACCCCTTACCCCAAAAGAATTTGGGTCCCATTTGTTTGAGGGGGGAATGATGGGGTTGGGATCTGGAACCCAGAAAGGAACAATCCTGAACTTTCCCACAAGGCCAAATCTCTGGCATTGGCCTGAGGCTATAATCCCAACAACTGGCCTTTCTTTGTGGCTATGCCTAATCTCCCAATTCTCTGTTACCCTCAACCTAGCCTAGCTCTCCATTGTTTTACCTCCCCATGGCCCCAGACCACTTCCCACCCTTAATCCTAGCTAAGCTCCATTCTCCCTTGGCCACAAGATCCAGGTCCCTGCCATTCTATTACCTCACAGTCTCCACAGACTGCTTGGCCACTCCTAGATCTCTCCCATGGTCTTTCTGTATATAAGGTCCATCTTGTCTCCATTAAGGTGCTCAGATTCTCATAATTGAGCCAATAGCTCAGTAATGTTCAGATTCCTTAAGAGTCTGGCCAATATGGCAGATATTCTAATAAAACCTTGTCTTTGGCTGAAAAAAAAAGATTTAGCTCAAATCCCACATTCTGCAGATCTTTTTCAACCCCCTCTACTATTAGTGTCTTCACTTTGAGACTGGCTTCCATTTAGACTCTCAATATAAATATAAATATAAATTTTATATGTACAGAGTGATTAGCAGGGGTTTGCTGGAGCCAGCTCAGACCTACTCAGGAGAATAATTGTTACATTTTCAGATTGAACTTAATCCACATTAAATATGACACACATGTTGTTATTCAGTCATTTTTCAATCATGTCAGACTTTTTGTGACCTCATTTGGGGTTTTCTTGGCAGAGATTCTGGAGTGGTTTGCCATTTCCTTCTCCAGTTCATTTTATGGATGAGAAAACTGAGGCAAACAGGGTGAAGTGACTTGCCCAAGGGTCACACAGTTGGTGTCTTTGGCCAGATTTGAACTTGGGAAGATGAGTCTTGCTGACTCCAGACCTAACACTCTATCCACCGTATCACCTATCTGCCCCTTGACATGCATATGTGTCTTTTTTTTCAGAGTCCATTGTTAAATGTTTACCAGTGTACCCGTGATTATTTGCATATAGTTTTTGTTACCTCAGTGCTTAGCACAGTTCCTGACACATAGTAAATGCTTTAACAAATGTTTGTTGACTGGCTGAAATCACTAGAAGGTGGCAGCCCTGTAGCATTGGAGGTGTGAATTACCCCTCCATTCATAGGCCCTGGTCACATGTGCTCCTTTTATGTGTTTGCTCCTCAATGTATATTTCCTATATGTTTATTCTTCCCATTTATGCATGTACTTGTGGGAGATTTTACCCCAGGTTTATGGGGAAATGCTTTGCTGCTCCTTTGTTTTACTATGCCATTTTATTAAATGCCTCACTTTAAATTAACAGCATCATCTACTTGGCTATTAAAGGTAAATGTATTAGTAAAGAACAGTGATGGGGGCAGCTAGATGGTGCAGTTGATAGAGCACCGGCCCTGGAGTCAGGAGGACCTGAGTTCAAATCTGGTCTCAGACCAGACACTTGACACTTACTAGCTGTGTGACTCTGGGCAAGTCACTTAACCCCAATTGCCTCACTAACAAAAAAAAAAAAAAAGAATTGTGAGCAAAACTTTTTAGAAGACACAACCCCACAGAGTGCCTTGAACTTGGGGAATCCACTCTGGAGGGTGGAGGAGGAAGTACCACTATACAATACATGCATAAATGATAATAATTATTATTAATCATTATCAATAAGTATAATTATTATGGAAAATGCAGTAGTGTCAGAGAGAATCCATAGAATAACAGCGTGGGGAGAAATAGCTATTTGCTCAAGAATTTCTAGGCATTACGTATTTTCAAAGCTTGCCTTGCCTACATGGAGCTGACAAACCCTAGCTGTTGCCATAGCTTCAATGTAGGGATTGTTTTCTGAAGTCTAGGAACATCTTAGTAGTATCCAGAAGTCTTTTCTCCAGAATATGGGCCCTATATGATTAGATTTTTGCCTGGTTCCTCCACCCCATTATATTCCTTCTAACATCATTACCTTCTCTTCCTAATGCTAATCTGTTTATCTAAGCCCATTTCCTTCTGCTAACTCCTTCTAAACATGGCTTCAGAAAGCCACCAGAGGAATGGGCAAATATCTAGAGAATTCATGCCACATCTATATTGCAGTACAGTTCAGTACCATGGTAATTGTCTCATTTGCACATAGAAAATCCAGCCCCCAGACAGAGTTAAATCAGCCATGCAAATAAATGCACGAGCATTTATTTACCAGACACCCACCTCTGCTCAGTTTCATCTTCTCATAGGTTAAAGATGCAGAGAACAGAAGCAGAAATGCCTACTTCCCTCCCACAACCCCAGTAGTCATCTTCATGGCTTACTAGCCACCTATATCCCTGAAGGGCTTGGTGCCTCAGTATCCCAAGGGGTGATTTCTTTCCTAATTTAATGGTATACACGATGAAGGGCTTTGGAAATCTACAACCCAGCTACTGATGAATGAGTTATTATTGTCACATTCCTGAATTTTATCTGGTGTATTTTAAACAGTGCTTGCCACAAGCACACAGAAGTTCATGAGAAGGCTTTAGGCAGTGGGAAATTTATCTGCTTGTTGTGCGACAGCTGGGCCAGCTTCCACATACCAAATATTTTTGGGTAGGGTCAGATTAAGGCTTCAAGTGGTGTCAAGCAGAGAGCAATACTATTTTGGGGGCACAGGCAATGGGAAAGGTTTATTTCAAAATTAGCTTTTATACTTGTCCCAGAATTTCCTATTCATAACTAAACACTATCATTATCTATAAATGTGTCATGATATCTTGGTTTTAAAACCCTATCATTCTGCTACTCCTTTGGGTAAGGATATGAGATGGACCCAAGAAGGGATGTACCTGGGCAGGATGCATGCTGCTATTTGAACCCTCCCTAGATTGGGGAGAATAAGGAAAAGGCAGGACTGGGAATGGTTTGAAGTTAATCAATAATCACATATTATATGCCTAGTATATACTAGGCACTCAACTACATGTTGGGGATAAAAAAAGCAGGGGGCAGGGTGGAGGGGAGACAGTCCATGACTTCAATGACCTTGTATCTTTTGTAAATTAAAAAAAGTTTTTGTTATTCTGAATGTGACAAACACCAAAGAACATAAACATTTTCACATACAGAGACAAACATAAAAATGTATATGAAACTTCAAACTTCATTAATATGGCTTGTTTTAAATATGTACTCAATTCTTACAATAGTTCCAAAGCTGTTCTGCTGGACTGCATGTTCTCTGAGGCTCTTTCTTATCTCTTCTGTGCATTTTCTTTAAATGCTTCATTGGCATTCTTTTCTTTCTTCCTTTCAAAACCTGGTATTCAGACTTTCCCTGTGGGCAAAGAAAGGTTCTGAGACCTAATGTCATGGACTTCTAGGAATTGTAGTTCTGATGAACCCTGTGAGTTCACATTCATTCACTTGGAGAAGGCGTTTACTTTCCATCAGGTAAGCAACATGTATCCATACAAGTACAGACAAAATATATGCAAATAAATGCAAGGTATTTCCAGAGATGGAGGGCACCAGAATTTGAAGGTATCAAGAAAGGTCTCATGTTGGAACTAGTACTTGATTTGAGATTTGAAAGAAGTTCTTTCACAGGTAAGGATCAGAAATGTAATGGAAGATCAGTAACAATAACTGATTTTATATTAGCACTTTGCAGTTTACAAAGAATTTCATTATCTCATTATCAAAACCACTCTGTAACCTACATGGACCCCCCCCTCACATTTTACAAATAAAGAAACTGAGGCTCAGAGAAGTTAAATGACTTGTCCTTGGTCAAGTTAACAAACATTTATTAAGCATTTACTATGTGCCAGGAACATAGCTAGTAAGTAGTAGGAGCCAGATTTGAACCTAAGTATTTCTGCTTTCAGGTCTATTACCCCACAGAGGAATTAAGTAAATTAGTTTATCAACTGGAAGGGCCAAAGCAGTGAGGCATAAAAAGAGTGAGAAGCCAGGACCAGGGTTCAGACTACAATAATTTGCTATTAAGTAAATGGCAGGATATCAAACTGGACCAGAAGTTGTCTCCATTTGTCACACTCGGTCCAGGGGCACTTGTGTCTTATGCACTGGTATTCCCACCATCCAGAGTCTTCTGAAGTCCCCTGAGGGGGAGAGGCCAAGGCTGCTACTGCTACTGTTGTCTTCATGGCAACAGTAATTGATCCCACACCATTATGTTTTGCCTAAACACAGTTTTAAAATATTAAGTTTTGATATCAGGTAGATTTTAGTAACCCCAAGTTCCCTTAAGAGAATATGATCTGTGCCAACCCAAGGCCATGCAGTAAAAACTGCTGGAGTTCTATCATTGTTTAGTAAAGGGACAAATTCTATGTCAACATGACTAATAAAAAATAGAAGTGTTGGTTTCAAGAGACAGAGCTACAATTTAAGAAAATAGTAAGATGTTTTGTGGTGGCAAAAAACCGGAAATTGAGGAGATGCCCATCAACTGGAGAATAGCTGAATAATTTATGGTATATGAATGTAATGGAATACTATTGTGCCAGAAGAAATGATGAGCAGGCAGACTTCAAAAAAACCTGGGAAGACTTATATGAACTAATGCTGAGTGAAATGAGCAGAACCAGGAGAACATTGTACATAGTAACAGCAGCATTGTGTGATGATCAACTATGATAGACTTAGCTCTTCTCAGCAATACAATGATCCAAGACAATTCCAAAAGACTCATGATGGAAAATACTATCCACATCCAGAGAAAAAAAACTATGGAGTCTGAATGCAGATCAAAGCATACCATTTTCACTTTATTTTTTTGTTTTGTTTCTCATGGTTTTTCCCTTTTGTTCTGATTCTTCTTTCACAACGTGACTAATGTGGAAATATGTTTAATATGATTGTGCATGTATAACCTATATCAGATTGCATGCCATCTTGAGGAGGGGGAGGGGGATGGAGGGAGAAAAAACTTGGAACTCAAAATCTTATAAAAGTGAATGTTGAAAATTGTCTTTACATGTAATTGGAAAAATAAAATACTACTAAGGTTAAAAAATTAAATTAAAAAAAGAAAATAGTAAGATGGGAGAAATGATTTCTGTCATATTGGAAGAAAAGTCAGATATGGAATTCCATTAGCAAGTGCTGACTGCCATATTTTTTCCCATCTAGCCCCTCTTCCCTCCCCGCATTCTAGTTGTGTGTCCTCCATCTCTTCTCACCAAGACTACTGTGCTAGCCTCTTTGACTCCATTCTGTCCCCTCTCCAATCCATCCTTTGCACAGCCATCTGAATAAATTTCCCAATGTACCACTTTAATCATATCACTCTCCTCCTCAAAAATCTTTGATGCCACCCCATTTTCCATCAATATTTATACTTCAATAATTCACTGCATCTGTAATCTCACTAATATTGAGTAAGTGAGGTAATAGCATTCACTGCAAAAGTACAAATAGCAGCTCATCCTTGCCTTCTTAACCTGTGCAATTCTTTTCTGTGTCCCCAGTCAATCAAATATTTATTGAGCAGTGGGCCTATGGTCTCTATCTTGGATATCATCTTTAATGTTTTATTATAACTGGAGCAGCTAAGTAGTACAGTGAATAGAGCTCTGGGCTTAGAGGCAGGGAGACCTGAATTCAAATCTGGCTTCAGACAGTTACCCTAAGCAAATCACTTAACTTCTGTTTGCCTCAGTTTTCTCATCTGTAAAATGGGGATTGTAAGGTTGTTGTAAGGATCAAATGAGATAATAATTGAAAAGCACTTAACACAGTGCCTGGCACATAGTGCTACCTAAATGTTAATTATTATTATTATTTTTTTTTTACTTACCATCTGTTTGCCTTAGTTCCCTCATCTGTAAAATGAGGATAATAAAAGTACCTACCTCCTAGGGTTGTTGTGGGGATCAAATGAGATAATCTTTATAAAGCATTTAGCACAGTGCTTAGCACATAGTAGGCATTATATAAATGTTAGCTATTATTATTATATTATTAAATTGCCCTGCATATATAATCAGTTGCCAAGTCCTATTGATTCCACCTTCTTGACATTCCCCCCATCTTTTCCCTTCTTTCTGTTTACCGTCCTAGTTTAGGCTCCTCTTATCTCTCACCTATTTTGTTACAATAGCCTCCTAATTGATCTCCCTACTTCATTTGTCTCCTATCCAATTCAGCCTCCACACAGCTACTGCATTGATTTTCCTAAAGCACGGGTCTGAACATTACTCACCTACTCAATAAATTCCATAGCTCCCTATAGCCTTCAGGATCAAATACAGACTCCTCTGTTTGGTATTTACAGCCTTTTGCAACCTGGTTCCAACCTACTTTTCCAATTAAATTATATAGGCATGCCTCTGAGTTCCAGAGCACTACAATAAAGCAAATATTGCCATAAAGGGAGTCACATGAATTTTTTGGTTTCCCAGTTCATATAAAAGTTATGTTTACACTATACTGTTGTCCATTAAGTATGCAATAGTATTACATTTTAAAAATGTACATATTTTAATTAAACACTTTATTGCTAAAAAAAAAAAATGCTAACCATTACCTGAACCTTTGGTGAGTCATAATCTTCTTGCTGGTGGAGGGTCTTGACTTGATGTTGATGGTTGCTGACAGATCAGGGTGGTGGTTGCTGAAGGTTGGAGTGGCTGCGGCAATTTTTTAAAATAAAACAACAATGAAGTTTGCCATATGGATTTACTGTTCTTTTCACTTAAGTGATTAGAGGACAGCGTAGGGTTATTAACTGGCCTAATTTCAATATTGTTGTGTCTCAGGGAATAGGGAGGCCTGAGGAGAGGGAGAGAAATGGGGGATGGCCAGTCATGGAACAGTCAGAACACATACAACTTTTATCAATTGAGTGCACCATCTTATATGGGCAAAACAATTACAATAGAAACATCAAAGATCACTGAGCACCAGAACAGATATAACAAAAATGAAAAAGTTTGAAATATTGTAAGAATTACCAAAATGTGATACAGGGACACGATGTGAGCATACACTATTAGAAAAATGGTGCTGACAGATTTGCTTGATGCAGAGTTGCCAAAGACCTTTAATTGTAAGAAATGTAATATCTCTGAAGCACAATAAAGCAAAGAGCAACAAAGCTAGGTATGCCTGTATGTTCCTCGCCTTCATTGCTCTTCCTCACACACACCACTCCATCTCTTAAGTCCATTCCTTTGCCCAGACTGTCCTGAGTGCCTGGAATGCACTTTCTCCTCGCCTCCACCTCCCAAATCCCTGTTTCCTTCAAAGATCAGCTCAAACATTACCTTCTATATGAGGCTTTTCCTGATGATCTCCTGCTACTACTCCCACTCTACCCCACCCCCCTGCCTCCACATAAACATACTTTGTGTATATTTTATTTGTTCCCCTACCTTCCTTTCTTGCATTAATGATCAATCCATTCACACAGTAAGTAGCATTGTACCCAAGGACAAATGTGGCTCCCAAATGTGTTCCCAAAGGCTTGGGAAGAGCAGTGTCATGCCATGGACTTCTCTGAGAATGTAGCCCCATTACAAGACATTAGTAAATGCTTTTCAGAAATGCTTGGGAAACAATGATATCCAATGGCAGTAGTGGTGGTGGTGGTTATTTTTATTGACAGCTCTTGGAATGAATTTGATTCAAGCAGGAAATATCCCAACTGGGATAGTATTGGGGCATTCTCCCTGTTTTTGCCCATTCTCTCTGCAATTTTTTTTGAAGGGGGATGTCCCAATCTGTGCATCCAAGGACAAGGGGAGAAAGAGTGGTTTGTATGCTAGACTTGGAGTCCAAAGACCTACATTCAAATCTTTATCAGACACTATCTGTCAAAAAACCAGAAAAAATCATCTCATCAATCTGAGCCAGTTTCTTTCTCATCTATAAAATGAAGGTAAAACCTATAGTAGATCACCTCACAAGGTTGATATGAGGTTCAAATGAGATAATGTATGCAAAGGGCTTTGCAAACTTTAAAGTACTATATTATTATTTATAATTATAATAATCAGTTATTATAATTATATAATAATTAGATAGTGATAATTACCATGTTAATTATTAGTTATTCATATTACCTTCACTTTAATCCCATCCCCATTCAAGGCTCCACAAATTATTTAACAAAAATTTCTTAGGCTTAAATTGTGGTTGATGTTATATCTTCTTTCCCAGGATGGAAATACTGAGGCAAAGGAGAGAGATGCCAAGGCCTGCGCAATGAGTCAGTAAACTCAGACTGTCAATAATATCAGAAAAGACTAAGGATCAAAGGATTTTTTTACTTTAATGTCTCTGAACCTCAATATTCATTTTAAAGTGTTGTTGTTCAGTCATTCTTCAGTTATAATTTTTGTTACCCCATTTTTGAGTTTTCTTGGCAAAGATATTGAAGTGGTTTGCCATTGCCTTCTCCAGTTCATTTGAGAGATGAGGAAATGGAGGCAAACAGGGTTAAGTGACTTGCCCAGGGTCACACAGATAGTATGTGTCTGAGGTTAGATTTGAACTCAGATCTCCCATCTGACTCCCATCGTTCTCTCTACTGCACCTCCTAGACACCTAATCACCTAGCTGCCCTCATTCCAAAGTAAAGATTGCTAAATGGACCCACTGCATTATTTATTCATCCATCAGGCCCAACCTGACACCCTGAAATGGTCTAAAGCAATATGAACCCAATGTTTGATTGTATGTTTCATTAAGATTTCTATTCATCTTTTTCTCATTTACCGTAAGAGAAGGATTGATCCATCCTTAAATAAATACCACACAATCTTTTACTTTCAGAAAACAAATAAGTCTATACTTGATTTATTCCCTGGTCATGAGTTGATCTGGTGGCAGCATTGTTTTCTCCTTTCTTACTAAATGTATCAACTTGCCAGCTTTAGTTGTTAAGAAAATTTTCCTCACTGTCTTTTTCCAAGATGGTACCTGTAATTTTCTTCACCAAGAACCTTTTCTCATCTAACAAGTTTTATACCTCTCCCAGGGATACACCTTTAAAAAAAACCATTGTATCTGAGTATTCAGACTTTTAAAAATCCTCCTAACAAAATGGTGACCCCAAGTGGGGTCTAAACTGAAAAACTGAAAAATGACTGAACAACAAAATGGTAGCATCCACCAGAGGTACTTGGAAGCCTTTCAGAGGCACATAAGGCTCCCAGTGTAACAAGAACAATTTTTTTTTCTTTTTATACCTAATATGCCTTGTAGTTACTTAAGTGACTATGAAAGATGGAAATTGCTAAACCCAGGATGTGGATCAATTTTTCTAGCTCCACAGTAACCAGCAACTCATGTTTCCTCCTTGCATTTGTCATCCTGAAGCAAAGGAAGAATGTGTAGGAGGAAAAAAGAGACGCCCAGGTTCCATAATCAGCTAAGGATGGCCCTATGGCAGGCATTCTTAACCTTTTGTTTGTCCTGGCCCCCTTTCACAGTCTAGTAAAGCCTGTTTTCACTAAATAAGTAATAAACAAATAAATAAATAATAAACCCCTATGAATCCCTACTGAGATTTTAAATTCATAAATGCATAAAAATACACAGAATTACAACAGGAATCAAATATATCAAAATATAGTTACCTATATGTTCTAAAATGTTTATAGCAGCTCTCTTTGTGGTGGCAAAGAACTAGAAATTGCAGGGATGCTCATAAATTGGGGAATGGCTGAATGAGTTGTGGTATATGATGGTAATGGAATACTATTGTGTTATAAAAATTGATGAGCTCAATGATATTAGAAAAACATGGAAAGATTTGCACAAAATAATGAAGAGTGAAATAAGCAGAACCAAAAGAATGTTGTATATAGTAACAGCAATGTTGTTTTAAGAATGACTGAGTGAAAAAGTCATTTTGATGATTATAAATATCTGAATTAACTATAAAAGACATGTAAAGAAAGATGCTATCTGCATCCAGAAAAAGAACTGATGAATAGAATGTGTGCAGAATAATTTTACATATATATACCTATTTGTGTCTAATGGTAGCCATCTCTGGGGCAGGGGGATAGGGAAGAAAGAAAGGGAGATGGAAATTTACATTATAACTTTGTTGTGTATTTAAAAGGAAGAGCAAGTTGTACATAGTAGATTTGAGGCTTCACATGCAATCATCTTTTTATTTTGCTGTATTATGTTATAGGAATGCTTGTTTTATTCCATAAATAAAATAAATAAATAAATGTGTGTATGTGTGTATGTATATATGTATATGTGTATATGTGTATATACATACATACATATGTGTGTGTACCAAAAGATTTTTTTAAAGTTCATGGACCCCAGGTTAAGAACCCTGTCCTATGGGAAGGCAGGAGAGTCAACTACTTATTCAATGCCCTGTGAGGGAGCCACAAGGCCCATCTGCCCCAAACTGTTGTTCATCAGATTGCCATGGATGGCATTTTCTTCTCCTCCCATCCAGTCTGAAAATCTCACCATAAGAGTCATTCCATTGGGTTATGCAACCAATAATAACTCACACTGACATAGAATTCTAAGGTTTCTAAAGTTCTTGCTTCACAATAATCCTGTGAGTCTAGTAGTGCAAATATGAGTCTTTTACACTCAACACCACCATCACCCCCCTAACCTTACAAGGAAAATTTATTCCTGGAAAAATCCCATTGGGGTGGATTATTATGGGACAGAAGGTGATTGCCATTAATTTCAGTTTGCCAAATTTTTGTGCCTTCCAGAGTTCTCAAATTAACACCCATTTAATACTCATAGATACTCAGTGTTGATATCATTGAACATTTAACACAAAAATAAAATAGTAAAGACAAAGGAAACCAATGAAAATAATTTGAATAACATCACATTCGCTTAACAAGTTGGCATCCTGTGGCAAAGTGAGGAGAATCACTTTAATGCTTTATTTTAGGGGGCATGATGCATAAGATTATCACTACATCGACAGTAATTGAGCTATTATTGATTGGAACAGTCACTGTGCAGAAAGGGTCCATTTTCCTTACTACTAACAACCTCAGTTATTGACTATCTGCCACTATTGGGCAGGAAAGGCTAAAACCCTTGAGTGGCAGCACCTTCCAGACCCCTGACCCTATTTCCAACCACATCCCCACAGCCATCATTCCAGGAAGCAACTCTTGTGGAGATGTAACCTGACTACTGCTTCTGCAGCCATAGCTACTGAAGACCCAGAAAATAAAGTTCTTGCCACCAAAGACCAGGGGTACTGTCATATGGTTCAACATCAGAAATGGACATGGTTTATCAATAGAAATGAAATTAAAGAATATGAATTACCATCTGCTTTGAAACCATACCCCAAGAACCATGGGACCTTCCCATTCATCTTGCAGCTAAAACCTATGTAAAGCACCTTATTAGAATGTGAGCTCCAAAGCAGCAACTGTATTGCCTTTCTACTTGTATCTCCAGAGCTTAACCCAGTGCAGATAGTAAGGACTTAATATTTTTTACTCATTTGTTCAGCCTACAAACTAGCAAACTACAAGTACTCTGAGGAAAAAAACAAAACTTGATGCTCATGGCAACTTTACAACTTTTGCTTTAAAGGTGAGGGAAATGCAAATTGGGTTTCATAAATAATAAGAATTAACTTTATATAGCTCTTCAAGGTTTGCAAAGCACTGTGCATATATTATCTCACTTGATCCTCACAACTACAGCAGGTAGGTACTATTATTATCCCTATTTTACAGATGAGGAAACTGAGGCAGAAAGGTTAAATGACTTGCCCAGGGTCACACAGCTAAGAAGTGGTATCTGAGATGGGATTTTAAACCATCTTCCTGACCCCAAGACCAACAGTTTATCCACTGCACACCTTTGCTTGTAGGTCAAAGTATGGATATTAAATGAAATTCCTCATAAAGTTGAATCATCATAACCTGTATGGGCATACCTAAAGGAATGGCTGTACTATTATGTTCATTTTACAGAGGAGGAAATTGAGATCTAAGAGTTTAAGTGTCTTGCCTGTGGCCACATGGTTTGATAAATATTAGAGCCTGGATTTGAACCCACATCCTTCTGACCTTGGGTTCATTTCATTTTTCACATACTATTTTACTCTAGACATTTTGCAACATTCTATGCCTAATTTATATATTGAATTAGTTCTATTGTTCTCTTTATTTGGGAGAGTGTTAACATTTCTGATTGACAACAAGGCCTTTTTTTCCACCCAGTCTTAGAGGCCTTCTCTTTTAGATTCAATAATATTGTCTCCTGTAGACCTCCATTAAAGTCCCCATATTACCTGGGAGGGGATGGAGGCACCATTTGCTCATTGTTACATAGTTGTACATAGTTGATCAGGATCACAGTTATCATCCTGAAAAGTAGAAAGAAAGCATTGATGTGGGAAAGGAAGGGTGACTTGAAATGTGTTTCAAGCACTGCTAGAGCACATAAGTGTATGTCTTCAGAGCAGCATGTGACCACAAAGACCTACCTGTCATCTGGTCACATGAGAGGACATTTATCACCCATACTGGAACCAAAAGCAATCAGCACCAAGGGCAGCAGCAATGGAAGCCAGTGGATGTGGATAGGTTTACCATGAAATGGATATAATCACCAAGGAGAATGCTGTCAGCTAACCCGGGTTGTACAGTCACTATGAGAACCATCAAGGAAAATCGCTTCTCTTTCTGGTTGTCATCTTCATGAAAATTCCAAGATGTTAGAGACAAAAGCTACCTCATCTAGTTTTACCCCCATTTTACAGGTAAGGAAGCTGAGGCCTAGAGAGAAGAAGTAGCTTATCCAAGGTCAGACACCTACTAAGTAGCAGAGCTTAGATTCACACATGAGTCTTCTGACCCCAAGCCACCCTTTGAATTGAACCATGTTTCCTCTGACTTTTGGTGCACCAGTTTGCTGGGTTTCTAACATGACTGTACCAAGTTTTAAAATGTCTGTGGTAGAGTGAGGGCAGCTAGGTGGTGCAGTGGATAGAGCACTGGGCTTTGAATCAGGAAGACTTATCTTCCTCAATTCAAATTCAGCCTCAGACATTTACTGTGTGACCCTGGATAAGTCACTTAACCCTATTTGCCTCTGTTTCCTCATCTGTAAAATGAGCTGGAGAAGGAAACAGCAAACCACTCCAGTATCTTTGCCAAGAAAATCCCACATGGGGTTATTGAAACAACTCATCAACAACAACATGGCAGAGAGATGTTCTTCCAGGATTTCTGGATTAAGCTGATCCCTGTGTTCTATTGGTGTTCTCTATTCCATTTTCTCCTTGGAAATACTGGTAGATTCGGTTACAGAGATGCAACCTGGCAACTACCTCTGCAGGCTCTGGAGCTCTCACCTCTTCAATAGTCATAAATATTGAAGGTAACAAAAGAAAGTTCTCACCACTAAAATCTTTGGCACTGGTAAGTGGTCCAAGGTGAGAAATAGATATGATTTTATCAATGTAAAGACACTTACAAAAAGATGGATTGCCATGTCCTGCCTCTGGACCCTAAGGAACGCTATACCTTTCCATCTACCCTTCCACTGAACCCTCATGTGTCTTGTTCTCTCCCTTTAGAATGTGAGCTCCTTCAGAGTGTGGATCATTGTATTTTTTTAGTTTTATCAACAGAATTTATCACAGTGTTTTATACATACCAAGTGTTTAATAGTTATTTTTTCATTCATTCATTCATTCAGCTTCTGCTAGAATATCTTTGAGTTGACTTTCAACTCTGAGATTTCATGATTCTGAGTTGGTGAACTTTGCCCAGAGTCATTGACTAAAAACAGGATCATTCTGTTCATTTCTTGGCAGAAGGGGGTTGCATTCAAGAACCTTTCTGATCATACACTTTTAAGGTTGAGGAAGTCAGCTGGGGAAGGTGTCTCCTTAGCAGAGTCAATTATCATTGTTTGGTAATCTGTAGGGGAATGGAGCAGTGCCCCAGTCTGACCAAGGTGGGACAGCATGAGAGAAACAAACATTTGATTGAGGGTTTGTAAAATGAGTAGTCAAAAGGGGGAGTAGGATGCACAAACAAGATTGTAGCCATCAAAGACAAATTTTCCCTTACTTAGAAAAATTCCTTGAGGCCATTTCCAATCTACTTTTTTTTCTGATGAGAATGACAATAAGGTAGGCTAAGACATGGGAAGGAAAGATGACAAGGAAGGAAAGTGGGTCTGACTTCAGTAGTGCATCTACTTTATAATTGGTAGAGGAAGTCTCCTCACCCAGGAGTTCTCTATGCCAATGAAATCACAGGTCCAATGCTAATCCTTAACAGTAGTACCTTACAGTACCTACTGGAATTGTCAATCTCCAACTTTAACTTCCCCCATTGTAAGACTCAGCTAAAGCTGAACCAAAATAAGAAAAAGAAAAAAGAAGTGCATACAGAGTTATTCATTCTCAGGCCCTTTGTTCCAACCAGTCTCCAAGAAGTTAAGAGAAAGAAGAATAAATTGCTTCCTTGCCCTTGGAGATGTGTATGTTATTTCCTAGGGAAGAAGCCTAATATAAGACATTAATAGCTCAGTGATCATTTGCCTTTTAATCATTGATTGTACCATTATGATTCTCAGTTTGATGTATTTTACTCTTGATTTTCATCCAAAGATTCCCACCTTTTAGTGACTGATTTTAGCTTCTACTTTTTAGCATGACTGTGAGTCAAAGCACGTCCAGCATTTGATTCAATTCAATTCCACAAACACTTATTAAATGCTTACTGTGTGGACATGCACTGTACTAGATCCTGGCAAAATGTAGACAAAAAATATATAGTCCCTGTCTTCAAGAACATTATTTTCTACTAGAGAATGAAAGCTACTCCTGCAGTATATATTTGAATTGGTTATTACAAAAGACTTTGGTGACAGTAGATTTCAGGTGTCCAGGAAGCAAGGATCTAATAATATTATTGTGTCATGGTTATGCTGAGTGATGGTCACATTCTATCCATCACTGATTCATTCAATAAACATCTATTAAATACCTTCTAAATGCAAGACACTATGCATAAGTGATAAAAAAAATAGGGATAAAGCACTGTTCTTTTCATCAAAGAGTTTACAATCAGGCATAAGTGATATGTTCACATATAAATGTATTTCAAATAATGTAAGTGCTTAGTTAGAGTACATAGGCTAACCTAAGGTCATGGTCATTGCCCTGCACAGAGTCAAAACAAAAGACATATTCTCTATTGATGGTGGATGGCAAGATTCTCCAAATGCTCCAGTTTATAGATGTCATTAATTACATTGAGTCTAAGCACATTACAAAGTTTCATCAGTGAAACACATGGTAATGATAAAGATTATGGTCTAACCATTCATACTGGAAAAAAATACATTGGATGCTCAATTTCAGGAAACTAGATGGGTGGCCTGAGGAGTGTGTGTGTGCTTGTGTGTGTGTGTGTGTCTGTGTGTCTGTGTATGTGTGTGTATGTGAGAGAGAGAGAGAGAGAGAGAGATGGGGTTTGGGGTTTGGGGTTTAGGGTAGGGATGAGGATAAGGATAGGGACAGAGATAGAGATGGAGAATGGACAGGCACTTCAAACAAACAATGAGCTGGGCCTTAATTTAGAGGCAGGATGGAGAATGGATTGGATTGTGTTTGGAAAACTGCCCGATGCTTTCTATGATCCCAAATTGCTAGTTGCCATAAGAATTGAGCTCTTTTTATGCTGACATCCTTCTGGTTATGCTTTATGTGTGACTGTCATACAAGGACCAGCATAGCTAAGTTCAGAGAGACTGATCACTAGGTTGGCCACAGAGTGAAGGGTTTTTTTCAGCTACTGAAACCATCTACCAAATGACAGAGAGCATAATCTGTGTTGGTGAAGAGTGGTCACATAAACATTGTCACAGGTCCTGGAAGCATGAAGTAAAATACTATATTACTGCAAATGCTGAAACATCATGCTCTTGGAAGAATCTAAAGTCTACAGAACCAAAAGTGCAATGAAAAAACACAGTGAATATAAGTAGGTTGTAGCACCTAATCAATTCACAAGAAGTAACATGCAAGACATCATTAAGGATTCATACATGATTGAAAAGGTAAGATAGTCACACAGCAAGATTGAAAGAAAAAACCTACATAGTTAATTGGTTCTCCTGAAATAAAAGAATAAAGAATAAGAAGGTGTAAAAGAATGAGGAAATCTGTAGTGCATTGGATGGATCCTCGATGAATTCTTTATGGGAAGATATTAACAAGAATTTCACAGAATGGGAAAGGATATAGAAGTTGTGATCTGTATCAATGGAGGGACAACTCTCATGGATATCAGGAATGATATTGAGGATATTTCGGGAATAGAGGAAAATGAGATCAAAGATATGGTACTGGGAAAGTGTGAGATAGTGAGTAGTCCAGGATTCATATAAGATAGATATAGAAAGGTAAGATGGCATGAGGCCTCAAATGCCAGGCTAAGAAGCATAGCCTTAGAATCATTAAAAGTTTTTAAACAACATAACCAGATAGATATGAGCCTTAGGAATATTTATCTAGTACAGGTATTTGGAGAGATTGAATTGGAGGAGGTGGGGGGAGGAATAAGAAGGCAGAGAGACTTGTTAGAAGGTTATAAAAGTAGCTTATGTTTATATAGCGTTTTGCATATATTATCTCATTTGCTCCCCAGAACAACTGTGTGAGGTAAGCACTAACAGATATTATTACCATCTTTCACACAAATAAAGTCAGATCTAAACAATTGGAAAAATATTAGTTGCTCATGGGTTGGCTATGTCAATATAATAAAAATAACAATTTTACCTAAATTAATTTACTCATTCAGTCCCATACCAAATTACCATAAATTATTTTATAGAACTAGAAAAAATAATAATAAAATTCATGTGGAGAACAAAAGGTCAAGAATATCAAAGGAATTAATTAAAAATGGGAATGAAGATAACCTAGCTGTAACAGGTCTTAAATTGTATTATAAAGCAGTTATCAACAAAATAATCTTCTACAGGATAAGAAATAGAGTGGTGATCAGTGGAATAGATTAGGTACACAATACACAGTAGTAAATGACCATAGTAATCTAGTTGGTTTTTTTTTTGTTTTGTTTTTGATTTTTAGGCAATAGGGATTAAGTGACTTGCCTAGAGTCACACAGTTACTAAGTGTCTAGTGTCTGGTCTGAGGCTGGATTTGAACTCAGGTCCTCCTGACTCCAGGGCCGGTGCTTTATCCACTGTGCCACCTAGCTGCCCCAGTAATCTAGTTTTGATAAACCCAAAGATCTAAGCTTTTGGGACAGGAACTCACTTGGATAAAAACTGGGAGAACTAGAAAACAGTTTGGCAGAAACTAGGTATAGGCCAACATCTCACACAGTAAAACCAAGATAAGGTCAAAATGGGTACATGATTTAGACACAAAGAGTGATACCATAAGCACATTAGGGGAGCGTGAAATAGCTTATCCATCAGATCTATGGCTAGGGGAAGAATGTATGACCAAATAAGAAATAGAGGGCATTGTTGTTGTTGTTGTTGTTCAGTCATTTTCAGTTGTGTCCAACTCTTCATGACCCATTTTGGGGTCTTCTTATCAAAATAGTGAAGTGGTTTGCCATTTTCTTCTCCAATTCATTTTACATATGAGGGAACTGAGAAACAGAGTTAAGCGACTTACCCATGGTCACAGAACTATTAAGTGTCTGAAACCAGATTTGACTTCATGTCTTCCTG
Organism: Vombatus ursinus; assembly: GCF_900497805.2. NCBI lineage: Eukaryota > Metazoa > Chordata > Mammalia > Diprotodontia > Vombatidae > Vombatus > Vombatus ursinus. Next base: position 27,495,846 of record NW_020954723.1, read on the forward strand.
ATTCCAGGTCTAACACTCTATCCACTGCACCACCTATCTGCCCATAGAGAGCATTATGAGATGTAAAATGGATAATTGTGATTATATTAAATTTAAAAGATTTTACACAAAATCAATGCAGCCAAAATTAGAAGGAAAGCAGAAAACTGGGCAGAAATTTTTACAGCAAAGAGAACTAAGTCAAATTTATAAGAATATAAGCCATTCCTCAACTAATAAATGGTCAAAAGATTTGAACAGGCAGTTTTCAGATAAAGAAATCAAAGCTATCTATAGTCATATGAAAAAATTATCAAAATCACTATTGATTAAAGAAATGTACATTAAAACAACTATGAAGTACTACCTCACACCTATCAGATTGGCTAATATGACAGAAAAGAAAAATAATAAATGTTGGAGGGGTTGTGGGAAAGTTGGAACAGTAATGCACTCTTGGTGGAATTGTAAACTGATTCAACTATTCTGAAGAGCAACTTGGAACTATGTCCAAAGGGCTATAAAACTGTGCATACCTTTTGACTCAGAAATACCACTACTAGGCCTGTATCCCAAAGAGACATAAAGAGGGGACCTAATTGAAAAAAAATATTTATGGCAACTCTTTTTGTGGTGGCAAAGAATTGGAAATCCAGGGGATATTCGTTAATTGGGGAATGGCTGAACAAATTGTGGTATGTGATTGTAATGGAATATTATTGTGCTATGAAAAATGACAAGCAGGATGATTTCAGAAAAACCTGGAAAGACTTGCATAAACTGATGCAAAGTGAAATGGAACATTGTACACAGTAACAGCAATATTGTGCAATGATCAACTAGGGATGACTTAGCTATGCTCAGCAATACAATGATACAGGACAATTCCAAAGGACTTATGATGAAAAACCCTATCCACCTCCAGAGAAAGAACTGAGGGAATCTGAATGCAGATGGAAGCATACTATTTTTTGCTTTCTTTATTTTTTTCTGGTCTGTGTTTTCCTTCACAACATGACTAATATAGAAATATGCTTTGCATGATTACAAATGTATAACCTATATAAAATTGCTTACTATCTCAGGAAGGGAAGAGAAGAGAGAGGGAGAGAATTTGGAACTCAAAATTTTAAAACAACAAATGTTAAAAAAGATTGTTTTTACATACCATTAAGAAAAAATAAAATACTATTTTTTAAAGAAGATATTATTAACATCATCATTTTGCATTTGAGGAAACTGAATCTCAGAGAGGTTAAGTGACTTGACCAGAGGTTAAGTGATTGAAACAGCTAGCATCTGAGATCAGATTCAAACCCAGGTCCCTGCTGATTCCAAGCCCAAAACTTTTCCCACCATACCACACTGTTTCTTGCCAAAATTCCAAGAGGGAAGTAATGACAGCATGAACTCAGTGGTTGTGGTGGTCACATTTAAGGATGGATTAGGTGTGAAAGATATTTGGGAAACAGTATCAAACAGATTTGGTGACTGTATAAATGGGCCAAGGAAGAGGAAACCAAAACCATCACTAAGTGCTGGGCACAGAACACTGTCCAAGGTGCTGACTCAGAATTCCTGTAGGAAGCATTTGCAAAGAAAGTTGGGAACTTCACCTCTTGCTCTCAAGGATTCTGATATATTGCTCTACTGCAAAGAACTCAATGGAATTGAATGAGATTGGTTTCTTTATTCCCTTGAAGAAATCCTAGGGATAATGGAGGGGATCAGACAATCAGAATCAACTCTGTCACACAGGAACACATCAATTCAATTTTCAATTCAATAAACATTTATCAAGTGCCTGCTTGGCATGAACGCTAGGTTAGACTCAGAGAGTGATGTGAAAATAAATAAGACATATTTCTTGCCCTCAAAGAGCTCACAATAAAATTCGGATTCACATAGAAGATAAATCAGGATGTGATTAGCTAATTAAACAAAAAATTCACTTTACAAAAGGATTTAACATACAATTCTTTTTTAACTATCCCCCCTTATACATTTAATATATGATTATATTTACAAAAATTTCCTGTAGACACAACTAAACAAGGATACACCTATCACAAAAAGTAGGGTACCTCTAACCCAAATACCTATAGCCTACAAACTCTTGGACCTTCTTTGCCTTTTGGAAATAATCTCATTCTCAGTTTCTAAAACATTTAGTCCTAATGAGAAATCAAATCTTCTCACACACCACATCCAGTGTTCACAGATGCTGTCAAAGCACAACTTCAATAATTTTATAAAAGAAACATGTTGTCTTTGAGTCCCTGGTTGTTTCTGAGAGAAGGGTATTATTACAAAAACACTGACATGAGAATGAGTACATACGTTTAATGATGTAACTCAGGGATAATAGAAAGCAACCAGGTAGAGTGGGGGAAAAAACATAAAATCTCAGAGTTTAAAGGGCCTTCAAAATCCATCTAGTTCAACCTATTCCTGAACAAGATTCACCCTACAGTATAACCAGCAAGTTTTCATCCAGCCTTTGCTTAAATACCTCCAGGGAAGTTGTCTACTTTTGGAAGCAGCAAATTCCACTTTTGGATAGCTCTAATTAGCATGAAGCATACACACACACACACACATACGCACACATACACATGTAGACATATATAGGCATATATGTATAGAAATAATATAGACATGGATATGGATGTATATATCTACATCTTCTCTGTCTATGAATGTATGCACACACACACACACACACAATCTGCTCCTCTCTTCAACCTGCACTATTGCTCCTACTTCAGTCCTCTGGGGCCAAATTGAACAATACAAATTCCTTTTACATGACAGCTTAGATACAACTATTATCTTCCCAGTAACTGAGGCCTCTTCTCCATGCTGAATGTTCCCAGTTCTTTTTGAGAGAAATGATTATTTCTCTCAAAACAATAACTAATTATTGTATTAAGACCAAGATTTTTTCTCTTTTCTAACTCCTTATCCAGAAGCCAACCAGTGTGGGAAATCTCTCTTAAATATTTATCCAGGCCAACATCTAATCAGACAGTAAAAGAAAATTTAAATTTGGGCTAATAGATGCATCTCTGTTCATTGTGTTTGCTCAGAAGTGTTGATTCTCCCCTTTGTCAGACAGGTGATATGGAAATTGATAAGTCTCTTTGACCAAAATTTGAGTGATACAAGTCACATACCCCAAGATCCTCACTGTAATATAGCCTACCCTCTCATTGTAATATTCATTTCTCATTAATTATTAACCAATCAGAGTTGATTGCCACCACGAGGAATACCTACTCTTCCTAGAGCATATAAACTGTGAACCCACTACCATGAGAGGTCTTTGGTCTAAAAGAGATGACCAAATGACCATCCTCCTATTAATAAACATGCTGACTTTACTAATAAAATTACCCAGAAATTACGTTTCTCGAACTCTATTTAAATGCCACACTTGAACTGATTTAGTTGATCTCTTGCAGCCACTTTCCAACTTATCAATTATCTTTCCACTATGTGGTACCCAGAATGAATACCCCACTCCAGACAGGGTCCACCCTGAGTAGAATACAGAGGGGCTATCACATCCTAAGTTTTGAACATTATGTAATGACTTGTTATCTAACTTTCCCACTCTTTAACCAAGAGGGGGGAAAACAAGGACGTGAAAGCAGATAACATGTCCCCATCACCTTAAAAATAGAATGTTCCATTCTATTTTGCATTGTACAAAAAAAAAAAAGCTCATCTGTGACAGTTGACTCTTAGCTTATGGCAACCCCACTATATGAGGTGTCCCAACACATAGGTCTTAGTTTGAGCTCTGCCAGCAACTATATGTGTGACTTCAAACAAACCACTTAGAATTTATGTGTAGCAGCTTCCTCTTCTGCAAAATAAGGGAGTTGGTTAATGTCATCTTTAAGCTCCTTCCTAGCTCAACTATCTATGATCCCATGGCCCTAGTGAGGTAAAATGCATGTATAAGTACAATCTCTAGATTCCTCTTTCCCAGAAAAGAGGCCCTCCTCACTCTGGTCACCTGTCTCCAAAATCTGCACTATAGGTTAAAAGTAGACCAGGACTGGAAGGTTTGGGGGGATCAGTCAAAATATAATCCCGCTTCTAACTGGAAAATAACTCAAGGCACAGACTTTGTTCATGGTGAGTCAGTAGCCCAACTTTTCCAGGGCAAGATTGTAAAGGAGGTAATGTCTTCAATGCTCTCCACAGTACCTTTCTCCTCCCTCTTCTCTCCTTTTGGTGTGTGTTCCAACCATCTTCTTGGTCAGATGTGTGCCTACTTCTGCAATTGCAGGCTTTAACAAATAATATTCCAAAGCAGATCTCATGCTATGTCATTGTTTTATTGTTTATTGTTTTCTTAAAGTGTTTAATTTGTTAGAGTTAAATAGCACCCTAAAAGCTCTCTCCCAACTAGATGTCTCCAAGTATATGTCAATATCATATGAGATTCCTTGAAATACATGGTAACAGATAACTTTGACAACTCTCTGATTCTTAATATCAAGTAAGACATAAATCAGGAAGACTTAAGCTTGCTGAAGCAATTTATCACCATCATTGAAGATGTATAGCATCCTCCTATGGGAGGATATACAGCATTTTCCTATAGATAGTAGGTCCTTCCAGATGCTGTTTGTGGATGACATTGTTCTGATTGTATCAAGTCCAGGGGCATTGCAGAACCTCCAAAGTGAGTCTCATAATTATTTGTAAGAGTTCAGTTTAGGGGCAACTAGGTGTCACAGTGGATAGAGCACTGGCCCTGAAGTCAGGAGGACCTGAGTTCAAATCCAACCGAGGATCAAACACTTGCCACGTACTAGCTGTGTGACTTTGGGCAAGTCACTTAACCCCGATTGCCTCACTAAAAAAAAAAGAGTTCAGTTTAACTAGTCACTCAGGAAAAACAAGTAGATGAAAACTGTCCAGAATGTGACATGCAGGTGGGTGGATAACCCATAGAGTTGGTTCATCAGTATATACATAGTAAATAGACATAGTAAGTGTCTGAACCCTATGAACTGGACCCAGAATTGAAAAGAAAGAGAAGGGCAAGTTGGATTGCCTTTGAGAAATTGTGCAGTCATTCAATGACCCCAAGCTCCTTCCTGAAACAGGGGCCTGTCTTTTTAACAACATTATTCTTTCAGTAATGTTGCAAAGCACATATACCTAAAAGGGAAATATTATATATGTGTAATTCAGGAAAGTTTGGAGGAAGAGCATCAGAGCTACATGGAAACAGCAGTTAAGAAAACTTATTACTCTTCACAAGGAAAGGAACAAAATAGATGTCAACAGGGAACAGTCTCAGAGTATGACTCCCATTGCCCTGGGCTAAGGGCAGCACCCAATGGGGTGGCTTTTAGACATGGAATTTGGCAACAGCTTTTGCACTCCAGTCAAAGCCCAGAGCCCCTCAAAGCTCAAACTTAGATGTGTGTTTTTTTTTTAACTAAAAGATGGCTAGAATAAATAGAAGACTGCCATGTCATCCATAGACAAAGAGAGTATAGTCAGGACTGGTGAAATTAAAGTAATTTCTAAATTGCCCAATAAGGAGTGAAGAATGAAGAGCAAAGATGCAGAAAAGTTAATTCTAATTGTGCCACTCAGCAAGAGACTGGGAACTGAGGAAAGAGAGGTAATACACAGTCTCTGGGTTTATTATTCTTTAGCATATATGCATCATGGAGGGTTGGAGTCATACCAATCTAACCAGTTCTCACCATTTCACAGTGTGCTTATACAGTAAAGTGAGTAAGAACTGAAAGACCAGGAAAATCCAGGTTTAAATCCCAATTCAGTTGTATACAAGCTGTGTAACCCTAGGCAAGTCACTTAATCTCTCTATGTCTCATATACAAAATAAGGAAGTTGGCCACCTTTTGTTCTAAGTCAGAGATCTTATGAAAACATGAAATTTCCAAGAAAGCTATCATGAAGAGTCCAGTGTATATCCTATTCCTCATACCAATTGATAGCATTCATGTCTTCAGGCATTTTCTATTTTCCAACTATTCATCCATAATGAACTGAGCCTGTTCTATTTGACACCAGTACTCTATATAACTTACGACTAGAGTTTATTCATGCATGAGAAGAATTCTCCGGCAAGCCTAAAACTAAAGAGGAAGGGTTATGAGGAGGTATGGAAATAAGTCTAAAGTTTCTTTTGGTCAAACTGTGCCTATCTGACTGAAAAGTATTGGCTATTATCCAGTTTTGAAAGCTGGAGAGAATCTATTTCCGTGAGATTGTTTGGTAGCTAATTGTTCGAGAATTTTTAGACAGAACACAATTACTCAGCTGTTGAAATAGCTCTCAAGAGATTTGCTCTTTAAATGTGATCACACGGTAACAGAGGCAGCATGGTTTTAATGGAAAGAATGTTGAACTTTTGAGTGGCCAGATCTGAGTTCTTATCTCAGCTCTGCCACCTGAATGACACTGGGCAAGTCATTTCACTTGTCTGGCTCTCAGTTCCATCATGTAAAGTGAAGATACTACACAATATGGCCTCAAAGGTCCCTTCTAACTCTAAACTATAAACCTGTGGTCCCCTATCAATTTCTCAAAGGAAGTATCTCAATTCTTCACCATCCTAGAATTAGCATCTTGTACACAATTGCCACTTAGAAAATATTTGCTGACTGAATGAATGTTGTCCTATTGCAAACGGATAGGATTTGGAAGATATTTTTGTTTTACAACAATTTTCAGAGTAATAGTGATTGTTGTGGTGGCATTTGTAGTATGTACCAAGATACTTTGATGGATCCATGATTTTATCTACTTGGGTGCTCTTTCCACTTGTGCAGAACATAACTTCTCTGTGCCTTCTCATCATATGCAATTCTTGTACATATTATTCCATAAATATCTTTAGAGCAGTCATGTCAAACTCAATTAGAAACTGATCCCTGTAGACTGCATATGGACTTAGAAAACCACAAATTAACATTCTCTATGTTTTGTTGTATTTTTATTTATTTTTTAAACATTTCCCAGTTACATTTTAATCTGGTTCCTGTGCACTTGGAAGTCATGTGGCCCATGACAGAGAGTTGGTCACCTCTGCTTAAAGAATCCAACCAAGGTGATGAAGGCCCTTCTCTCATAATTTTAGTATTTCAGGGTCAATAATGCATTAGTTGGGCCCTTCGTATTTTGTCTCTCATTTTCCCTGCAGTCAGTTACTTTGTTTTCTGATCAGACATATCTTTTATGACATTCTTCTTACTCTCCAGAACTTCTACTTGTCTTTTTTTCCTCTCTTACACCTTCCAGAGTGAAGCAAGGTAGAGAGAAGGGACTTTGCCCTCTCATTTTCCCCATTTCAGGAATAGTAATGGTGACTTAAAACCAAAGCATATGGTAGTGTGCTTACATATGGCCTGCGAAGGGAGTTCAAGGACACCATTACTGAATCTAAATCTCCTCTATAATAGAAGGGGTGATTTTGAATTCCATAATTAGCAGGATGCCAGAAACTAACCTTCTAGCCAGAGAAAGGAGATTTTTCTGGGCAGAATAAGCTTTAGGCTTATTTAGGCTCATAGAGCACCCCAAGTTTGTTAAGTCCTAATTTTAAGGTTTAAGGAATCAGAATTTTCAGGAAAAAAAGATTCTCTGTTGTAGCGTCTCCTTGGAGGAAGAAGGGGATAGATAGCCCACATTGTTGTTATTCAGTTACCTGATGAGCAAAGCTAGTGAGTTATTCAGACAGGAGAGGTTTGCTTGTTCAATAAGTTCAGAATTATGTTTACCTTCTCTAGTAAGCCAGATCTGAGCAGGCCAAAAATAGTTCCTCAGATTCAAAATTGGAATGAAATGAGGTATAAGGAAATTTGAAAAGGAGGCTACTCCCACTCATATGGTAAGTGAAACACTCAGGGGAACAAGGTGTCTCCACATTAGTCAATCTGGACATTCCCCTCTATGGAGACACTTGTAGAAGAGGTGACAGTTAACAAAAGGAAATTCATTTAGCCCTAGCTGGTAAAAGACATTCAGAGCAAAGATACTCAGTGAGAATACAGCCTTCATTCAACTGAGTGGCACTCTCCTGCTTCTGTGCTGTCCATGGTGTTCTACTTGTCAAAACTCAAAAAGCAGCCAGAGCTTCTTGTGGCTTTTTTAAAAAAATATTTCGGCAAGCAAGAAGCTTAGTCAGTGGCTGAGTCTTTAGTGCTCTGCATCAATCAAGCATTGATTTCATTGGTTTCATTGCTTTTGAAGGAAAAAATAGCTTGGCCCACATGGTAGGCAGTGGGAGTATGGAAGGGGGGACTCTAGTAGATATGCCTCCCACTCCATCCTCTGAGGTGGAGTCTACACCAAAGGGTACCACTACAAGTCTTAGAGGAGCTCCTGGAATGGACTCACCAGAATGACAGATGGTTGTCCCCAGAGCACCCCCAAATTTAGTTCTCTTCCAGGAAGAGCTAATAGACTATCTGAGTGTTTTATGTTTCTGTATTTGTTCATGAGTTCCTATGAATCCTTCATACCCCTCTTTCTGTGGAATGAAATATAGATTGTCCCATACCCAGTACCGAATACATATTGTACACTGAGTGCCTTGTAGGAATGGAAAGACCCTGTTACCATACTTAGGAAAACCCAGGCATTAGCTTTATTTTGAAGATGATCCTGGATTAACTACAGGTTGGGATGATAAACAAAAGAGAGAAACTCACCCTCTTGGAGAATTAGTCTTCAAGATAAAATCTGATCTGAAGAAAGTAAAGTTATCTATAGTCATATGGAAAAAAATGTTCTAAATCACATTGATTAGAGAAATGCAAATCAAAACAACTCTGAGTTACCACATCACACCTATCAGAGTGGCTAACATGACAAAACAGAAAAATGATAAATGTGAAGATGTGGGAATATTATCCAACCATTTTGGAGAACAATTTGAAAACTATGCTCAAAGGGCTATAAAACTGTGCATACCCTTTGACCCAGGAATACCACTTCTAGGGCTACATCTCAAAGAGATCATAAAAATAGGAAAAGGACCCACGTATACAAAAATATTTAAAACAGCTCTTTTTGTGGTGACCAAGAATTGGAAATTGAGGGAATGCCCATCAATTAGGGGATGGCTGAACAAATTGTAGTATATGAATGTAGTGGAATACTGTTGTGCTATAAGAAATGATGAGCAGGCAGACTTCAGAAAAACCTGGAAAGACTTGTATGGACTGATGCTGAGTGAAGTGAGCAGAACCAGGAGAACATTGTACACAGTAACAGCAACATTGTATGATGACTAACTTTGATAGACTTAGTTCTTCTCAGCAATGAAAGGATCTAAGACAATTCCAAAAGACTCATGATGGAAAATGCTATACACATCCAGAAAAACAACTATGGAATCTGGATGCAGATCTGAAGCATACTATTTGCTTTCTTTTTTGTTTCTACTCTCTCATGGCTTCACCCATTGGTTCTAATCCTTCTTTACAACATGACTAATGTGAAAATGTGTTTAATATGAATGTATATGTAGAGCCTATATCAGATTGCATGCTGTCTTGTGGAGTGGGGGGGAGAGGGAGGAGGAGAAAATTTAGAGGTCAAAATCTTATAGAAGTGAATGTTGAAAACTAAAAATAAATATATAATTTTTTTAAAAATAAAGAATAACTGAAAGAAAAAAAAAAGATAAAATCTGATCCATATGTGGCCTGGATCCTTAATTTGGGTGTAGGATGCCTAGGGTTGCTAATACAAACTCCATTTGCTTTTAAAATCTTTCATAACCTGACTCTAGTCTACTTTCCCAGATATATTACACATTATTCTCTTTCATGTACTCTACCTACTCCTTATTTCTTCTATGAAACATTCCATCTCCCACCTCCCATTTCCCATCTCCTTGTATTTTCACATGCTTGCCCCATGCCTGGAATGTTCTACTTTATCTTTGTTCCATAGACTCCCTAGATTTCCTCCACAAAGCTCAGCTGAAGTGCCTCTCATTTTCAACATGTCCAAAGCAGAACTCATTATTTCCCCCCACCCCCCAAAAACCCTTCCCTTTTCCAAATTTCCCTACATCCTCCACAATCGTCCCTTTCACACAGTCTCTCAATTCCAGTGTTGTCCTGGACTCCTCACTCTCATTCACCCAAGATAGCCAATTCATTGGCATATTGTACCAATTTTGCCTTCAAAACATCTCTCATATATATCCTAACCTGTCCTCTCTACCTGTACAACCACGATCCTAGTTCAGGTCCTCTTGGCTGCACTATTGCAATAGCCTTCTGGGTAGTCTTGAGGCCTCAAGTTTCTCTCCACTCCAATTCAGCTTCCATTCAGCTGTTAAAGTGATTTTTTTTCTAAATCATAGGTCTGACCATGTCATCTCCTACTCAAAAAACTCCAGTGACTCTAGGGTCAAATATCAAGTTTGCTGTTTGGCATTTAAAATTCTTCATAAACTTGCCTCTTCCTACCTTTCCAGTCTTTTTATACTCTAGTCTCCTCTACAAAGGAGTCTCCTTAGCAACCAGCAACACTGGCCTATTTGCTGTTCCTTATGTGACACTCCATCGCCCATCTCTATGCCTTTCTATTGACTGTTCCCCATGTCTTGAATGCTTTCCCTCCTTATTTCTGCCTCTTAGCTTCCCTAGATTCCTTTAGAGCCCAGCTCAAATACTACCTTCTGCAGGAAACCTTTCCCAGTTCCCCTAGCTGCTTTTGCCCTCTTCTATGAGATTACCTTCCATCTGCTCTGTGTATATTGTATACCGTATGTATCTAGTTGTTTACCTTTTCTTTCCCCCATTAAAATGTGAGTTCCTTCTGGATAGGAACTGTTTCTGCCTTTCCTTGAATTCCCAACTCAGGACAAAGTAAACCCTTAATAAATGCTCATTGACTAACTTCCTACAGGAAACCTATACTAATCTCCCTAGTTGTGAGTGCCTTCAAAATCCTTACCCTGAAAATTATTTTGTATATAATTTGTGTGTATATATATGTATGTATGTATGTATGTATGTATGTATAGGCACATATACAAATATACTCACCACTCACCCATCCCCAATGAACAGTAGAATGTAAGCCTCTTGAGGACAAGAATTGTTTCATTTTTTTTTGTTTTTGTATCCCTAACACTTAGCATGGTTCCTGGCCCATCATGGGCACTTCATGAATGCTTATTGAATGATTGAATGAATGTAATCATAGGTAGCATACTATAGCCTACTTATATCCACTAATTAATTGCCTTTTGCCATTTCAGTTTTTCTGAAACCATTTGCAGTCATTCAGTTTTTTTAAGAGAATATTGGTGTCTGTTAATTGTTGCCTATTTGTCCTGTATATATCTTGTTTGTACATATTTGATTGATTATTGTATCCTCCATTGGACTGTAAGTTCCTTGAGGAGAGGGACTGCCTCTTTTTGTCCCTAGCACTTAGCAGTGCCTAACACATAGTAGATGCTTTAATTAATATTAATTGATTATTTGACTGATCAAAGAAAAAGACTTTGGCAGCAGTAGGAGGCTTCAGATAATTGAAAGCATCATGCAGCTTTCCAGTTGTGATGTAGCCTGATGTCTCCCTCCTATTCAATTCTGGTCCCAGACTACTGTTCATTGCTAGTGTCTATATAGGCTGCAGATATTAACAAACTCCTCAGTGGAACATCTAGCCAAGTACATGTCATAATCAGGTAAATAGATGTTTTCCATATACTTTTTTTCTGGAAGGTTTAATTAGTGTTTTATATTGATGTGGATCTCATCAATGTGGAAACACATACCAAAGAACTTAGTATATAAGCCACTCTACAAATAGTCTTTATGAGCAAATATAAGTGAAGTCACATGACACATATTTTGGATTCTCAGGGAAAAAAACAGCAAATGTCTATTAATTGCCTACCATACCTGCATGGTGAAATTGTACTAACCAAGGTTTGGATATAAGACATGGATCCCAGGTCCCTGCCCTCAAGGAGATAATGCTCTAGTATAGAGATGACTAAGATGGACATTATTATATGATAAATGCATCAGAGTTACAAAACACAATGCACTTTGAGGTCGGATGGAAGAATCAGGTAAGGTTTTATAGAAAAAGTGACATTGGAGTTAGCCTTTAAAGGATGGGTTGAAATTCAACAGTTGAAGAAGGAAGAGGGAGAGGAAAAGTAGGGTATTCCAGGCATAGCAAATGTTCAAGGGCTGAGAGTAGTGCAGTTTTGTTAGAGTAGAAATCTCTCATGTGTAAACCCAACCTTGCTAATTCTGTGTATACACAGACAACGTGTCTGGACCAAAGCACAGCCAATATGTTCACTTCTTACATATTAACCAATGATTAGGATCACTGCATGCTCAACTCAATTCACAATGATCAGGATGAAGAGTTCAGATGGCTGTGATGACCAGATCAACCAAGCCAGGGAGCCTATCAGTAGTGAGGCATAGAACAGACACAGTGATGACTACAATTACATGGCACAACCACCCTCCTAGAAATATAAGTGAATCTGGATGTATTTCAGTCGAGATGGGGTGGTGACTGTTGCATATATTCAATTTTTTAAACTTTACAAAGCAAGAATTATTTGAAAAGCAAAGGCCAGAGATGCAGGGATGCAGATGTGTGAGCTATAGTTGCAGGGTGAGGGGACAAGGATGAAGAGAAAAAGGAAGCTTCTAGAGGAACTGGATCAGACAGTAGGATAATTTGATGTAGACGAGCACTACAGGGACAGCTGGGAGTACCTTAACTGACCAGGAGTGAGTCAGCTGGAAAACTCTTGCAAGCAAAGAGCAGATGCTTACAGTAATTTGTTCAAGCAGGCAGATTTAATATATAGACACTTGGCAGAATCCAGGGGAGGATTGAAACACTAAATTAGGATTCTGGGATTTTCAATTTACACCTGAAATTGAGAGGTGGACTTGGAGCTGAGAACAGAAAGGCTGAATGACTTGAGGGGTTATTCCATAACGATGAGCTGGGGGAGATTCAGTTTGGAAGTGTTAAGAGCAAGGTGAACATGATAAGTCCCATTAATCTATTTGAAATATAAGTCTGTATACCTTTAACTTATTCACCCATACATAATTTGCACCCCAAAGTATGACTTTGGGTTAGGGCTGGAAGGGATATTAGTAGCCATCTCTTTTAATTTTTCAGATGAGAAAATTTAGTCACAGAACTTGTTCAGGGTCACACATCTAGTAAGTGTCTGAGGCAGGATTTGTACGCAAGTATTCTTGGCTTTATGTACAGCGCACTACTCACTATACCACCCAGCTGCCTCCTACACACTGTAGGAATAGCTCTGGAGCTAGCAATAACTAACTGAGCATGATGCTGTGGAAGAAAGGTACTAGAGAGAAGGGAAAAGACATTTTTGTTGTTATTCAGTCATTCAGTCATGTCCAACTCTTTGTCCATGGAGTTTTCTTGGCAAAGATACTGGAGTATCCATTTTCTTCTCCATTATGTCCCCACTTTATAGATGAAGAACTGAGGTAAATAGGGGTTAAGTGACTTGCCCAGGGTCACACAGCTAGTAAGTGTCTGAGACCAGATTTCAATTCAGGTCTTCTTGACTCTGGGACCAGTGCCCTATCCCTTGTACCACCTAGCTGACACTGAAAAAGACATAGAAACAGAATTTAAAGTAGGAAGGGACTTCGGAGATCATCTAATCCAGCAGTTTGCAAACTTCTTGGTCTCACAGCTAACTTCTTTACACTCTAAAAAAATCAACAAGGATCCCCACCACAAAGAACTTTTGTTTATATAGGTTACTGTTGCTCAGTTATTTTCAGTCATGCACAGCTCTTTGTGACCCCATTTGGGGTTTTCTTGGCAAAGATACTGGAGTGGTTTGCCATTTCCTTCTCTAGCAAATTTTACAAATGAGGAAACTAAGGCAAATAGGGTTAAATGACTTGCCCAGGGTCACACAGCTAATAAGTGTCTGAGGCCAGATTTGAACTCAGGAAGCTGAGTCTTCCTGACTCCAGGCTTGACATTCCAGCCATTACACCACCTAGCTGTGGGCTATATCTGTCTATGTTTACTGTTATCAAAATTAAAATATCTTAGCATTATTATGAAAATAGTTTTGGCCTTATGGACCCCCTGACTTGGGAACTACTGATTTACCCTAACCTTCTCATTTTACAGATGAGGAAACTGAGGCTCAGAGAGAGGAAATGCCTTGTTCAAGGTCACACGGGTGATGAGGATTCAAACTCTCAAATCAAGAATGCCTTCTGCTACACTTTCAGGGCCCCCAAGGTCATGTAGGATCTTTGGAAGAGAATCACCTTGGATAGCTTGTGGAAGTCAGTTTCCAGGATGAGAAATGCCATTTTCTAACATCAATATTCCAAGGAGATATAAAGCCCCAGGCAGGTGTCATGAAACTCAAAGCATATTTACATACATATTAGTTATTTATTATATATATTTACATATATGTTTTCTCCCTCCCTACCCCTAGAAAAGGCTACAATTAATAACACACACACACACACACACAGATACATATATATCTGTGTGTGTCCATATATAGGTAGATAGATAGATAGATAGATAAATAGATAGATCTGTGTGTCCATATATAAGTATATGTGTGTGTGTCTGTGTGTGTGTTTAATTGTAGCCTTTTCTAGGGTGGGGGTGGGGAAGAAGGGAGAAAAAATTATAAAAAGTGCACAGTAGAGAACAAAAGAAAACTTAAAAGGAAGTACAGAAAAGTAGGGTAGCTTTGAAAACAATGTGTAGTATTTATTAAAAAGTTTTCTAAAAAAAAGTAAACAGTCTGAAATGGAAACTCATGGTTTTATATTGAATCCTCTATGTTATGCTGTGTACATGTAAATGTTCTTTTTTTGTCTTTTTGTATTTAAGTTCAAAATTAATTTAAAAAATTAAAGAAAAAGAAGTTCTAAGTATCAAAAGGGGGTTGGGGCTGTAGCAGTAATGGAAGGTAATTTGCCTGCTTTGTGTTATACCCTCTCCTATATTGATGGATTTCTGCCTTGGACTCATAGCTCTGAATCTTTGCACTGGGGGTGATTTTTAGGGATTAGTACTCTCCTCTGGCCAGTGTCTTGCCTCTACCCTAAAGATCTCTCTGTGCTTTGGGGACCCTCTGACATAAGAGACAGTGTGATACAATAGAAAAGAGTACTAGAATTGAAGTCATAAGATATAGGTTCAAATTTCATCTCTGCCACTCATTACCTTTGTGACCTTGGACGAATCTCTGGTTTCAGCTTTCCACCTTCATCCGATATTTGACTCACTTTCTAAATTTCTTCTTCCCCAATTTGTTAGTCATCCTCCCAGCCTGACGAAATTTCTGCCTTGAAGTACCACTCTTTTGACTAGTGACTCCCTTGCTTGAAATATTAGTCTACAAAGGGCCTCAATCATGCTTCTCCTCACTCACACACAAGTGTGTGCTGAAGCTTGCTCATCAGGGCTCTCAAGAACTTGTAGTTAAATTTTCAGTATGAGAATTTGTACTTTGGAAATATGTTGCAAATCAAAGCTTAATTTAGTGTTTTATTCATTTCTAGACAAGAAAGTGATGAAGAAAATATCAATAATGCAGATTACACTTTAAAATGATTCCATATATATTTTTTGACAAAGAGCCAGTTGTTAAATATTTACCAGTACACCCCTGCTCATACCTCAATTCATTCTTCAGACTTCTCTTCTAACTGCCTTGCCCCATTCTACTTTCCAGCTCCCCTTTATCTGTGGATATGTCTTCTCTCATTAGAATGTAAATTCCTTGAGGATAGGGGTTGATTTGTTGGCTTATGTTTTTATCATCAGTGCTTAGCACAGTGCCTGGCACATAGTTAGCACTTAATAAATGGTCTATTATCTAGCTAGCTAGCTAGTATCATGATAATTACCACTTGTATAGTGTTTTAATCTTTGCAACATGCATGCTTTACAGATATTATCTAATTTGATCTTCGCAACAACCCTGGGAGGTAGGTGCCATCTATGATTATCCTCAGTTTACAGATGAGGAAACTGAGGCACAGAGAAATTAAGTGACTCGTCCAGGGTCACACAGCTGTTAGTACATGTCTAAGGCCAACTAGCTTCCTGTTAAATGAGAGAGTTGAAATAGATGGACTCCAAGGTTCTTTCTGGATTGAAATGTATGATGTTATAATTTCACAATTGAGTCAGCTCACCTCCTTGCACCCAAAGCAACCAATAAACATTTTCCCATAAAAACATTCATTAAAAAACAGATAAATACATGAATGGAATGAGTCCAATATAGCAAAGAACAAACTCAGAGCATCAATAGGGAAGTTCCAACAGCCTGAGTGTACTGTGATGATTGGTCCCATGACAAGAAAAGATTCTGTATTCTTGCCTCTCAGATGAGCTGCCTATTCATTGGGATTTGTTCTGTCATTCATTGCTGCTGTTGCCCCCATTTGTTATCCTCTCCCTCCATGTTCTTGCCCTTAGTGAGACTTGTTTCCCACCAAACTGAGTCTCTTTTTGTTTTTCTATTCTCATGGTTCTTCTACACCCTACATGGTTCATTCCTCCACCCAGCAACTCTTTCTCTCCTAGTATTCCCTTTTTGAGTATCATGTACTTTCACCCCATGGAATTCTGGGAGATTGAAATTTGCTGTTATTTATTCCCCTATCCAATACTGTACTGCCTAAGAGTTCTACTCCTCTCTGGCTGAACTTGTAAACTCGTGAACACTTCACGACTGAACCTGCTTTTTATTGACTCTATATATTGTCTTATTTTCCTAGTCATCATTGGAATTGACTAGCTGAGTCCCACTATCTACAGGCTTAAATATTGCCTACTTGTTGACCAAATTAATTTTGAACTCAGAATCATATTATCAGACTGATTGGAAGAGATCTCAAAATTCATTTTGTTTGACCCAAACCTAGACAGAAATTCCCTCTAAAACTACAACATCTCCAACAGTCATTCAGCCTTCTCATAAAGAATTCTACAGAAGCGGACCTCACTACCTTTAGAGATAGTGCATTTCACTTTGGGATAGCTCTAATTGTTATCAAGCTGAAACCTGACTCTCTGAAACTTGCATCAATTGTTCTGGTTGTATATTTGAGGCCAAACAAAGAAATAGTATAATCCTTTGTTCCTGTGACACTCCTTCAAATACGTGAAGATATTTATCACATCTCTCCTAAGTCTTTAAGTATTTAGGTCTCTACAACAAACAGAAGATAGAACATCCAAGGTGTTGCAAGCATTCAGGTTAACAATACGTTAACTAGAGAATAGGCTTTAAGTTACTCAAGAAAAAATCCAAAATAGAGTTGACTTGCATCTGAGTCCATGAACAGTCAAGACAACTCTCTTTTTCTCTCTTGTGAGTCCTCACATAGCTCTCTACCCAAAAAGGCCTGTACATGGCTCCATATTTATAGTACTACCTTATGAATGAGATCCTACCATAGGAAAAATACTCAGGGCTGCTAGAGTCAAGCAACCCATCCTTAAAATACTCCAAATTATTCTGAGGACATATACAATCCTTTAGCATTGAAGTACTAACCTAAGGCTGAGGCTTCCCTATAAGGGATAAATACTTTAGAGTCAGTAAGGAGTTGGCCTCTTAAGCCCTAGACCTTTACAATCCACACAACTCACAGTACCAATAAACTATAAGATCCAAATTTGTTTCTTCACACTGTGGTTCTGTCCCATGCCCCTCATTGGCTCTGACTCCTGATTGAGGCAGCTGAGTGACTAGAGAACTGAGTCTGGAGTCAGAAAGACATAAGTTCAAATCTAACTTCAAATACTTATTAGCTATGTGATCATGGGCAAGTTACTTAACCTCTCTGTACCTCCATTTCCTCACCTGTGAGATGGGGATGATAATAGTACCTACCTCCCAGGGTTTTTATGAGGATAAAATGATTTTTGAAGTGCTTGGCAGACCTTACAACATTATATAAATATTATCATGATGACACTGATGATGATGATGATGACAATGATAACGATGATGATGACAATGATGATGACGATGACGATGACGATGACGATGATGATGAATCCAGGGACTCCTCTACTTGGCCTTAGAAATCCATCGGCTCCACTGTTTCCACCTTTGAGACCATGTGGTTCATTCCTCCTGAGGATGTGTGTTTTCCTAATGCATGTAGTTCCCTAGGGGGCTGGCTTCCAGGGAATGTGGCAGATCAGCTTCTCTCTCTCTCTCTCTCTCTCTCTCTCTCTCTCTCTCTCTCCCTCTTCTCTTTTCTTCTGTCTTTCTCTGTCTCTTTTTTCTTCATTTCTTTCTCTCTTCTCTCTTTTTTCTCTATTTCTCTCTATTCCCTCCTCTCTCTGTCCCTCTTTCCCTCCCTCTCTCTTTCTATAGATAGATAGATACAGATGTATGTGTGTATATATAGCTTATATATGTACATATATTACACATACACACACACAATCCTATTCTGGGTCTAAAAATAGGAGGAAACTCCCCCAAAACAACTGCAAAGTCAAAGACAGGTCTATTCTTTCACATTGTTTTGGTGAAAGCCACACTGAGAACAAGATCATTTTTCTTAAAACATACAGGGACTTGGGAGGTAATGGGAAAAACTGCAGTGTAAAACGCTTCTTTGCTTTTAATCCCAAACTGTATTGAGCCTTCCTTTCCAAGGCTCACTAATAACTGTTTTATGCTCCAGGGCTCCACTAGCAATGAATTGCATTACACTATGACTCATCAGGAGAGTGGGTAGAAGTTAAAGGCTTTTGAGAAGGGTGAGTTACTATGGGGAAAACATCCCCAGAGAGTCTAAAAAAACAAGTCGTTACAAGTAGAAAGTAATGATGACATTATCAGCAGCCAGGACTAAAACTCCAATGATGAAGAAGTTTGATTATTGGTGGGCCCAGGTTTGGAAAAGGAATTAACCTGAACTAGTTCTTTCATCAAGTTACCCAAACAGGCTGGTCATGGGAATACCAAAAAATATCTTTCAAAACATTAGAGAGAGACCTGGAAGGACCATTTGGAAACCATTGAATTCAATCTCCTAAATTTCAATTAGTATCATCAAATCGTTTTTGTTGTTCAATCAATTAGCCATGTGGTTTGCCCAGGGTCATCCAGATAGTAAGTGTCTGAAGCCAGATTTGTACTCAGGTCCTCCTGACTCCAATCCCAGTGCTCTATGCACTGAATCTCCTAATTGCCCCTAATTGAATCATACATATAGAGCTAATAAAGGCCTTAGGCAGTAGCTGAAGCAGTGGATAGAGCCATTGGGCCTGGAGTCAGGAAGACCTGAGTTCAAATCTGGCCTCAGACATTAGCTGTGTGACCCTAGACAAGTGCTCTATCAGTCTTAGTTTCCTAATCTCTAAAATGGGCATAGTAATAATAGCACCTACCTCCCAGGGTCATTGGGAGGAACAAATAAGATAATATATGTATAGTGCTTTGCAAACTTTAAAATAGTATACAAGTGCTAGCTACTAATATAAGGCAAGCCAACTCTTGGATATATTACTACATAGGTAACTGCCTAGTCTGCCTATGCTTCATGCTTGTCCCAGTCCTAGTTCCACATCCATTTCCCTATGGCCAGATGAACATCTGACACTTAACCAGCGCATCCCAGGAATCTCATCTGTTTTGAACAACTAGAGAGGTAGAGGGTGCCACAATTTCCCTTGGATTGAACTCACCCCCCTATTTAATAGTCCTCTTTCTACAACATCAGGATGAGATCAACCCCATGGCCCAAGTACCTAGATCAAGTCTGCTCTCTGAGCATGGGCAATGCATCCCACAAAAGCGGGTCACCCAAGCCTTCAGCAGCAGCTCTATGGAGGATTTCAAATACAAAACACAGACCACATTATTCATCTCATGGCCCCTTCCTTCAGATTCAAACTCTTAAACAGTAGCCATCATTCTCATTCTTGCAATCTCCCTTTGGATTCTGCAGTGTAATTACTGACCACATGTCAAATGAGGTCTCTTGGAGTCCTGGGAGAATGGCCAAGAAGGTCCTGGTACAGTCTGCTTTCTTTTCACAATTCAAACTCCAGCGACAGGCCTGCTTAGAAATGAGTTTTTGTCAGAGGTAGAGTGAAAAATGTCTTTAATTTCCAAAATAGTCATTTAACAGAGATGTATGTAGTCCCACACACCTCCTGCATTCCAGAAATTAATGTCGCATATCTATACATCATGAGTTGGTTTGGCAACTTCCTGGTAGAAAAAGAGAAGGAATGAAAATCTTATTTATCCCTTTCAGCAAGTGGACTAAGAAGATCATTTAAGATTAAAAAAAAAGCAAAAGGGTAAGTAGTAGGCCAATATTATGGGAGTATGACTGATTACCCTAGGGAGCCAGAATAGATTAGAGTAGAGATGTCACTCAGGAATGCATGGAATTTAACTAAAATTTAGCCAAAATAAATAAAAATATGATAAAACATTTTTGTTGTGCAGTTGTTCAAGTTATGTCCAACTTTTCATGACCTTATGGACCATATTCCCCAGGGGGTTTTCTTGGCAAAGATACTAGAGTGCTTTGCCATTTTCTTTTCCAGCAAACAGAGGTTAAGTGACTTGCCCAGGGTCACACAGTAAGTATCTGAGGCGGGATTTGAACTCAGGTCTTCCTGACTCCAGGCCTAGTGCTCTATCAGCTGAGCCTTAAAACATAGATCATGTTAATTTGTAGTTTTCTAAGTCAAGATGAAGCCCACAGGGATCCTTATATAGTGTTTGGTGGTTCCTATTTCTATTTGAGTTTGACACCATTAATTAGATTAGAGAAGTATCACCAAGAAAAAGGGCAGAAAGTTCAGAGGACAAATCAAGAACTCAATTGCTTCTGAGCCTGAGTTCTCTTAGTAATGACACATTGGTCTACCAAGATGAAAACCAGGACTGGTAAAGGTTTGTGTAATCCATTTGCCATATGAAAAAAAAATATTTTGGAGAAAAACTTCACTGAGAGCAAAGTCAGTCTTTGCTTAGCCTAGGGTGACTTACTCTGAATGAGAATGGGTGCCTAATCAGTTTCCATCAAAAGGAAATGGATTGGAGAAACATGAGCCATATTTTTTGTTGTTGTTCACCAACAGCTACTGTATACTCGGCTTTGCTGTGGGTACTGCTAATTCAAAAGTAATAATGTACTAATCACTGCCCTCAAGGTGCTTACATTCTATTAATGGTGTTAGTAACAAGATATATAGCACATATTCAGATAAACAAATAAAAGGGTGAGAGGTTGAAGGGTGCAAAAAAGAGAAACATAGGGTGTCAAGTCTAAGTTTTAGGTTTAGAATTGCACTTTAAATTTTGGGACATCCCATATATAAGTCAAAGTTTTTTTATTTTAACTTACAAGGCTTAAAAATGGGAATTTTGTGCCATAGTGACAGTCTAATTCACACTGAGGTATAAATGACTGGTTATCTGATCCTTAACAGAAAATCAGTTTTGCCACCACAAGGGAGATCTTGAGCAGCTTTATAATTTTGCCTCTAGATAAGGTAAGGACAGTCAGAGAACGTACCAGTTCGTGACATAATAAGTAGCTGGCCCCCACAATAGATAGTCAGCTTGTTGGAGTAGAAAGAGCCTCAGCCCTGTATTTGAAACCATCCATTTGTATGACCTTGAAAAAGTCATTTCTTTCTGGGCCTCCTGGGTTTCCTCAGCTTCAAAGTAAAGGGTTGAAGTAAATGATTTCTAAAGACCCTCTTGAGTCTAACTTGTATCAGTCAATTAATGAGTAGTTATTAATAGCCTTAATGCTTACAAAGCACTTAAAAACAAATGCTATTTCATTTAATCTTCACAAAACTCTGGGATAAGTGCTATAATTATCCCCATTTTACATATGGGGAAACCGAGGCAGGCAGCAGTTAAGGGACTTGCCCAAGATCACATAGCTGGTAAGTGTTGGAAACTGGATTTGGACTCAGGTCTTCCTGAGTCCAGGCTCAATGCCTTATTTACTTCCTCACCTAGAGGCATGTGATGAGGGTCTGAACTATAATTCTATATCAATATTGATACTAATATCGACTCCCCACATTGTGTGTGTATGTTGAGAGGGAACAACAAAGACACTTGAGAGTTTTGCAATTCTATCACTACTTCTCTAAAACTATATAAATACATAAAACTATAAAAATATGTAACAAGAATAAATTCCTTCTATTTATCCACCATTTCTTTTATAATTATATATGATAGAGAGAGAATTGGGTAGCTAGGTGACACAGTAGATAGTGTACCAGGCCTTAAACATTCACTAGCTGTGTGACCCTGAACAAGTCACTTAACCTTATTTGTCTCAGTTTCTCATCTGTAAAATGAGCTGGAGAGGGAAATGGCAAACCACTCCAGTATCTTTGACAAGAAAATACCAAATGGGGTCACAAAGAATTGGATACAACTTAAATGACTGAACAACAACAGTAATGGAGAAAAAATATATGTGTGAGAATACATAATATATAGACATATATTCTAATCATATTGTGAGAAATACTAATACTAAAAAGTTAGGCTCCCACAGATGTTGCAGTTTCAAGGTGGTTAAGATAGCAAGCACCTTCGACCAATCAGCTTTTAGAAGGAGAAGCTGGCTAACCTCAGAGTTTCTGTTAAAATGGGCTTAGGCTGAAACTGGCTCAAACTGGTCAGGTTAAAGGGACGGTCATTGACTTTTTGCTAGTACACATGCTTAATAAGCCTCATAAGTATTATCCAACACACCCCAAGGAAGGATTTTTATTTATTTACATAACATGGGACGCATGACAAAATATGACCAAGTATGACAAGGGTGGAGAGACCATATCAAGGGGGAACATGAAATAGATGGGACCGAAAGGTTGCAACCCGGAAGAGTTTGGACCAATCAGAGCTCTAAGAAAGAGACTGACTAGAATAACAGTATAAAGCTTGCTCTCGCTGCCCTGTGGGGATGCTTTCTCTCATTAAAGGGAACGCATCTGCTTTCTTGCAAGAAACATAATTAAATGATTCTTCATTCACTCCAGACAATGGTTTTATTATTGGCCGGAAACTAAGCCTTCTTACTTTGTGGGGAGTGGGCTTGGTGGGCCTATTTATAACAATATTTCTAAGGAAAAAGTTGTTTTTAAATACTGGTCATTTCTTCATAATTTCTGAAATGCTTTCTGCTTTCTTTTGTTGTTCAATTGTTTTTCAATTGTGTCTGACTCTGTGACCCCATTTGGGGTTTTCTTGGCAAAGGTACTGCAGTGGTTTGCAATGTCCTTCTCTAGTTCATATTACAGAGGAGAAACTGAGGCAAACAAGGCTAAGTGACTTGTCCAGGGTCATATAGTTAGTGTCTGAGGCTGAATTTGAACTCAGGAAGACGAGTCTTCCTAACACTAGGCCTAGTACTCTATCTACTGTGCCACCTAGCTGCTTTCCGCTTTAGGGTTGAGTTTATTTTTTCCTTCTAGATTAATTCCCCTTAACTAGTCATGAGACAACTTTACCATTGCATTTTTTCCAAGTCTCTTACAAAGCATATTGATGCTACTATTGGGGTAGGTCCTAGGTAGGACTTCCTTGATGGTAAAGTACCTGCTTTTAGTTTTATTGGATGAAGTATTACATAGTACCAGATAAGACCTTGGGGGTTTTAATTTTGTTTGATATAAACTAGGAAATATGTTATAGCGGTAAGAGCCCTTAGGGCCATAAAATGGCACCAATATTGTAAAAACAAATGACTTTGAAAATCTTGGGAACTCTGAGCAACACAGTGACCAACCATAACCCTAAAGCACTCAGGATGAAACATGCTGCCCACCTCCAGTTGGAATAGTGAGTGTAGATTAAGGCAGATTACTTTTTTGGAAAAGTGGAGGGGAGCAGACTTGGCCAATGGGAAATTTGTTTTGCTTGACTATATATGTTTGCCAATGCTTTTGTTTTCCTTGCTTTCTGAGGAATGGGAGAGAAAGAATGCAGACCTGCAAATAAAACAAAATTGAATGTTTTATTCACAAGAGTACTTAGAGTCAGAGGACTCCAGAGGTTCAAATCCTGGCTCTGACCCTTACTATGTGATTTTGGCCAAGTAGATCACTTAACATAGCCAAATCACAGTTTCCCCATCTGTCAAAGGAGAGATGAGTCATAATGTACCTTCTTGCTCCAAATCCTATGATCCTAGTATTTGCTGTCACTGAGAACCTAAGCATGGAGTATTTGTCAAACGAAAAAGGGAATAGACTGAGCACATATCCAGGAAAAAGTGAGTGTTTCAAAAATCAAGATCTGATTAAACCCAAAAGAAAAAGAAACCAGAAACAAAACAGGAGGATTTGCGAAAGTAGATGAAATTATAGAATTAAAGTCAGGACTAGGAAAGACCCTTAGACCACCTTGTCTAGTCTTGCCTTTCCCCTTCATTTTACAAGTGAGGAAATTGAGTCTCTGAGAGGTGAAGGTACTTAAAGAGCACCAGACCGGGAATCAAGAGGCTCAGGATTTAGGTGGTGGTGGAGGGTGGTGGTGGTGGTGGTGGTGGTGGTGGTGGTGGTGGTGGTAGTGTTGTTGGTGGTGGTGGTGGTGGTAGTGTTGGTGGTGGTGGTGGTGGTGGAAGTGGTGGTGGTGGTGGTGGTGGTTGTTCAGTCACATCCAACTCTTTGTGATCTCATTTGAAGTCTTCTTAGCAAAGATACTGGAGAGGTTTGCCATTTCCTTTTACAGATGAGGAAAATAAGGCAAACAGGGTTAAGTGATTTGCCCAGGGTCACATAGTATCTGAGGCTGGATTTGAACTCAGGAAGATGAGTCTTCCTAACTCCAGGCCCAACCGTCTATCCACTGTGCCACCTAGTTGCTTATTCTCTGTCACTAATTAGCTGACTTTTCTTGGGCAAGTCATGAAATCTCTTTGGCCTTTAGCATCTTCAACAGTAAAATGAGGGCATTGGATTATGTAGTTTACTACTTGGCACATAGTGGGTGCTTAATAAATGCTTATCAATTGACTGACTACATAATTCCCTAAAGTCCCTTCAAGCTTTGACATTCTGTTGTTATGACTAAACTCTAGATTATCTCACCTAAAAGAAGAAGGTCATTATGTAAAAGAATCTCAACCAATGAATATTTGGGCTTTGGGTTGTATTCCATGGCTTTTATGTAACCTAAGATTGCAGTCAATTTATCTCCTTAATGGTATTTTCATTTAAGCTAATCATGGTATTCATTCATATTCCCCAAACCAACAAACACTCGGATGATAGGATTTTTTAGACCTAGTCAGAGTTCTCCAGTACTTCTGTCAGAGACCTACCCAAGTTTATGCTGAATGTTTCATACATTTTCCCATTTTAGTCTCTGAAGACTGCTCAGCCATATTCTTAGCCCTTTCATGTGCTGATGCAACCAGCAAAGGTGTGAAAGAACTTGTTGCAGTAGTGGATAGAATGTTGGATCTGGAGTGAGGGAGACCTAAGGTGGAATCCCACCTCAGACACTTACTACTTCTGTGACCCTGGGCAAGTCACTTGCTTCAGTTTCCTTACCTGCAAAATGGGGATAATAATATCACCTATCTTCCAGGAGTTGTTGTGAAGATCAAATGAAATAACCATTGTAAAATGCTTAGCACAGTGCCTGGCACATAACAAGCCCTATGTAAGTATTTGCTATTATTTTTAAAGGACCTGTTCCACAATCTGTGGTGTATTATTGGAATGGAGTATTATTGTCTTATAAGAAATGACAAGCAGAATGATTTCAGAAAAACTTGGAAAGATTTACATGAACTAATACAAAGTGAAGTGTGCAGAACCAGGAGAATGTTGTGCATAAGTAACAGCAATATTATATGATGAAGAGCTGAGAATGATTTAGCTATTCTCAGCAATACAATCCAAGACAATTCCAAAGGACTCATGATGGAAAATGTTATCCACCTCCAGAGAAGAACTGATGTTGTCTGAGTGCAGGCTGAAGCATGCTATTTTTCTCTTTCTTTCTTTCATTCTTTTTCTTTCTTCCTTCCTTCCTTCATTCATTCCTTCATTCCTTCCTTTTTTCTTTCTTTCTCTTTTTTTGTTCCAGTCTTTTTGTACAAAATGACTAATACAGAAATATTTTACATGACTGCACATGTATGACCTGCATCAGATTGCCTACTGTATCATGGAGGGAAGAGGGGAGGGAGGTAAGTGTAGAATTTGAAACTCAACACTTAAACAAACAAACAAAATAATGAATGTTAAAAAAGAATTTAAAAAAAAGGACCTGTTCCAGTACTGAATAGAATGCTGAATCAGGAGTGATTAAGACCTGAAGTGGAGTCCCATTTCACTAGCTCTGTAACCCTGGGTAAGTCACTTGCCCCCTTTTTGTTTCAGTTTTCCCACTTGTAAAATGGGGATGATAATAGCACCTACCTGCCAAGGGTTGTTGTGAGGATAAAATGAAATAATCATTGTAAAATGCTTAGCACAGTACCTGACACATAGTAAGCACTGTGTAAATGTTAGCTATTAACCATTTTTAAAGGACCTGTTGCAGTACTGGATAGAACGGTGGCCCAGGAATGAGGAAGACCTCAGGTGGAATCCCACCTCAGACATTTACTAGTTCTGTCACCTTGGGCAAGTCACTTAATCTCTACCTGCCTCAGTTTCCTCATCTGTAAATTAGGGGTAGATAATAGCACCTACCTTCCAGGGTAGCTGTGAGTATAAAATGAGATAGTATTTGTAAAATGTTTTGCACACCTAAAGTTTCATGTAATTGCTAGCTATTATTATTAGAATATAAGCTCTGAAGGCAAAGACCATTTCATTTTTGCCTTTGTATACCCAGCACCATAGCACAATGCCTTGTACATAGTGTAATGTCCTTAATAAATGTATTTTGTTTTTAAAATCCTACTGAAGAAATCTCTAATTTCTTTTCATTTTAGGCATTATTGTTGTAATTTGAATAGGATGGCAACATAAACTTCATTTTAAAAAGCTACAATAATCATAAAAACTCAAAGGAATATTAAGTAATTAAATTTTGACCACATAAAGGTATAGCTAGTTCGTGTGCTCAGTCAATCAAATTGTTTCCTTCTAACTTAATAAGAGAAAAGTGTTTGCATTCTATAAAGTGATCAGAAGATAGGTGATGCATCTTTACAGTTTAACACCTCCTCAACATCTTGAGATTACTTTTTGGGTTTTTTGAGCTAGTGCACTGGTCAGAGTAACTCCCCTATACAACAATGATTTGAAATTTGACCCAAGTAGGGATGATGATGATGATGATGATGATGATGATGATGACAACGATGATGACAGTAATAACTAATTTTATATAGTACTTACTATGTTCCAGGCACATTTAATCTTGGCACTGAAGAGGTAGGTGTCTGTGTACTGTGTTGGCCACAGAGCTAGCAAGGAGGTCAAGTCCAGCTTTGAACCCAGGTCTTCTTATTACAAGTCCAATATTCCTTCTAGTGCTGCAGCCTCTCTCAAGCACAACCCTCCCCACCCCCAGTCATCAGCCACTAACTCATGTTACCATCCCTCTGCAAAATGAACAGTTTTCCACATTTCCACCTACAGCTTTGTTTAAAAGGAGCACTCATTCAGTGACTCAAGAGATTCTTCTCCCACTAATTATCTCCACCCTCCACCCCCTTCAAATATATCATATTCCCTGACATGAGGTTTGCCTTCTCCAGCTGGACCTGTCCAGAATGCCAGAGGGTTAGGGCTGGAAGGCGGCTTAGAGATCATCTAATCTAGTTCAGTCCCTTCATTTGACAGATCCAGGATACTAATTCTTCTATTTCAACTGAAACTGAAATTCTTTCTTTATCTAGCTCGGTCAGGTGGTTTCCCTCCTCCATTTGGGACTACAGCTTGGCACTAGCATGTGAGACACTGACTACAAGGTGCTGCTGTTGAGGGCCATTACTGGTCCTTAATACTGTTGCCTTAGATCTGCCCAGGGAATGCAAATGAATACCATGATTAGCTTAAATGAAAATAATATTAGGAAGGTAAGTTGGCTGCAATCCTAGGCTTCATAAAAGCCTTAAAATGCAGCCTGAGTCCACATTTATCCACTGTTTGGGATTATTCATCACAAAGAGATTGTCTTTTAGGTCAGATAATTTAGAGTTAAGTCGTAGTCATAGAATGACAAAGTTGACCTTAAAGGTCAACTCTCATTTTACAGATAAAGATACTGAATCCAAATGGGTTAAATGACTCATCCAAGATCATCCAGCTAACCAGTGACAGAGCAGAGGTTAAATCTACCTCTTAATCTCATGCTCTTTAAGTTATTTTAGTTCTTTGGAAAGTAGGGAAAGAAAAGTAGTATCTAGAAGAGACCACAGCAGAGCAGAACCCAGCAGAGACTATGCATCCAGTCAGGAAGTAACTAACAGGCACTATGAGAATAGCAGGAGTAGGCTCATCAAGAGGAAAAGAATAACATAGCTGAAGAATTCAGTGTCATTGTGGCATCATAGGCACCATGTAGTATCCTTCCACATATTTATCCTAGACACATATGCTCCTCCTATGTATACACTCCTATACACATTCCCTATGTATTTGCATTCTTCTTATTGATATTGTATATATTTGTGAAAGAATCTGCCCCACGCTTATGAAAAGGAATATTCCTTTGCTACTTTCCTTCCTATGCCATTGCATCAAATGCCTTTGCTTTTTACTAATGTTGTCTTCTGGCTGACTGTTAAAGACAAATTACATTGGTGGGGGCTTAATGATTTTAGGGGATGCTGATGCACAAAGCACCTTGAATCTAAGGTAATTATTTCCTAGAGGATCCATCCTGTGAATTTGGAGGTTTTTCCAGGTGCTCTGTAAGTAAACACTAAGTACATACAATGTAATACTTCATAATTTCAAGACAATGTGTTACTAACTGGAGGAACTGGGAAAATCTTCATTTGGGAAGAACCTCCTAAATTGTGTTTTGAAGAAATCAAGGGACTCTACAAAGTAGCAGTGAGGAAGAATGTATTCCCAAAATTGGAGGAGATAAAATGTGGTGTATAGAAAGCCAGATTGACTGGAATGGAGTGTGGGAATGAGCTAAATATGAACTAAGAATAGAAAGTTACATGAGAAACAGATGTATAGGGCTTTGAATGGCAGACCAAGGATTATATACATTATCCTAGAAGCAAAAAGCACAGTTGGAGATTTTTGAATAGAAGTGACCTGGTCACATCTTTGTTTTAGGAATGTCATTTTGGCAGTTGGGCGGAGGCTGAATTGAAGAGAGAAGAGACAGTAAGCAGGGGGCCTAATTAAAAGGTTGTAGGCTGGCACTCATACTTATGGGTGGTTCCCACCTTGAGTTCTAGGGATAACCCTTTGGGTATGCACTCAACACTAGAGCTCAGGAGCCCTTATCAGTGTGCTTCACGTGAACAATAAGTCAATAAATCAGAGAATGCTATAGATGAAGTATATTAGAATTTCAGCAAGGCATTTGACAAAGTCTCTTATGATCCTTATGGACAAGATGGATAAAAGTAGGCTGGGTGACAGAACCTTAAGTCAGTTTAGAACTCTCTTAACAGTAGTAGTTCATCAATCAATCAATGAATAAACATTTACTAAATATCTATTACGTGTCAGGCATCATGCTAAGCTCTGGAGTTAAAAGAAGAAGCAAGAGACAGTTCCTGTTCTCAAGGAGCTTACAATCTAATGGAGGTGACAGCACACAATCAAATATATACCAAGCAAATTACATATAGGATAAATACAAAATAATTAACAGAGGGAAGGCGTTAAAATTAAGAGAGGTTGAGAAGGTTTCCAGTAAAAGACAGAATTTTAGTTGAGACTTAAAGGAAGCCAGGAAAGCCAACCTTAAGGGAACTCCTTAGTGGAGCATCCCAGGGATCTATTTTTGTTCAATGATCTAGCCTTGATTAAATGGTGTTTTAACATTTTTATTTATAAGAACAAGGACTTTTGCTGTATCAATACAGAACAAGGGTCATCAACTCTGCTTCTAACATTTCAGTGTTACTAATCATTAAATTGGGGATAATCAAGGCTTCAAAGTAACTTCCTGGCTCAGGAGCTAACTACCATGGGTATAACAAAAGATGAATGGAATCTACTGTCCCTAATATAAGTAGAGGGAGTGCAGAGGGATTTTCTATGCAGGCAGGGGAATTGCTGATGAGTAAAGGATGGGAGTGGGGGGGAGAAAGTCTTGATACCACTTGATTGTCAGTTGGATATGGTATGTTTGATGAAGAAAAGATGTAGAAGGGTGTTGATTAGCCCCCAAGCATGTTGGCCCAGGCCACAGCAGAAGCTAGAAACTAGCAGAAAGCAGCAGCAGCAGCTGAGTAGAAAAGCTACAAATAGTAGCTTTCAGAGGCAGAGATGAGCAGCATCTGTGAAGGCAGTAGTGGAGCCACAACAAAATACAGCCAGTTCCTGGG
Source organism: Vombatus ursinus (assembly GCF_900497805.2). Classification (NCBI taxonomy): domain Eukaryota; kingdom Metazoa; phylum Chordata; class Mammalia; order Diprotodontia; family Vombatidae; genus Vombatus; species Vombatus ursinus. Next base: position 27,526,388 of record NW_020954723.1, read on the forward strand.
AAATGGAGTTATTGGATGTTTTCTCATCATTGTCCAACTGTTTCTTACCAACATGAATGAATCATCCAGGAAACATTCCTCTGGAATGTTAGAATCTGTGGGAGGTGGTACTTCTTTGTGTAAGGGATACAAAAACTATTCTGCTACTTGATTTTTCATCATTATTTACTTTGTTATTTTGCCTAATGAAATGCTTTGTTATTAAAGAAGGCATTGGATAGAGGCTTGAGCAGTATTGATATAAATGTGATGATCCAAAAATACCCCAGAATGAATGTGAATTATCATAGAGTTTCAAAGTTAAATGGGATTCTTAATATATACTATATTCTTCAGTGGCTTAGATGAAGGTATAGATGCCTTGCTTGTCAAATTTGTAGATGATAAAGAATGGAAGAAATAGACAACCCTTTAGAGAACAGAGGATCAAAAAGCATCCTTGACAAGATTGAACATTAAGCCTGATCTAATATGAACCATAGTAGGAAGAAATGTAAAATACTGCCCCTGGTTTACAAATATTAACTGCACAAGATAAGGGAGAAATGGCTTGTCAGAGGGACAAAATCTGGAAGTTTAAATATGTTGTAAGGTCAAAAAGAGTCAATAATGTGATAAGTCAAAACGTGAACAATCAATGTGAATAGTCACAAAAAGGAGCATGATCTTAGGTTGCATTTGTTGTATCATGCCCATGGATGAAGCTAACATCTTCTGGTGATTAGGGCACAAGCAGACCCTTAGCCAATCCTCCTAGTCTGGAGATGAATGGGATTTGACCTGGGATCCAAGCAAACATAAACCAAAAGGATAATCATTATCCTAAGGTCACCTAAGGACATAAAAAGTCCTACCCAAGTAAAGTCAGAGATCCTCCAAATTGTTCGATTTCTGAGGACCACTTGAGTCCTTGGTTACCAGATACATTTCCATGTGGAGATGAGGGTGATCCTGTCAAGAGAAACTAAGGAACTCTGTATCCTTGTTGTATATCTTTATTGTATTAGAGCAAAGTAAACCTCTTTTCATTAACTATTCAATGATTTGCAAGTGCTTCATTTCATCCTGACACTGAATCTAAACAAGGTGTTGCCATTAAACCTACCCCTAAATATGAGAAAGATAATGTGCTCTGTGTTTGACATACTGAGTTTGAGATGTCTATGAGACATCAAGGTAGAGATGTCTACCAGGTTCATAGTGATGTAGCCCTGGAACTCAGGAGAAAGATGAGGGCTGGGTATGAAGATTTAAGAGTCATCTGTGTAGAGATGATATTTGAATCAAGAGTTGTTGAAATTGCTGAGAAAGAGTATAGAAATCATAGGACAGAGCTCCGGGGAGCATACACATAGATGGAGGTGAAGAATAACATGAATGATGATCCTACAGAGGAGACTTAGGAGGAATGGTCAGATTGGTGTCTACTGTGGGCATCTGTCACTTAGCAGATAAATGACCTTATTTCACCTTTCTGGGCCTCACTTCCCTTAGATGTAAAATAAAGTGGTATTGTTTGTAGAGTTCCTTCTAGCTTTAATACTCTATGACTCTCTGAACCCTGACTGGCACTTAAAGGTTACGGAGTGCTAACATCATCAGTGCCCGGTAAATGTTTAATAGTTAGATGAGCAGGCGAACTTCAGAAAAACCTAGAAGGACTTACATGAACTGATGCTGAGTAAAGTGAGCAGAACCAGGAGACCATTATACACAGTAACAGCCACATTATGTGATGATTGACTTAGCTCTTCTCAGCAATACAAGGATCTAAGAAAACTCCACAGACTCATGATGGAAAATATTATCCCCTTAAATAAAAGAATTTGTTTTATAAAACTTGGACTCATCAGAAGGCCACACACAAGGATCTAGAGGGCCAAATGTGTCCTCAAGGCTTCAGGTTTCCTACCCCTGATCTAGACAATCAACAAAATAATAAATCAAGTCCTGATTTGTATCATTTGTCTATTTCCAAAATATAAATGCTCACACTCAAAATTTAATAGTCAGGTCTTGGGAGCTAGTTCAACCTGGTTCCAGTACAGCTCCAGCTAATAATCTGAACAGAGGGTAGTGGCTATATGAACATTCATAGAATAGGCAGAGCCAGCACTCAAACCAGGTCTTCTGACTTAACAAATCAAGTCAAAAAGTATTTATTAAGCACCTATTATGTGCCAATCACTATTACAGGTTAAATTGGAGGCCATGTCAGAGAGAAGGCACTAGGATTAAAGGGAATTTGGAAAGGCTTACTGGAGAAGGTGAATGAAGTTTTAGCTGGGACTTGAATGAAGCCAGGGAGGCCAGGAGAAGGAGATGAGGAAGGAGACCATTCCAGGCATGGAGGAGACACTGGATCATCGAGTACAGAGGAGATGTAAGGTGTAAGAAGACTAGAAATGTAGAAATGGCCCAGGTAATGAAGGTCTTTGAACACCAAATGGTGGGTTTTACATTTAATCCAGGAGGTAGTAGGGAGCCACCGGAGTTTATCGAATAGGGGATTGATATAGTCAGACTTTCACCTTAGGAAGATCAATTTGACAGTTGAGCAGAGGATGGACTGGGGTGGAAAGAGACTTGAGGCATGTACACCAATCAATAGATTGTTGCAATAATCTAGGTGTGAGGTGATAAGGACCTACACTAGAGTGGTAACTGTCAAAGCAGAGAAGGGGGCATATGAAAGAGATGTTGCAAAGACTCTATAGGACTTGATGATGGATTGGATATGAAGAATGAGTGAGAGTGAGGAGTCTAGGATAATACCTAGCTTTTGAGTGTGGGTGATTGAGAAGATGGTGGCTCCATTGGCAGTAATAGTGAAGTTGGTGGGGGGGTGTTGGAGGGGAAGAGAATGAATTCAGTTGAGTTTATGATATCTAAGGGACATTAGTTCAAGATGTTCACAAAGCAGTTGGAGATTCCAGACTTGAGGTCAGGAGAGAAGTCTGTGCTAGCTAGAGATCTGAATATCCTTTTCATGGAGATTTTCCTTGAATCCATGGAAACTGATGAGATCATCAAAAGAGACAATATAGGATAAGAGAAGAGAGCCCAGGACAGAACCTTTGGGAACACCAATTGTTACCAGGCATGACCTAGATGGAGACCCAGCAAAGGAGACTGAGAAGTGCTCATTCAGGTAAGAGAAGAACCAAGAGAGAGCAGTATTATGAAAACCTAGAGAAAAGGCAAGAGAATAATTGACAGTTTCAAAGGCTGTGGATAGGTCAAGAAAGATGATATTGACTGACTTTTTTCCCCCTTACACTACAATTTCTGACTTACAATCTCTAGCAAAAGTTTACCTGAGAACTTAGGGAAGGCCTCAGAAAGTATTCTGAAGGAAATAGTTGTCATTGGCCTTATGACACTGCATCATTACTGCCTGATTCTTTGGTGTATGATAATGATAATAATAGGGCAGCTAGGTGGCACAGTGGATAGAGTGCCAGGCCTGAAGTCAGGAAGACTCATCTTCCTGAGTTCAAAACACTTACTAGCTGTGTGACCCTAGGCAAGTCACTTAATCTCATTTGCCTCAGTTTCTTCATCTGTGAAATGATCTGGAGAAGGAAATGGTAAACTGTTTCAGTATCTTTGCCAAGAGAACCATAAGTGGGGTCATGAAGAGTCAGACATGACGGAAACGACTGAGCAACAACAATGATGATAATAATAACAATGACAACAACAATTTAAGTGTAGAAAAAATACAAATATTATCTTATTTGATCCTCACCACAACCCTGAGATCTAGGTATTATTATCTTTATTTTATAGATGAGGGAAATAGAGGTTAAATAACTTGCCCAGGGTCACACAGTTAGTAAGTGTCTGAGGCAGAATTTGAACTCAAGTCTTCCTAACCCCAGGTCCTCATCGCCTCCACCATGCTGCCTATGCTGAACAGTAAGACTTCTAGTAGCTTACAGTGCAGCCTATTGTACAAGACCCTCCCCAAGGACACACATGGCCCTAGGGTACACAAACATAGGTACACAGGGAAGGCCTCTAAGGAAACCAGACCCAAGTCCCCCGTGCTATGTGGTCCTGCCACATGCACGTCTCATTTGGCTCTCTCATTCTCTTTCCTAACAACGCAATTGACTGCTTAGAAATGCTAACTCTTAAAAACAGAGATCTTCCTTAGTCCAATGCCATACCTGGTGCTTCCTTCCACTGCTCCTGACCACTGGGCTTTCTCCCCATGGCAGCAGCAATTCCTGTATCCCATGTGCTATATTCTGTATCTCAGATACTCGCAGGGTTCTAGTGGAAAAAAACAAACAGCAGTCTATGAGTGAGGAATCCCAACTTCTGAATCCTCATTTTAATTCTGCCATTATCTATTTATGTGATTTTACACCTCCCTGAGTCTTGGTTTGCTCATCAATAAAACAAAGTTGTTGTACTAGATAATTCAAAGGCTCCTTCTAGCTGTGTGACTTATGGTCTAAGCAGCAAATCTATCCCCTAAGGGTAGTTTTCCTTTGTATCCAATTTTCTGCTACTCTGTTCCAAGGTCTCTAGAGAACTGCCTCTGTCCCCCTCCTGAATCTTCTACTACAATAAGAGTGGCACAGACCTCTCTGGGAAATGAGCTTCTTCTGGGAACTGCTCAGAGACCTCTGGGATTTCCCAGAGTAGCAGGTCTGTGTAACATATTGTACTATCTCACTCCTGGCTGCCCTCTAATTTTTTTTTGACATGGTTCACTGAGGCAGGACACAGGTCCACTAATATCCCCTTGACTCAGGATCATAGGGTCACAGATCATAGATTTGGGGCTGGAAGGGACTTCAGAGGACATCTAACATTTAACCTCCTCATTTTACAAATGAGGAAACTAAGGAAAGGGAAGGGAAGTGACTTGCCCAAAGTCACATAGGTAATATGAGAAATAAAATTTCAAACCAGGTCCCCTGACTCAAGAGCTAGTCCTCATTCCATTGTATCATACTATATCCTCAGTAATAAGAATCACAGACTGGTATGGTGGTGCATACCTGTAATCTGTGCCATTGGAAAGACTGAGCTTGGTGGGTTCCTTGAGCTCAAGAGTTTTAAACTACAGTAGGGTTAAAGTCCATCAGATGTCCATAATAAGTCTGGGACCAATATAATGAATCTTCTGGAGTAGGGAGCCACTAGGCTGCCTTAGGAGGGACTGACCAGCCCAGGTTGGAAACAGAGCAAGCAAGTCAAAGCTACCCAATAATGAAGACATAAGCACATGAGTGGCTACTGTACTTCCATCCTGGGAAGATTGGGAGAACTAGTTATAAAATAATAATAATAACCACTCCAACTTATATGGATATCAACGTTTATGAAGCACTTTATTCAAAACAACTCTTTGAGGCAGTTAGTACAAATATGATTATCTTCATTGTGCAGAAAAGGAGGTTCGATGACTTGCTTATGGTCACACAGCTAGTAAGAGGAGAATGAGTGGAAGCAATGAGTATAAACACCTTCTTTAAGGAGTTTGAGAAAGGAAGGAGAGATATATAATGATAGCTTGAAAGGAATGCTAGGATCTAGAGAATGTTTCTTTAAGGGTGGGGGAGACTTGGGCTATGTTTGAAGGCAGTAGGGAAAGAACTGGTTGACAGGGAGAGGTTGAATATATACATATATATATATATAGAGAGAGAGAGAGAGACAGAAAGAGAGACAGAGACAGAGAGAAAGAGAGCAAGAGAGAGAGAGAGAGAGAGAGACACAAAGAGACACAGAGAAACAAAGAGAGAGAAAGACAGAGAGACACAGAAAGGGAGGGAGGAAGGAAGGAAGGAAGAAAGAAAGGAAGAAAGGAAGGAAGGAAGGGAAAAAGGGAAAAAGGGAAAAGAGAGAAAGCAAAAGAGAGAATAATTGAGAAAGAAATATTTCGGAGAATATGGGAAGGGATCAGATCAAGTGAAAATGTATAGGGATTGACCTTGGGAAAGAGAAGGGCTACCTTTTTGTCAAAAAGTAGGAGAAAGAAGGAGAGAGTGGGAAATGATGTCAAGAAATCTTGAGATGAAGAGAAAAGAAGAGGCTCTGAGATACTGTGACCTCCTCAGGATCACATAGCTAGTATGATGGGAAAATGCCAAGCCTATATCTAAAATCTGCCTTACCTGCTTTTGCAGCATAGTTACTTCTTTGAGTTGTCTGTGTTGACTACAGACTAACTCAATGCCAAATATATTTCTGCATAAGGAACAAGAAAGGACTGTTTGTTTGTTTGACCCGTTTTATCTTAAAGAAAAAGAATCTATTGTTATACCTGAACATTCCACAGCCTGCAGAATTAGTTTCTGAGATGATAAAAGCCAATAACTGTCTTTCCCTTTGGTTTCCAAGATGTTTCCTGCCAGGATATGGAAATCTATCTCATTCATGCATGATATGATTGACCTCTACTGACTACTAAAAAGAAATCATGAATATACATATATTCCAGCTGTGTGTGGCACCTTTACAAAAATTGACCATATTCTAGGACACATAAAAGTCATTAAAAATATAGAAAATCAAAGATCCTAAACACATCCTTGACTAACCAAAACACAATAAAAATCATAATAATGGAAAATTGAGGAAAACATTCAAATTTAGGTAGAAATTAAATAATATAATCCTAAGTCAAAGAAATAATAAATAATTTTTACCAAAGTAAATCATAACAAGAAAACTTAATTAAATATATGGGGATGCAACCAAAGCCATAATTAAAGGAAAGCTTTTATTTACAAACATTTTCATCAAAAAGAGAGAAACAGGAACTCAATTAATTGCGTATGCAATGAAAAAAACTAGAAAACAAAAAAAAAAAACTGTAAGCACCAAAATATAAATTCTGAAAAGCAAAGAGAAAATTAAAAACAAAAATTGAATTAATAAAAAGTAGGAATTTTCAAAAGAATAATAAAATATAAAAACAATTAGCTAATTTGATCTTTTTAAAAAACAGGAAAAGTGAATTACCAGAATAAAAAGTTACATAAAAGAAATCACAACAGATGAAGAACAAATAAAAGAAATTGTTAGAAACTATTTTGCTCAATTACATGCCCCCCCAAAGAAATAGTTAAGTTTTTACAAAAAAAACCCCACAGATTAATAAAATAAAAATGGACACTTTAAAGAATTCAAACTTAGAAAAATGAAACTAGAAAGAGCAACAAATAAATCACAAATTTTAAACTCTATGACATATTTTTGATAGTAAATTTTATCAAAATTCAAAGAACAATTAACTCCAATACTATAGAAATTGTTGGCAAAAATAGAGAAAGAGGACATACTCTCAGCCTCTTTCTATGAAAAATATGATCCTCATACCAAAAACAAGGAGAAACAAAGCAGAGAAAGAAAATATAGATCATTATCCATAATGCATTATACAAAAATATTTGAATAAGATACTACCAAAGAAGCTAAAGCAACATATATTTAAAAGATTATACATTTTGACCAGGTTGGATTGAGCACCAGGAATGCAAAGCCAATTCAATATTAGGAAAATGGTAAGCATAATAGACCATATTAATAACAAAAGCAATAAAAACCACATGACTGTCATTACATGCCAAAAGGGTTTTTGACAAAATACAAAACCTATTTATGTTTTTTTAAATTAAAAAGCATAGGAAAATATGCCTTTCCTTAATATGGTAAACAGTATTTATCTAAAATTGAAAGGTTAGAATTAAGTATAATAGAGAAACACTAAGGGCCTTTACAGTCAGATCAGGGGCAAAACAAAGATGTCCATCATCACAATTATCCTTTGACATAGTTCTAGAAATTATAGCTATTATGATAAAGTTGTTTTTTTTAATTGAGTAAATAAGCTCTGGCAAAGAAAAAGCATAATTACTACTTATTGCAAATTATATATATATGTATACAACTTATTTAAATAACTTCAGAGATTCAACTAAAATAATTAAATCAATATCTTCAATAAAGTAGCAGGGCATAAAATAAACTACAAAAAAATCATTGCTCTTTCTGTATATCACTAACAAAGCCCCGAAAGAAGAGATAAAAAATGAAACTCAATTAAAAATACTTATAGAATATATAAAATACCAAACTACCAAAATATCATTTTATATACACAATGACAAGAACTTCAAGGGAAATAATTAAAAAGAGTAAAAATACAGAGTCTAGAGGTACTGGATGTCAAATGACAGCAGAAAACGTCATCATAGATTAGGGGAAGGGGCATTCAGAATGCACGCCATCTTGGGATTGGGAGAGGGATAAGATGGGTGAGAAATTTGGAACTCAAAATCTTGAGGAAGTGAATGTTGAAAACTAAAAATTAATAAATTAATAAATCATAAAAATCATCATAAAAGTCTTTGGCAAAAATTACTGGTAAAACTGGAAAAGAGCATGGCTCTAATTAGATTTAGAACTGCTACTCATTCCATAAACCACTATAAACTCCAAATGTATATGCGACTCTGTGAGCACATTGCACAAATGATTAGACACTTTTGACGGGCACAACATTTTCACACATCCCATAATTATTTCATGAATAGTCTGTTTATGCATACTCAAATAAAATGATCTATTATTATGGGACCACTTTCTAAGTGTGCCCAGAACCATGATTGGGGCACATCAGAAGTGTTTAATTTCACTCTAGTTAATTGAGGTGTGGGAGAATGTGTGTCTAAGTTATCTGCTGGTAAGTGTAGGGATCCAGGGGTGTCCTGGTAATCTTGAGAACTAAAGAAAAGGTTCTTGCATAAAGAACAAATAATTAATCCTGGCATTCAACACATTCAATAATTTAGATCCAATTCAGCTTTCCAGCTTTATTTCACACTACTCTCTTAATTAATCACTGTGCTCCACCCAGACAACTATTCCCAGCTCCCAATTTCATCTTACCCTTTCCTCTCTGTATTTCAAGTCAATCCTGATGCCTGGCATGAATTCCTCACAATATCTACACAAATTCAAATTGTTCTTTCCTGTTAAAGCCCAGATAAGATGATGCTTCCTCCTTGAAGCCTTCCCTACCTAATCCCTCCACCTAAAACTGGTCTTTACTCAACTCTGTTTGACTTCTTTAAAAGGGCACTTAACTAAACATAAAAGATATATCATAAACAAGTTAGAGAAGGGAAGAATGTATCTTTCATAATTGTGGATAGGGAAAATTCTTGATCAAACAAGGAATGCAGATGGTCATAAAAGGTAAGGTGGACAATTTTGATTCTATAAATTTGAAAAAGTTTGATCAGGCAAAATAAAAGCAATTGGAATTAGAAGGAAAATAATTGACTGTGAAAAAAATCTTTTCATCAAATTCCTTGGAAAAATGTCTGATATTCAAGATATCTGTTTGTATGTATTTGTTCAGTCATTTTTCAGTCATATCCGGCTCTTTGTGACCCCATCTGGGATTTTCTTGGCAAAGATACTGGAGTGGTTTGACATTTCCTTCTGCAGCTCTGGATTGGAGGTTGGATTGGAACTCAGGTCTTCCTGACTTCAGGCCCAGCACTCTAACTACTGTACCACCTAGCTCATACATATATGTAGTATCTGTTTGCATACATAAGTGCGTATATCTACATGTATATATTAAAGATCCATTTTTAAATAACCACACCATTAAAGTCTATGAACAAGCAATCTCTCACTGTCTCTCTTTTTATCATAATAGTTTACAATTTATAGAATACTCTTCTCACAACAACCCTGTGAGGCAAATCCTGCACGTATTATTATCTCCATTTTACAGATGAAGAACATTTGATTTGATTTGGTTGTCCCCTTCTTTTCTTTTTTTTAAAAAATGTTTTCACAAGCATTTATATCTCTCCCTTTCAATGCCATCTCAATAGCATAATAAATCATAAAACCATCATAACAACTACTCATAGTCCAGCAAAACAAATTCCTACTTTGGCCACACTTGAAAACATATGGCTCATTCTGCGTTTGAAGTCCATCATTCCTCTGTCAGGAGGTAGGTGACGTGTTTCACCTTCAGTCCTCTGGGTCTATGGTTTATCATTACATTGCTCAGAGTTCTCTTTCAAAGTTTTTTTTCCTCTGTAATGTTACTGTCATTGTATAAATTGTTCTCTTAATTTTGCTGGAGGTGGGTAAGTGGCACAGTAGATAGAGTACTTGACCTGGAATCAGGAAGACCTGAATTCAAACCCCTCTTCAAACACTTAGTAGCTGTGTGACCCTGGAAAAGTAAATTAATCCCTCTCTGCCTCAGTTTCCTCAACTGTAAAGTGGAGAAAATGATAGCATCTACCTCCCAAGGTTGTTTTAAGGATTAAATGAGATAATATTTGTAAAAGCACTTAGCACAGTGCCTGGCACATAGTAGACACTTAATAAATGCTTGTTTCCCTTCTTCCTTCCAGCTCACATCACACTACATCAATTCAAAAAAGTCTTCTCAGTTTCCTCTGGAACTGTCCATTTCATCATTTCCTTTGGCATAATATTCATATGCCACAGATTTTTGTTGTTGTTGTTCAATCGTTTCAGTCATATCCAACTCTTCATGACTCCATTTTGGAGTTTTCTTGGCAAAGATACTGGAGTGGTTTGCCATTTCCTTCTCCAGCTCATTTTACAGATGAAGAAACTGAGACAAACAGAGTTAAGTGACTTGGACAGGGTCACACAGCTAGTAAGTGTCTGAGGCTGAATTTGAACTCAGAGAGATAGATTTTCCTGATTACAGGGCAGGCACTCTATTCACTGTGACACCTAGGTGGAGTTAGAGAGGTTTAAATCCCATGTGGACTGCTTACTGCCTATGTGTGTGAGTGTGTGTGTGTGTGTGTGTGTGTGTGTGTGTGTGTGTATGTTCAGTCATATCTGACTCTTCATAATCCCATTTGAGGTTTTCTTGGCAGAAATAATGGAGTGGTTTGCCATTTCCTTCTCCAGCTCATTTTACTGATAAAGAAACTGAGGCAAACAGGGCTACATGACTTACCCAAGATGGCACAGCTAGTAAGTGTCTGAGGCCAGATTTTCACTCATGAAGATGAGTCTTCTTGCTTCCAAGACCAGTGCTCCATTCACTGCCCACCTAACTGCCCATTGCTTATCTATTCCCCAATAGGCGAGCACCCCATTAATTTCCAGTTTGGGGGCTACCACAAAAATATATATATATGTGTGTGTGTGTGTGTGTGTGTGTACATATATGTATATACATATATGTGTGTGTATTTTTTTCTTTTTTCTTTAATCTATTTGGGGTATAGGACTACTAGTGGTATATCTGGGTCAAAAAGAATGCAACTTTGGGGCACAGTTTCAAATTGCTTTCCAGAATGGCTAAACCAGATCACAGTTCCACTAACATTGCATGAGTATGACTGTTTTCCCACAGCCCCTCCAACATTCATCATGTTCCTATCTTGTCACTTTTGCCAACCTGAGGAGTCTGAGGTAGAACCTCAGAGTTACTTTAATTTGCATTTTTCTAATTATTAGTTATTTGGAGCATTTTTATGTGGTTGTTGATAGCTTGGATTTCTTCCTTTGACTGCAAGGTATCAACAACTATAATAACATGCAAATCAAAGCAACTCTGATGTTCCATTTCACATCTGTCAGTTTGGCAAAGATGATAAAAGAGAGGAAGGAAACAATGCATTTGAAAGCACTATACAACTATTGTTGTTATCATTATTATGTAGCAGAGGTGATCAGGAAACTGATGCTCTCAACAGCAATTTGTTGGGTTCATTAAAAAACTTAGTGTCTGAGGATATACCTCCTAGGGATCTAGCCATGCTCACTAGCCCTTTGCTAAGAGACATGTAACCTGGTCCCTTACTGAAAGACCCAGTCAACTCTGACTGATCCCCAGTGACAGGAGCTGCAAACTAATAACGAACAACTGACAATAAGGGGGATAGACTGTCGAAAGAATTTCCTTTCCTCCCCAACCCACCTTTGTCTATCATAGTGAATTATGAAATAACTCTATTCTTTTTTAACTTTTTTCAAGTCTTTCTCTCCTTTGAATTTCCATACTAGATTGCAGCAAGATTGAGAGAGGAGTTTTCTCTCTCCTGACTATTATCCCTGCTACAATTACTATTGCTTTTTAGTACTAATATTCCTATTCCTACTATTAGACATAGGGACTGGGTCTGTAATTTCATTGGTATAGGTTACTCTCTGATGGGGAACCCCCTCCACCTATGCAGATAAACATTATTGTTAATAATAATATTAATATTTCCTTAGTCTGACATCATATCTAGTAGCACTACTTGGGGCATCCTGGGCCCTATGGCTTCTCTTCAGGGCAATAGTAGCTCTTGCATATTGGATCTCTCAAAATCTCCTTATGGAGGATGTTGTAGAAGCAGTATTCTAATACCTCCCCTCCATGGAAATTAAGTTAGGTTTTTTTTTGTTGTTGGTTTTTGGTTTTTTTTTTAGTTTTTAGGCAATTGGGGTTAAGTGACTTGCCCAGGGTCACACAGCTAGTAAGTGTCAAGTGTTGGTCTGAGGTCACATTTGAACTCAGGTCCTCCTGACTTCAGGGCCAGTGCTGTATCCACTGCGCCACCTAGCTGCTCCAGGTTTTTGTTTTTTTTTTTTAAAGGGATTGAGACATTACTCAAGACTTGATTGGTTCAAGAGACTAAAGGTTCAGGCTGTTGACATTACTTCCTCTCCACCTGAGTACAGTACAGACACAAGGAGTTCCAGGGACACTCGTACTTAGCTGGCTGATTGCAATTTGGTAATTCAGCCAAGGAAGCTTCACTCAGCTGCATCAACTTGAGAAGTCCTTAGTGATTATCCTTATTGATTATCCTTCCCTTGCTCTCATTTTAGGACTAGGTTTTTAACTCTTTTGTTGACTATTAAATTACTAATTTGTCTCATTTTGTTTCAGTATGTCACCTAAGCCATCAAGGTTGGGCCTGAGTCAGGACCAGGACAGAAAAGATGGGGAACACTGGCAACAGAAGGTCTAACTAGTCAGGGGAACTACTTGGAAAAAATATGTGCAGCATCATTTCTAAAGTTAATAACCACCCTTTAAAGTATTTCTTGGGGATTATTTGTTAAAAGCAACATGTACCTATATTTCTTTCTTACTGTGTCAGATTTCATTCATATTTACTATACCCTTACCCAGCTCCCACCATTTGCAAGAAAGTCTATTCTCAGGGTCAAAGAATAAAAAATGCATCAAGTTTCATTTGGCATGGCAGATGTTTTTGAGTTTCTGCCCAAAATGTTTTGCCTTGTTCTCTTTGCAGGAATTCTCGTGCTAGAGCTGATTTTTCAAAATAACTCCTTTTTTTTCTTGTTAAATTGAACAAGTTGACGGTCAGCTCTTTAGTCTCATGAAAGCTTGTCAAGTTCAGCTTAGAGCAATGACTAAACAATGTCCAGAGAGGCATTTTCTTCCAGGGACTGTTGTCTTAAAATTAGTCTCAAAATCGTAGAAGCTGAAATATATGTCTTTCACTGCATCCTGGTAAAAGGACGTTAGAAAATAGGTCCCTGGCAGAAGTGTGTTTTTGAGATTCTAGACTATTAAGTGAGAAGGGAACTCAAAAGTCACTGAAGTCAACACCTTCCTGAAGTTTGAATCCATTCATCCATTCTCTCAGCAACTATTCAATAATGAATAAAAATGGATGAAAAAGAAAAGGCCTTTAAGTGTTTACTGTGTTCTAGGGACTGTGCTAAACACTAGGGATACAAATAAAATCAAGCAAGACAAAGCCATGTCCTCAAGGAACTTATATTCTGATGGGGTAAACAATATACATAGGGGAACTAGAATTGGATAGGGTGGGAAAGGATGGCATGGTTTGAAAATGGCCAAGAAAAGGCAGGGTGGGCTGGGTCTGGGTAAGGAAAATACTCACCTCTCTGGAGCCTAAGGTCCTGGGTTGGCACCTCAAAAGCATCTATTGTGTGCAGAACACAGTGGTTAAGTCCTGGGAGATAATAACTAATACACAGGCCCTTACCTCATAGAGTTTAGAGAATCCACAACAAATGGTCCTTCAGCCTCTGACAACTTTTGGTAATGAGGAAATGACCATGTCCCGAAGCAGCTGGTTCCATTGGGGATAGCTCTGCTGGAAGGCTCATCCTTACAAGGGAAGAAGGAAAAAGCATTTATTAACCACTTACTCCGTGCAAAGCACTGTGCTAAGTGCTGGGGCCACAAATAGAAAATCAAGTCCCTTTTCTCAAGGAGTTTACATTCAAATAGGGATAAACAACGTATATAGGAGGTTTCAGCTACAAGTCAAATGGAAAGATCCAGTAAAGTCATCCTTTCACAGAGAAATGGCAAAGTGGATGAGACAAATTCTGTTTCCCTGTACCTCCTACCCATTGGTCCTAGTTCTGACCTCTGGAATCAGGCATAAAAAGATCAATCCCTCATTCCCATGATAGCTTTTCAAATATCCAATCCTGCTTTTTTTTCCCCAACCACTCAGCATACAACCTTATTGATAATGACCAGATCAATAACCTGTTTCTTTTTTTTTTGTATGCTAGCTTTGTCCCTCCAGAGCTTACATTAACCATTTTTCAAATAAGATTTGCTACATATGCAAACCACAGAAGCCAAAGAGGCAGTGCTCTCAGAATGCTTGGCATGTTCCATTCCACCCTAGACTCTGGCTTTACCACCGCCTTCCATATTTCATGCTGAGTGTCTAGTGTTGAGAATCTTTAGGCATTTTGATAACTGAGCCCTTTGAAGGGATTCAAAACAGACCTTCAGTAAACCACATTCTGCTCTGTGGGAGACGATGTCATAAGAAGGTTCTAAAGAACTGGATAATTAATATCAAAAGAACTAGGGTTGCATCACAGCTTTGTCAGTTGCCAAGTCAGGTGACTTGGGACAATTTACTTAAATTCTATGCATACCAGTCTACAGGTGAAAGAGTTCTGATTTTGGACTCAAAGGACCTAGGCTCAAAAGCTGGTTCTGATACAGTAATCTCTCTAGGTTTCATTTTCTATATCTGTAAAATAAGAAGGTTGGACTAGATGACCTCTAAAATCCTTTTCAGTATTAAAACAATGATGCTGTGATTATCTCAGTTTCAACAGAAAGAAAGAAGGAAGGGAGGAAGGAAGGAAGAAGGAAGGAATGAAGGAAGGAAGGAAAGAAAGAAGGAAGTGAAAAGCTTATAGTGAGATAAAATGATAATCTACAAAGTGCTGAGTAAACAGTGGCTTGCTGGTAAATGTTTAACAACCAGCTTTCTGAAAATGTGTATGTTTGTGTGTGCACGTACTTTTAAGTTCAATCTGCATTATTAACATTTTCTCCATCACTTTATTAAGTCTAGAGGTAATCAACAAAATGAACAATCAAGCCCTGATTTATAGCATTTGCTTATTTCCAAGGTGCAAATGCTTGCTGTGGGGAACCTGCACAGCCTTAATTACCAGGAACCGGGAGGCTTTCTGTTTATACTGTCTCCTTAGCTTCCTATTCCTCCAAAAAAGGACTAACTTCTGGGTCACATCAGCTTTTCTCTAAATTTCTCTGAAGCTAAATTAAACATCACCTGCCTTGGCCAAGCACACTGAAATCATTTCTCCAAGGGTCTTTTTCTGACTGTTCCTTAAGAGCAGCTAAAAATAACTTCACACAGGCAACAGGCAGGGCAGGCTCCATTGCCATCTTTCTTGAAGCCTGGGATATTCTCTCATTAACTCCTGCTATCTGAGGGCCTCTGAGAAGATATAGGGGAGTAGGGGTCATGGCTGAAAGAGTCAATCTGATCTTCTATTCATCAGGCACTCTCAGCTGTGATGGTGCTAAGGCAGTCAGCAATTCTAGGATAAGTCCCACCTATCTATTTATCTGACTGTATTTCAGGATCCTGGATTAACTGTTTTAAATGAAACTTTATTTCCTCCTGTCTGCCCAAAGAAAACTTGGAAAACAGCATTCACATTGACCCCAAATGATCCATCTTAAAGTTAAAAGAGGGCAAGCATCCAAGGGCAAACCACAGAGATGGCAAAGTTGTTTGTGAAACCTCTGAGAAATGATAGAAATTCTCTAGCAGTATTTGGTTCGGGAAAAATAGTGTCATTGTGGACATGGACAGAACTTTAATTCTAGGCAGTATTTCAAATGTTAAATTTTTTTGTGGATTGAAAGATTCTTTTTTAAATTAGTTTATTTTTAACATTTATTTTTATATAAAATTTTAAGTTCAAAATTTTCTCCCTCCCTCTCTCCCTTCCCCTCTCCCTAAGATGGTAAGCAATCATGTAAAACATATTTCCATATTAGTCATATTGTGAAAGAAGAAACAGAACAAAAGGAAAAAAAACATGAAAAAAGTAAAGAAAGCGAAAATAGTATTTTTTGATCTGTATTCAGACTCCATCAGTTCTTTCTCTGAATGTGGATAGCATTTTCCATCATGAGTCTTTCGGACTTGTCTTGGATCATTGTATTGCTGAGAGGAGCTAAGTCAATCATAGCTGATCATCACACAATGGTGCTGTTACTGTGTACAATCTTCTCCTGGTTCTGTTCACTTCACTTTGCATCAGTGCATGTAAGTCTTTCCAAGTTTTTCTGAAATTTTCATATACCACAACCTCTTCAGGCATTCCCCAATTGATGAGCATCCCCTCAATTTCCAATTCTTTGCCACCACAAAAAGAGCCACTGTAAATATTTTTTTTACATGGAGTCTTTTTTCCCTTTTTTATGGTCTCTTTGGGACATAGACCTAGTAGAGTGATTGCTGGATCAGAGAGCACGCACAATTTGATTGTTCTTTGGGCATTGCTCCAAATTGCTCTCCAGAGTGGTTGAATCAGTTCACAACTCCATTAACAGTCCCCAGGGCCCCAGTGCCTCAGAGCCCTCATGTTGCCCTTTGGCTACCATGTTGCTTCCTAGAAACCCTTACTGGGCTACCATAAAGTCCTCTGTGAAAAATGTATCATCAGAGAATGGCAACATTTTGTCGAAGAAAAAAATATGAATATTAAAATGGACCTCTACAATTTAGGCTCAATCTGCCAGAATCAATTTTATTTTAACACTAATCTAACAACAACACATTTCTGACCTGAGGAGAAAGAGATATCCAAAGTAGCATAACCCCATAATGACTTCCAGTGTGACTCTATGACCCAAGATGATTTCAGGTAATATATATAAGAAGAAAACCACAATATATAAACAGTGCTGGGCTAGTTTCAGACTAGTTAAGCAAGCAAATTACCATCACCTTCTTTCTGGATCAGTCTCCTCACTCTGCAGTAAACAAAAAGATCTGCCCACTTGATGTATTGACCCCATGACTCATGAGAAATTGGGTCTTATTATTTAGCTTTTTCATTTGTTCTTTTCCATGCTAGATAAAAGGAGTGAAGTCTCGAACCTTGAGAGTTTCAATGGTTGGGAGAACAAGCCATCAGGAAGTCAGAATCTAGGCTGGGTTTGTAGCTTGGCAAAGATAATGGAATGGTTTGCATTTCCTTTTCCAGTGGATTGAGGCAAACAGAGATTAAGTGACTTACCCAAAGTCACATAGCTAGTAAGTGTCTGAAGCTGAATTTGAGCTCAGATTTTCCTGACTCCAGGCCAGGCACTCTATCCACTGAGTCACCTAGTTGCCCTACTTAACATTTATTAAGTACCTACAGTATGCCAAGCATTCATTGTGTCATCTTTAATCTATTTCCTCAAGAAACGTCTTTTGTCCTCAACTTATTACCCACATTTCCAAGGGGCTTTTCTAAAGATTTTTGGAAAGACTTTAAAGAAAATTGTTGTTTTTTAGTATTGCTAGAAAAACTAAACAGGAGACTTTAATATGCTTTCACGATTTTAATTCACTATCAATACAGAATCTTATTAGCAAGGATTACTTTATCAATTTCCCAGAAAAGAGAAGGGCTCTGGAACAATGAGAACTGCTCTGGAATTGGTATATTTATATTTTGATGGCTTGAATTTGTACATAGTACAGCAGAAAGAGGAATAGACCTATATACAGAAGACCACCTGAGTTCCAGTACAAGATCTACTGCTTGTGTCACTTCTACCACTAGACTGTGACCTTAGACAAGTCATTTAACATCTGTGAGCCTCAGTTCCCTCATATGTAAAGACAATAATGCTAATGTCATCTACCTCACAGACCTGAGGCAAAGAGCTCATGTTGTAAGAAGCAGTGACACATAGTGGTTAGAGAACCAGCCTCAAAGTTAGGAAGGAAGGAAAGAAGGAAGGAAGGAAGGAAGGAAGGAAGGAAGGAAGGAAGGAAGGAAAGAAGAAAAAGCATTTAATCATTTACTATTGCAAAGCACCATGCTAAGTGTTGGGAATGCAAATAGAAAAGCAAGACAGCCGCTGCTCTCAAGGAGTTTACATTCTAATGAGAAAGACAACACATTGTGAAGGTTTCAGGAGCAAGACAGTCCCACAGTCCTTAGGGTGCAGCAGTAAAGCAAAAGATAAATCATCTTCTTTAATGTCATTTCCACTGACAAAATCATATCAGTCTCTGCTGTTGAACTATTTGACAATGCCAAGGATTTTGGTGCTGAGAACTTTTTTTTTTCTATGTCTTCAGTAGCTGTAGTCAAAACACCTACAGAAAAATTCACCAGGCTGCATTTTTCTGGGATTCCTTTCTGAGATGTTGGCTGCAGAGGCTGGGTAGGAAGCAGGCTGGTTATCTGGGAGAGGAGGGAAGTGTTGTCACTTTCAGAACTCTTGGGATTACCTACCTGTCAGTAGCAGTTGGTATTGGTAATAGTAAGGAAGGTGAGCTCCGTTTCTACAGTGATTGTTTCTTTCAATGATAGCTGTGAGGCTAATGGTAAGGAGGCCACTACTATTTCCAAGTCTCTTGGGTTAGGGGGTCTTGGAATGTCTTCATCAGGGTCTTAAGAGAGATAATGGTGATAGTTTGATTTACCTGACATATGATGCCCCCGTCTCTCCCTCAGTGACAGAAAGATCAAGTAAAGAAAGATCAAGTCCCTCTTCTGACACATACTAGTTCTAAGACGCTGGTCAAATTACTTAACCTAAGTAGACACCTAAGGCTGTAAGTTGCTAAGAAGAGACCCGATTGGTATAGGGAATTTCCCACCTGGAAGTTCTTTATATTAATGCAATTTCAAGGCTAGTCCCTAGTAGTATGTGAATGTGAGTTATTCCTATTATGGAAATATTTGAATGATGGATGAGGCATGGGTGAGCATTCCCAAGACAGGTATAATAGCAACCTGGCACATTCGCAGTCTATCTGGAATGGTGTCTTTCCATGTGGAGAAGTTAGAGAGAGAATTCTTGGAGAATTTTGATGACTTGTAAGGAAAGTGCCTTGGAGAGATTGGAGCATGCATGGACACTTTGTAACTGATTCCATGTGTTTGGGAGGATCTTTTTTTCTATTAGCTGAACAGCTAGAATTGTCACCATATTTAAAAAGGTCTGAGTCAACTTTGGCTGATCTTTGCTCCATTCACATCTAGAGGAGCTTGGCGACTCTCATAGAATAGTCTCACTTTATTCTGTGAAGTTTAGGGATTCGGGGCCTTAGTTCACCTCTGAAGCCTTATGGCATCCCAAGGAATTGGGCCTTATTAATTAGTCTTTTCATTTGTTCTTTCCACTCTAGGTATAAGAAGTGAAGTCTCCAACCTTGGGAGTTTCAACAATTGAGAAAACAAGCCACATGGGAGTCAGAATCTAGACTGGGTTTATTGCAGTAGAGCATCAATGCCATGAGAAGCAAGAAGATATCTTAGGGAGTGATCTTTAGGACTCCGTAGGATTCATCTGGCAGTTGTATTGCTTTTGAACATGGATTTAATGAGACCAATGCTATGTAGAAACTGAGCTAAGTTACGAGCCTAATCCCCACCCCCTGTAGGCTGAGGTTGTGTAGGGACAATTATGCCCTGGAGTTGTTGGAGAAAATATTTGTATATTTGTTCTTACTATGTCTTTGAAGTAAATATCCTTTTTAAAAAGTCAATTAATATTAAATAGTTTAATAGAATTAGGGGTACAAGTAATGGCCCTCTAACAAATAGGAGAAAACACAGCTGGTACAGGCTTGAATCAGCAGCAGAGAAAGGAGACATTCCACAAACCCCTCGTGTACCTGAGAACCTTGATGGGGAAATATAACAGGCCTGGCCCTCAAAAAGAAGAACCAGAACATACCGTATTATATAAGTAAAAGAAAGGAGAAGGAAAATAGCACAGTGGAGAAATCTCTGATATCCAGTGACAACACGAGCATTCTGGACATCTAAATGAGAAAATTAAAAAGGTTCTGAAAGTAGAGAAGAGTATCACTGAAAACAAACTTGGCTCACTTCACAATTCTGCCTATTGATAATTATTTCAGCTCTACCAGAGACTCCATCCACCAGGGAGAATCTATAGAGTTCCATAGAAGGATGTAATACGTCAGGGGAGAAAGCTAGGAACCCTGTGCTTTCCAAGCCTGGGAGATGACTCATGCTACTCATTTGCTAACCTAGACCAAGGTGATTATTCTGTTTGTAGACTATTTATTAGAACGCCCATGAAAGGCATACTAAAGTCATAACACTATTCCTGAGTGGCACCTCTGACTACTGAATCAGTCCCAGCTGAATGTCCAATAGCAATAGGAAGGAACCTTGTGAAGGTGGTGGCAGGTCTCTTCCAAAGGGTATATTGTTCTCCTGCCTTGAGAAGAATATACAGCCCCTGCCCAGCTGCCTGACTTAGATATACCCCAATGGTGACATGAAGACTTACTTATTCAATGAATTGACAATGCTGAGTCTGAACCTCATCTAGGATCAAAACATAGTTAAAAGAGTCCCAGGAAAAGTGGAAAACGGTATGGCAGAATCTAGATATAGACCAACATCTCGCACCTTATAAAAGAAGAAATTATGCAAAATTAGTCTTTACTCCCCAGATAAGATTCTGCAAGAACACAATCCACAAAATTTTCATAAAAGTTGTCGCTCTCCTACTTCCACAGTAAATTTTTTGAGTCCTTGAAAAAGACACTTAATTTCTCTATGATTAGCTAACTTAGGATCACGGGTCTAAAGCTGGAAGGAAGCTCAAAAGCCATTCCACGCAACCCTATCATTTTATAGATAAGGAACCTGAGGCCAAGAGATATTAAGTGACTTGCCCAAGGTCACACAGAGAGTAAGCATCAAAGGTGGGATTTGAACCTAGATCACCTGACTCAAGAGCTATTTCTCTTACTATGGTACCACATTGCCAACTGATATACAAAAAAAAGAAGAAAGAAAGAAAGAAAGAAAGAAAGAAAGAAAGAAAGAAAGAAAGAAAGAAAGAA
>NW_020954723.1:27547783-27672169 GCF_900497805.2 Vombatus ursinus
GAAAGAAAGAAAGAAAGAAAGAAAGAAAGAAAGAAAGAAAGAAAGAAAGAAAGAAAGAAAGAAAGAAAGAAAGAAAGAAAGAAAGGAGGGAGGGAGGGAGTAAAGGAAGGAAGAAGGGAGGGAAGGAGGGAAGAAAGGAAAGAAGGAAGGGAGAGAGAAAGAAAGGAAGGACTGCAAATCCAAAGTGAAACAGAAAGAGATACAATAAAACAAAGAACCATTTCTAATGCATCCTTACTATATGAAAGTAGGGGTACCCATTATTTCTATGCTTTCTGCAGTTAGAAAAGTGTGTAAAGTTGAAGGGTAGATACAGGTCTTCTCTGGTTTTACTTTTATTGGGTACTTTCTTCTTCTCTTGTTGCAACTTATTTTCAGGGTAGTTTCATGATTTTGTGGAGGTTTTCACCTTTATGAGTTCCATGCAGCATTTAACACTGCTAACCACACTCTTCTCCTGGATACTCTCTCTTCTTTGGATTTTTGTGACACTGCTCTTTCCTAGATCCCCTCCCTCCTCGCTGATTACTCCTTCTGATTCTTCTTTCCTGAAATTGTTGTCCATATCATACCCACTAACTGTGGGTATCTCCTAAGACTCTAGACTGGTCCTTTTCTTTTCTTTCTACTGTCTTCCTTGGTGATCTCATTAGCTCCAGGGGGCTCAGTTATCATCTATGTACAAATGGATCCCAGGTCTATATCTCTGGCCCTAGCATCTCTTCTGAGCTGAGCTCCAATCTAGTCCTTCTTCTCCAGCTGCCTATTGGATTTTTGAAGAAGATGTGTCATTAGCATTTCAAACTCACTATGTCCAAAACAGAACTTGTTATGATTTCCCCAAACCTACCCCTCCTTCAATCATCTCTATTGCTGTCAAGGGCATTATTGTTTTCATCACCCAGGTTTGCAACCTTGGCGTTATCCTTGACTCCTCATTCTTATTCAACCAATGTAACCAATAAGTTGTTAAATGTCATCATTCCTATCTGTTCAGCATCTCATGTCTAAGTCTCCTTCTCTGTACTCAAACAGGCACAAATCTAGTTCAGGCATGGATTGCATTTACCTCCTAAATGCTCTCTCTGCCTCAAGTTTCTCCCCACTCCAATCTATTCTCCACTTAGCTAGCACATCTATTTTCATTAAGCACAGGTCTGACTATTTCACTCCTCTACTCAACACACTCTGGTGCCCCCTTATTCCCTCTAGGATCAAATAGAAATTACTATTCCTGACATTTAAAGCTCTTCACAACCTGGGGTCTTCCTATCTTTTCATTTCAGCCATACTGGCCTACTTGCTGTTCCTCACACAGTATACTCTCTCTTTTTTCTCCCTGCCTAGTTATTCACTACCCAGAATTCACTACCTCCTAACCTTTGTTTCTTGGAATACCTGGTTTTCTTCAAATTCAGTACAAGGACCATCTTCTTTTCCTGAAGCTTTTCCTGATTCCCTCCAACTGCTAATCATTTTGTATTTATTGTGTAAACTTATATAATGTACATATTTGTACCCCCATTTAAATATAAGCTTCTTGAAGGCAGACTCAGTTTGTCTCATCATTGCTTAGCACAGTGCCTGGCACATAGTTATCAAAGTTGTTGTTCAGTCATTTCAGTCATGTCTGGCCTTTTGTGACCACAATTGGAGTTTTCTTGTCAAAGATTCAGAAGTGGTTTGCCATTTCCTTCTCCAGTTCATTTTACAGATGAGGAAACTGAGGTAGAGTCACAGAGCTAGTAAGTATCTGAGGTCAGATTTAAACTCAGATCTTCCTGACTCCAGGCCCAGTACTCAATCCATTATGCCATCCAGCTGCCCTATAGTTATGAAAGAAAGGCCTGTAAAAGTATGAGTTTCTGGTACAATCTGCCAAGATGAATTCTTGCCAAAGCTAAAAAACCTCAAGGTCATGAGACACTTATAACCTATGTGAAAGAAACAGACTCCTCCATGGGAGGATCATTCCTGACAGATCTGGTAGATAATATTGGGATAGAATTAAAAAACAAGAAAATTTTGCCAACACCTAAAAACTATTTAATGTAACTTAAGGTTTTGCAATACTTGAACAAGACAGAGTTAGAACTGGATTTTTTTTAAAGGTTGTCTTCTATATTTTCACAGACAGAAAATGTTCAACTCTATTTCCTGGCAGGTTGGAGTAGGTCTGTTTTCCTTTTCAGATCAAACGTAAAATGATAATCCCCTCCTAGCAAAATACTTCAGCAAATAGCTCTCTACAGCTTGCTCAAGGAAATATTCATCGTGAAGGACAAACTTGTCCCAGAGTTTTCCAACTGGCCTCTTTACCCATAGGTACTCAGATAACAGTCATATGAAACTTGTTACAACTCTATTTGCCTTGAGAGACCTTTGTTAAATAAGTCCTAAGGGGAAGATGGAAGAGAGACGATAGAAGGGATGTCTCTTACCATACTCCATCCCCACCTCCATTTCACAAGGACTACTCTCTGCTTTCTCCTTGTCCTTTTCTAGTCTTATTTTGAAATTAGTTATTTCATCCATCAAAAACTAAATCTCTCATTGTTTCCCCTCATTGGCTCTCCAGGAATTTAAGAATGAATTCTGTTTAGCAAAGTACATTATCTTATTTAAAAATTTTAAAATTCCCTGATTGATCAAATGAAATCTCTGTTTAGCCAGGGAGTGATTGAGGAGCTAATTAGTTCATACTCTGACCCTTAACTTTTTACAAATTATTGTAGAAAGTTGGGCATCTATTCAATTCTTAAAGAGATTGAGGACAACAGATTCATTACAAAATGCTTTCATCACAGCCAGGTCAGAGGCAGGACTTTAATCCAGGTTTCCCTGGTTTTCGAACCTTCCCTCTATCCACTACACCATGCCGGCTCTCTGTATGAATTTATATTTGCAGCTAAATGGAGAAACATACTAGCTAGGCACTAATCTTCCAGACAATAATAGCTTGTTGATTTTTTTTCATCCCAAGACAGCATTAGCTTACAATAACTTAATGACTATCCAATCCAACAGAGCTTCCCTCTAAGGCTGATTTCAAACAAGCTGCCATTACATTAGTATACCCAGATCAATATTATCTCAGTTCATTAACTATTATGTTGGTTTCTGCTATTAGAAGTAAAGATCAGACTCACCTTTGAATCTCCAAAAAATTGTATTAGGGACCTGAGAATTAATAGGTATGAACAGGCTCAAATGAAAAGCATGTATACTGCCTGTATAGTATTAAGAAACTGTTGCCACTACAAATACAGATTAGAGTAGCCAGTTAGTGTAGCTCATGTGATATTGAAAGGACATTACTCACATATCTTTGTGTAAGGGGAGCTGATCAAAGGAGTTCTCTAATCAGCTTCAGGGACTTCTGATTGATTCTCTTTATGAAGAGGGTGGATACTACATTGGCATCTTGTAGAGAGGACCAAGGAAAGAAGAAACAAAGAAAATATTTATTAGTCAGTTATTATATTCCAACCACTCTAAGTGCTAAGTTCTGGAATTCAAATTCATAAAGCAAAGAAAGATCCTGCCCTCAAGGAAGTTATATTCTAAAGAAGACAGACAACTGTACAAATTGGAGCAGTGGCCAAAGAAGGGCACTTTGGTCCAGAAAGTTACAGGAATGCTGAATTCATTGGGGAATAGATCGACACAGTCCATCCAGGAACAATGGCAAAGTTGATTTGATAATGGTCCATGATTCCAGAAATGGTAGAGGGGGAGGGAAAAAGGTAGAGGGAGCAATGAGCAGCTGATGAGGCTATGGAGGGAAAGGTCAGAAAATTAGGAGTAAAGCATGGCTGAAGCTTTTCCTAAAATTGTGGGCCAGGGGAGGCAGCCACCAAACAGGAAAGTGGGGCCCCAGGGTAGAAGTTTCTCCAGGTCAAGAAGATGGCTGATGAAGTCACCTTAAGGAGACGACAAGAGAGTAATGAGTGAAGCATAGCTAGAGCTTTTCCTTAAATACTGGTCCAGTGACTAGATTTGCTCCTAAGATGAATTGGTTGGTTCCTAGAGAATGGTTTTCACTATTTAGGGGCTGCCCCCAAGAGAATTTGTTTATATACTTTTGTTTTAGGAAGTTTGATTTTGGATGGAGCCACCCTTTATATTGACCTATAAAAGAGTCAATATAAAGGGTTAACAGATCCTTTTCGTCATCTTCCCAACATTTTCTCCCCTTTATTCTGGAGAGGTTTTATGAGTATAGCGGGAGCCTGTTAAAGTTTACCTTGGAATGGAAGCACATGGCAGAGGCAAATATGTCCTTGCACATGTAAGCCCAAGAGGAGAGATCCTGGACAATGGTAAATTCCTATCCCTAGTCGTGAGACAGTGTTACCACTCAAGAAAGGCATTGACACAACTTCTCATGGGAAGGAATAGCCAGGTAAGTCTCCAGCAGCCATGCAGCAGCTCAGCTACTGTGGTCTGGTACTCACTCCTATGCAGTCTATGTTCTCTACTCTTCATGTCCTTAGCAGACCCATCACTGGGATCATAGGACTATGGATTGGATTTGGAGTTGAAAGGGACCTGAGAAGTCATTTAGTACAACTTCATTTTATAGGCAGCTGGTGACATACTGGATAGAGAGTTGGGCCTGAAATCTGGAAGACCTGAGTTCAAATCCATTCTCAGACATTAGCCATGAGACCCCTGGGCATTTAACTGCTGTTTGTCTCAGTTTCCTCATCTATAAAATGGAGGTAATAATACTTATCTCCTGTGGGGATTATAATTGCCCAATCTGCAAGAAAAATCACTGAGACATACTTAAATAACCCCATTTCAGAAAAAGAAATTGAACAAGTCATCAACAAACTACCTAAGAAAAATCTCTAGGGCCAGACGGATTTACAAGTGAATTCTATCAAACATTTGAAGAACAACCACTTCCAATACTTTATAAACTATATGGGAAAATAAGTGAAGAAGGAGTCCTACCAAATTCTTTTTTTTCTTAGGCAATTGGGGTTAAGTGACTTGCCCAGGGTCACACAGCTAGTTAGTGACAAGTGTTTGGTCTGAGGCCAGATTTGAACTCAGGTCCTCCTGACTTCAGGGCCGGTATTCTGTCCACTGCACCACCTAGCTGCCCCTCCAAATTCTTTTTATCATACAAATATGGTGTTGATACCTAACCTGGGAAGAGCTAAAACAGAGAATGAAAACTATAGACCAATTTCCCTAATGCACATAGATACAAAAATTTTAAATAAAATCACTGAGGCAGAGCTCTGAGCACTTTATTAAAGGGTCCATGGTCCTCTCTAATGAAGAGGACTCCAGACCCTCCTCATCGTCTGAGATGCCCCTGGTCTCCAGGACCTTGTTTTTATAGAGTTTAATACCCAAATATGCAAAAGAGGCATGGTAAAATACGGAATCTCATTAGTTGATAGACCTTGCTCTTGAGGGCCAAAAATGATGT
The DNA here is from genome assembly GCF_900497805.2 of Vombatus ursinus. Classification (NCBI taxonomy): domain Eukaryota; kingdom Metazoa; phylum Chordata; class Mammalia; order Diprotodontia; family Vombatidae; genus Vombatus; species Vombatus ursinus. The sequence continues at coordinate 27,553,233 of NW_020954723.1, forward strand.
ATCATCAGGGAAGTCACAGCTTGGGTGAAGCATAGGGCACCTCCACTTATTAAGTGATCAAAAAATGGTCATAAGATGGTCACCTACTTATGTTGGACAAGAGAGAATGGTCCAGAGAAACAAAAATAAGTTGGAGGACTTTCCAAAGAATCAAGGCATTCCACCTATGCAGGGTTTGGATAAGAGTTTGAGTAAGACAGGATGGAGATATCTTTGTCCGCATTCTTGTGGATGCACAAATGAGATTCATAACTTGGTAAACAAGTAGGGAACATTACATTGAAGTTTGAGGTCTACTATATAAATACCTACTCTAAGAACCTATCTTTTCTAATTATCTCTATATGTTTTATGTAAAATATCAAACTGATTAATGTGATTACAATAAAGTAAGGGTCTGAATGAGTTATTTCCCATACTTCCATGGTGGTTGTGAGGAGGATCAGATGAGATAGTAATTGCAGAGTGCTTAACACAGTGCCCAGCACAGAGTGAGTGCTATATAAATGTTAGCTATTATTATTATTATTATTAGCTATTACAGATGAGGAAACTGCAGTTCAGAGAGTTCAGACTTGTCCAAGGCCACGGAGAACTAGGATTCAAACCCATGACTCTAAATGCTGTACAATTTCCACTATGTAATTCCACTATTCAATGCTACCTGAATTTTTGCACCTGAGACAAGAAGCATAACAGACATGCCCTTTAGGGATGAGGGTGGGGAGAGGGTGGGGTAGAAGAACATCTATTGGGGAGACAGACTTCAGGATACCAGCTGTGAAAGTGGTACCTTAGCTGACCATCTGGTAAAAGGTTTCTCTTTTAATTAGTTACTCTGGCTAACTAAGTGCTAGTTGGTCTGCTCATTAGATTTTAGGCTCCTTTAGGGCTGAGACTAATTTTGTTTTTATTTTCTTTTTCTTCCCAGTGCTTAGCACAATGCCTGGTGCATAGTAGATGCTTAATAAATGCTCATTGACTGCCTGACTGGCTGCTTATAGCAGCCCCATCCAAGGGCCCCAGGAACACTGATTTCAGGGGTAAGGAGAGGAAAGGTCACACTCTTTCTCACACCCACCCACCTAACTGTCCTCTTCTTCCCAGGGAGGAGTGTTCTAGAGTCATCTGTAATCAGCTTTCAGAAGATATTTAAAGTTTCAGTGTGAGCATTTATACCTCAGAAATTGGCAAACATTACACATCAGGGCTTGATTTATTGTTTTGCTGATGGTCTAAACTTCAGCAAGTGATGAAGAAAATGTAGCTTTTCGAGCAGAGCCAAGATGGCGGAGGGAAAGCAGTCACTTTCTTGAGCTCTCTCCCAAAGCCCTCCAAATACCTAAAAAAATGGCTCTAAACAAATTCTAAAGCAGCAGAATCCACAAAAAGACAGAGTGAAACAAATTTCCAGCCAAAGACAGCCTGGATGGTTGATCAGAAAGGTATATCCCTCCGGGTGGGGAAAGCAGCACAGTACAGCATGGGCACACAGGCCACAGCAACCCTGGAGCAGGCCTCAGAGGACTGAATCACGGGCAGCTGTGGCGGTTTCCAGACTTCTCAACCCACGAATGAGAAAGACAACTTAGAAGGTCAGTGGGAAAAGTCTGTGACTGCAGTGAGAGAGGAGCTAGGTCTCAGGCACAAGTCTCAAGTGAGGCCCGGGGCCGTGGTTTTTCCTGAGCTTCCAGCCCACAGACTAAGGGGGAATCGAGTGGCTGATCCGAGGGGGATTGCAGGGATTTCTTTGCCAGTGCCGAGGCAGGAATCTCTTGCTTTACCAGTGCATGGATCTGGGTCACAGTTCTGAGGGGTGGTCCTGGGGTGAGGAGGAATGCTGGTGCGGTGAAGCTTGTTGTGGTGATGGAGAGAAAACACCTCGCCCCTTATCATACCACCTTGGAAGAACTGAAAATTTACAGGTCCCTAGAAGTACCTCTGAAAACAGCTGTACAAACCCCTGAAGCTTGGGACAGTATACTCTTCACATTGGAAGCAGACTTTTACCTTAAAAAATAGTTTAAAACTCAAGTAATTGGGCAGGATCATGAGTAAGCAGCGCAAAAAGAGTCAGACTATATTATCGTACTTTGGTGGCAAAGAAGATCAAAACATACAACCAGAAGGAGACAACAAAGCCAAAGCTCCTACATCCAAAGCCTCCAAGAAAAATATGAATCAGTCCCAGGCCTTGGAAGAGCTCAAAAAGGATTTTGAGCAGCAAGTAAGAGAAGTAGAGGAAAAACTGAGAGTGATGCAAGAAAATCATGAAAAACAAGTCAACGGCTTGCTAAAGTAGACCCAGAAAAATACTGAAGAAAATAACACCTTAAAAAATAGCCTAACCCAAATGGCAAAAGAGGTCCAAAAAGCCAATGAGGAGAAGAATACCCTAAAAAGCAAAATTGGCCAAATGGAAAAGGAAGTCCAAAAGATTACTGAAGAAAATACTTCCTTAAAAATTAGAATAGAGCAATTGGAAGCTAGTGACCTTATGAGAAATCAAGACACTGTAAAACAAATCCAAAAGAATGAAAAATTAGAAAACAATGTGAAATATCTCATTGGAAAAACAACTGACCTGGAAAATAGATCCAGGAGAGAGAATTTAAAAATTATTGGACTATCTGAAAGCCATGATCAAAAAAAGAGCCTAGACATCATCTTTCAAGAAATTATCAAGGAAAACTGCCCAGATATTTTAGAACCAGAGGGCAAAATAGAAATTGAAAGAATCCACCGATCACCGCCTGAAAGAGATCCCCAAAGGAAAACTCCTAGGAATATTGTAGCCAAATTCCAGAGTCCCCCGGTCAAGGAGAAAATATTACAAGCAGCCAGAAAGAAACAATTCAAGTATTGTGGAAACACAATCAGAATAACACAAGATTTAGCTGCTTCTACATTAAGGGACCGCAGGGCATGGAATATAATATTCTAGAAAGCAAAGGAGATAGGATTACAACCAAGAATCACCTACCCAGCAAAACTGAGTATAATCCTGCAGGGGAAAAAATGGTCATTCAGTGAAATAGAGGACTTTCAAGCATTCCTGATGAAAAGACCAGAGCTGAATAGAAAATTTGATTTTCAAATACAAGACTCAAGTGGAACTTGAAGAGGTAAACAGGAAAGAGAAAATCATAAGAGACTTATTAAGGTTGAACTGTTTACATGCCTGCATGGAAAGATGATATTTGTAACTCATGAGACCTTTGTCAGTATTAGGGTAATTGAAGGGGAAAAATTATATGTACGTATATGTAGATATAGATAGAGGGTACAGGGTGAGTTGAAAATGAAGGGGTCATATCTGGAGAATAAAATTAAGGATTGAGAGAGGAATATACTAGGAGAAGGAGAAAGGGAGAGGGAGAATGGGGTAAATTATCCCACAAAAAAAAAAGAAAAGAAAAGGCTCTTACAGTGGAGGGGAAAAGGGGGAAGGTGAGAGAGAATGAGTGAATCTTATTCTCATAGGATTTGACTTAAGGAGGGAATAACACACACCCTCAATTGGGTGTGGAAATCTGTCTTACCCTGCAGGAAAATGGGGGGGGGGGGGAGAATGGGACAAGAGAGTAGGGGAATGATAGAGAGGAGGGCAGATTGGGAAAGGGAGTAATCAGAAGCAAATACTTCTGAGGAGGGACAGGGTCAAAAGAAAGAGTAGAATAAATGGGGGGGGCGGGATAGGATTAAGGGAAATAGAGTTAGTTTTTCACAGCATGTCTACTATGGAAGTGTTTTACATAACTGCACATATATAACCTATATTTAGTTGCTTGCCTTATCAATGAGGGTGGGTGGGGAGGGAGGAAGGGAGAAAATTTGTAACCCAAAGTTTTAAAAACACATGTTTAAAAAAAATGTTTTCACATGGAACTGGGAAATAAGAAATACAGAAAATGGGCTACAGAAATCCATCCTGCCCTACAGGAAAACTGAAGAGGAAGGGGATAAGAGAAGGGGGGGAGAGATAGAAGGGAAGGCAGACTAAGGGAAGGGGTATTTAGAATGTATGCCATCTTGGGGTGGGGGGAGGGGCAAGATCGGGTGAAAATTTGGAACTCAAAATCTTGTGGAAGTAAATGTTGAAAACAAAAAATAAATAAAAAAGACTACAATTAATCATCCTCTAAAAAAAAAAAAGGAAAAAAGAGAAAATGCAGCTTTAGCTGAAAAGTGTGTCCTGCCTGTTTTCAGTTGCTAAATATTTACCAACATACCACTGAGCCCAGCTATCATTTCCCCTCAACACCACACAGAGCGAGGAAGACAGGTATTGGCCTTTCTGTGTGCAAATGGTAGTTGGGCCACGCCCCAGGCAGGGTGGAAAGGATCTTCTGCTAAGGACAAAGGCGGTGAAGTGAGGTCCTTTGGCATAGGGAGGACGTGGCAGAAAGGAATGGTCTTGAGGAGGGGAGAGACCCATACCCCACCCATTCCCTGGTTCTTTACATGCACTGTACATCTATTTCATCCAGCTCCACTCTCCTCAGCCCCATGCCCAATGCCAGGTTTGGGATTGGCCTAGTCACAGTTGGAAAGACCCAGCCAGCCACATGAGGAAATGCCTAAGGCATGAGAAGTAGACAACAGACAACAAGCATTTATTAAGCAATGTGTCAGGCATTGCTAAGACATGTAGGAGTTATGGGTCTGAGAGCCCATAATAATGATCCCCAAAAAGCCAATCAGGTGGTGCCTCTGGCAAATGGATCCAAAACCCATGTAGCCATTGCAACATGGGGACTCACAGAGGGTCCCTCATGTGCCAGGTTCAGGGGAGGGGCCCAGGAGCCTTCCCAGTATCAGTGGAGATCCCAGGTAGGGTCAGACCAAGGAGCTCATTCCTAGAGGTAGAACAAATCCATATTTTCCCACACCATCATGCCTGGGTATCAAATAAGATAATTTTTGTAAAAGTACTTAGCACAGTGCCTGGCACATAGTAGGAGTTATATAAATATTTACTTTCTTCTTCTCTTTCCCCTCCCTCCCAGGTACCTAGAATGAGTTCACACAGAGATTTAATGATTCCTATCCCTCTACCCTTCCCAGGGTATATGGTCTGCTCTGCACCCTCGAGAAGAAGTGCCTGGCTCCAACTTCCCTAAACCCAGGGGGTATGCTAATGCCGGTACTAGGCAGGAAATCATCTTTGGTGGAGAAGTTGGCCATCACCAGTTGATGTAGAAGTTTGGAAGCAAGTTATGAAAGAAAGGCTATGACACATATGGAAAGGACATGTTGGGGGTCCTACCACTCCCTCTAACATCTTCCTATGCCTGGACCCAAAGCCACTCACTCCATGCTTTTTGGAGCAGGGGGAGTTGGCTTTTGATGAAAGTGGTCTAAATTCAGTACCCAGAGACTGGTTGCCCTGCCCTAGGCTCTTGTCCTTGCCTGATGTCCTTAATAATTATCATAAAAACAATTCATTTCTGTAGCATTTCACACTTTAAAAAATGTTTCCCCAGGACAACTATATGAGATAGATCAAGTAGGATTATTATTCCCATTTTACAGATAAGGAAACCTAGATGAGATAAGGGAATTGTCTTGGCCAAAGTCATAGCTAGTAAGTTGCAAAGGAAGGATTGGGAACTAGGCCTCCTACATCTAAGTCCAGAACCCTTTCCACTACATTGTATGACCCTTCCTAGAGATGTTGTCATGAGTTAATGTGGAACATCTGAATTACCCTTGGTGAATTCTGCAGTGTGAAGGTCTGCAGAACAGACTTATTCAACTAGGTGGCTCCGGGAATAAAGAATGGGGCCTGGGGCCTGGAGTCAGAAAGATGTGAGTTTGAATTCAGTCTCAGACACTATTTTTGTGACCCTGGGAAAGTAACTTTAGTTTTCTCAGCCTCTGGTTCCTCACCTGTAAAATGGGGATAAAAATAGCACCTACCATCAAAGATTGTTGTGAAGATCTAATGAGATAATGTTTGTAAAGCAGAGAGCACAGGGCCTGGCACATCGTAGATGCTTAGTAAATATTTTATCATTTCCTTCCTTCGTTCCTTATCCAGAGCCCAGATACAGAATACATCATAGAAAAGATAACACGGGATGGTGATATAATCCAGGCTGAGAATTGTGTATTTGAACCTCTGAGGCTGAACTCAATCCCCCACCCCATTCCTAGAGAAATGTGCCCAGAAATTGAGACACGAAAGATGCCTTCATGCAGCAGTAGTTGACGGGCAGTTAGCCAAACAGCTGACTAGATAGAGAGGCCATTGCAGATAGGCTGTCAGGCCTGCTCTGTAGCTGGACAGCGATGAGGCTCACTGTGCTCTCTGCAGAAAGTGTGCAATGATTTGTCCTGCCCTCTGTCCCTGGCAGAGGCCTCCCAGAACCCAGGCTGCTGCTCCTGAACAAGTTCAGTATAGCTGCTCTAAGATGTGGTGGTCAAACGGCAGAAAACCCTAGGACAATGAGTCTTTTTTTCTGCCCAGAGCACCAGGACCACCACTTACAGAGTGACCACAGAGAATCTGTCTCTTCCCGGGCATAGAATGTTCAAGTTAATACAACAGAAAATGCTGGCTTTATGCAGAGTGCATGCTGGAGGGGAGACGGTGTTCAAAAAACACTGAATCTGGAGCGAGGAAACCTGAATTCAAATTCTGACTCAGCCATTTACTAGCTGGATGACCTAGAGCAAGACACTTGACCTTTCAGTCTCAGTTTCCTCATCTATAGTCAAAGGGTTTTAACTACATGGCCTTTAAGTTCTCTTCTGGGCCACTAGGTGGCACCCTAGTGCACAGAGGGGTGGGCAGGAAGACTCACCTTCCTGAGTTCAAATCCAACCTCAGACATTTACTAGCTGTGTGACCCTGAGCAAGTCACTTCACCCTGTTTGCCTCAGTTTCTTCATTTGTAAAATGAGCTGGAGAAGGAAATGGCAAACCACTCCAGGATCTCTGCCAAGAAAACCCCTAATGGAGTCACAAAGAATCAGACACAACTGAAATGACCCAACAACAACAAAAAATTCTCTTCCAGCCATAAGTCAACAATGTTACTAGCCTACATTTATGCAGCCCTTTGTGGTCCCCGAGTATTTTCTATGTGTTCTCTCATGTGCTCCTACCAATACTGTGAAATCGAGACTCACAGGCTAAGGAAGAACCAGGACTGGCACCAAGGTTTTGTCCTCCTGTTGTTCAGTCACTTTTCTGACTCTTTGCAATGTCTCTCTGACTCTTTGTGACCCCATTTGGGGTTTTCTTGGCAAACATCCTGACGTGGTTTGCCATTTCCTTCTCCAGCTCATTTGCAGATGAGGAAACTGAGGCAAACCCGATTAAGTGACTTACCCAGGGTCACACAGCTAGCAAGTGTCTGAGGCCAGATTTGAACTCAGAAAGATGTCTTCTTGACTCCAGGCCCAGAGCTCTGTGAACCGTGGTGCCACCTAGCTGCTCTTTGTCTTCCTAGTCCAGGATTTCGTCTAGTATCCTACACTGAACAATCTCTACCTATATGCATGGCTGTGTGTTTAACCCATTTACCCAGAACCTAGTGCTCAGTTGATTATCTCCAATTTATCCTGCATATATATCTTGTTTGTACATCCTTGTCAGCATGTTGTGTCCCCCTTACTCTATGAGCTCTTTGAGAGCAGGGACAGTCTTTTGTCTCTCTTTGTATCCCCAGGGCTTAGCACAGTGCCTGGTCTATGGTAGGTAATGTAATTTTTGACTCACGGAGAAGCCATTGGGCCTTTCCAGGCAAACCCAGCAAGTGGTTTCTTCTCAGCCCGAGGAGTTTCCTTCTATCCTCATACAGGGAGAGAAGGAACCATCTCCATTCACCTTTTTCCTAAATCTAATTTTAAAATAATGTACTCTTAGAGTTTTTGCATGTTTGAGGTGTTATTTAAGAGCATAAATCAACTCAAATTTTATTATATTATAAAGTATCTTAAAATGAGAAAAAGAGAGAGAAAGATGTTAGCAATCAACCCTTGCCAGGAAGTCTTAGTGATGTGGTTATATTCCTTCTTGGGTATTACTAAAGGATCCAATAATCTTTCTGGCTACGGGCCCAGTGCTCTGAGAGTCTTAAGGTTGAGATGAATAATGTAGTTTCTCTGTCTAATTAGCCCACTTGTAAGTCTAGAGCAAAGGTCCTTAACATTTTTTGCATCATGGATTCCTTTGGTGTCTGGTGAAATCTATGGATTCCTTGTCAGAATAACATTTTTAACTGTATAAAATAAAACACATGGGATTACAAGGAAAGTCAATTATATTGAAATATAGTTATCAAGACTTTAAAAAAAAAGAGTTCATAGGCCCCAGGGGAGGATCTGGTGCATGCTCAGAGTGCTTCTAATGGCATGCCCACATGGAGACATTGGGGAGCATGCTTCCAGGAAAGTTGTGAGGACATGACATGGAAGTACCTTGAAGAGATTGTAGGGCATGAGTGGACATTTGGTAGCTAATTCTGGTGGCTAACCACTTGATGAAAAGGAGACTCTCGTCATCAGGAACTCCATCATCTTGCAAGATTGCATCAGCCTTGATATTCAGACCTAAGGAGTACCTTCGGTACTTTTGGAGGGCCAAGTGAAAAATCTCTCCCTAAAGTCTATATCTAAGGAGAGTCTGAGTGCTGGCTGCCCTCCTTCGGACTTCTTCATCATGCCCTGTGCTAAGTATCTTTCCTTCTCTGGCTCTTCTCAGTTTTCTTTTGTGTGTTTTCTTCTCCCATTGGATTATAAGCTCCTTGAGGGCAGGTACTACTTTTTTTTTCATATTTGCATCCCTTGTGCTTAGCACAGTGCCTGGTACATAGTAGGCATTAAATAAGTGTTTACTGACAGACCAATTAGCAGTAGAAGCATTCAAAAAGTCCTCTCTCATCTTAAGCAATGTGGACCAGTGAAAGAACCTCAGTCTTTGGCCTCTGCATTTGTTTTTCTCTATTCTAAGTAAAGGGAGTGGAGCCAAGCCTCCAATCCAGTCCCCAAATGTAAGTTTCAAGAGGTCAGAAATGTGCCTCGGTATCCTGGTGCTACAGAGTTCAGGTTTGCAATCACTATAGCGCCGATGCCCTGAAGATGTAGGCAATAGCCTTTGGAGGTGACCTTTGGGACCCCACCCTGCTCATCTGGCACCAATACCACCTTTGCACATGACCTTAGCAAAAACAATTCCATGTAGAAACTGAGCTAAGAGTGAGCCTGCTCCCTTTTCAAACTGAGGTGGTTGATATAAGGGAGAGTGTGCCATAGTATTAGGGAAAATGACCTTTGTTCTTGCTATATCTTAGAAGTGAATATATCCTTATATAAGCTAATCGATGGAAAGGAAGTGCTTGCTAATCATTGGCACCTAAAAATAGGGAGAACACAGCCAGCAGGGGCTTGAACCAAAGAAAGTAGATATGAGATAACCCCAAAACCTTCAGGTACAGTAGAACCCTGATAGATACTGCAATTTTTGGAGAGAGGGTCAGAGTATACTGGCTACAAAATGCTTGTTGCTATTGTGTAATCATTCAGTGGTGTCTGACTCTTTGTGACCCTATGAACTCTACTGTCTGTGGGGTTTTCTTGGCAAGGATACTAGAGTGGTTCGCTTATTTCCTCCTCCAGCTTGTTTTACAGATAAGGAAACTGAGGCAAACAGAGGTTAAGTGACTTGCCTAGGGTCACAGAGCTAGTAAGTGTCCGAAGTCATATTTGAACTCAGGTCTTCCTGACTTTAGGTCCACCAATCATTCCACTGAGCTATTTAGCTACTCCCAAAATTTTTATTGATTGATTAATTAATTAATGTACTAGTACGAAAGATTAAGGGGCAACAGGTTTTTGTACACAGCCAATGTGACCCGACCTGGGAAGTCCAGCAGCCTCAATAGAGCTTTCTCACATTTGTCATCATAACCCCTCACTCTTCCTGGCCTTCCCTGCAGCCATCAGGCTTTGCCCTTGCTTCTCCCATTGCTATTACTCTCAGGGAGCTGGGGCCAGCGCCAGCTAGGAGGAGTGGGGAAAGTCCTTAGGTGACCTGAGTAAATGCACGTTCTGTTTGATATCTCTTCTCCCTTCGTGAATCCTTGCCCAAAGTTCTTCTTTGTAGAAGGTGACAGTCCAGCCTCGTCCTCTGCATTACCAGAGAAACACTGTAGAGCCACCATCTGGAAACCCTAAACACAAAAGTAACACCCGATGAAGATGAGAATGAATATCCAACCTCAGCAAAAAGCATAAGAAGTAAAACAGAGGAGTAGGAGGCAGCTAGGTGACTCTGCAGATAGAGTAAAGGGCCTGGAGTCAGGAAGACCTCGATTCAAATTCAGCCTTAGACTCTCACTAGCTGTGTGATCCTAGGCAAGTCACTTAACCTCTGATTGCCTCCAAAAAAAGTAGGAAGTTCAACTCTGCCTTAAATCACCTTTTCAGTATTCTAATTCCACAAATCCCTGTGATCTCAGAATAGAATTAAACACTCCTCTTCACAGAAACCAGAACTGATCGATGTTCCTTCCTGGAAGCATCCACAATATGCATTCAATGCGCTGGTACTATAACTAGAGAAAGCATCAGAGCCACGTGGAACAGGTGAACTATACCACAGGAAAATGTCCTACCTTGCTTTGTATACAGAGGCAATGCTTACTGACTGACCAATTGTGATGGATGAACAGTAGATATAAATAAGAATAATGACAGCACTGTTGCCTTGGGGTGAAATTGTTTTATTCCATAGATAGAAGAACTGACCCAAGTGAGTTTTTCAGACACAGGAGAAGGTTTAGCATGGCTATTCCAAAGAATTTTCTCTAGGATGTGGAAGTTTCTGTGTACTCTGTGCACTTACCTACTGAGATAACACCTCATGCATTGTCTTTACTTCACAATAGTTCCTAAGTAGAGATAAATGCATAGTACGGAAAAGTCTGAGATGATATGATCATTCAGGTACAGATCAGGCATATTGTGGAAAGCAGTTTGATCTGAGAGCAAATGAGTACCTCCTGGGAGGGTAATTTCCATTGGCAGCTTCTTTTCAGTCAGTTCTGACTCTTCATGACTGCATTTGAAGTTTGCTTGGCAAAGATACTGGAGTGGTTTGCCATTTCCTTCTCCAGTTCACTTTACAGATGAGGAAACTGTGGCAAACATGGTTAAGTGACCTGCCCAGGGTCACACAGCTAGTAAGTGTCTGAGGCTACATTTGAACTCGGGTCTTCCTAACTCCAGGTTCAGCACTCTATCCACTGAACTACAAAGCTGCCCCAAGTACCTCTTGAGAGGGTAATTTCCTTTAGCAGATATTGATCATTAACACTTTAGTGTATATACATTAACAAGATTCTTATCCAAGTGACTTCTAGTTAAAAAATATATTTTAATAAAAGGAGAAAGAGAGAAAGTTATCTGGAATAATCTCACACCTCAGTTCAGACTCTGTTAAGGGGCTCCATCCCCCAATGGCATGTTCGTATACCCCATATGTCACAACACAAGTTAATGTCTATGTAGTCTTCCTCATTCTAAGCCTGTCACCTAGTGATATGTATTCCTGACTCTACCATGGAAAAATAATCAACCACCAAAGATGCCATGTTTATATCAAATGAGAGACTATCCATAAAGCACTTAGCATGGTGCCTGGCACATAGCAGTCACTTAATAAATGTTTATTTTTCTCCCCTTCCTGCCTTCCCCTTGTTGCTGGAATAGCAAAAGGTTTTTATGGAGTGTTATGTATTTTCTGGCCATGGAGACACAAATCATATCCATAAACACACACACACACACACACACACACACACACACACACACATTTGCCTTAACAAAGTTAGACACTATGAAAGTTTGCTATTTCTACCCCTTGCCAAGCAAAAAGATATCCAAGTAGAGTCACCATGCTCAAAGTGACCTTCTGCCCAAGGCTTCTAAATTATCTTCAAAGCCAAAATTGCTTTGTATGTGGCTCTTGGGATATTTTAAATCCTGGGCCGGAGCTTCATACAGTCAATCAGTAAAGACAGGTGGATTGACTGAAAAATACATTTGGATGCTTTCTGGGAAAGAGGACAAAGCCCTTTGGACATTCTGAGTAACAGTCTCTGTGGAAAAGCTAACACTGGTGTTGTTAAAAGTTTGAATTTTCTATCTAGTTCTTAACAACGGAAATGCCACCATTGTTTACCAGTTTCTGAAAGGAGTGACAAGTCCTGAGGAAATTAAATTCTCTTTTCTTGCCCCTACCCACCCAAAGCAAAGCTCTTGGCAACAGACAAACTCTAAACTTCCATTGGTAGCCATCTTCAAATTACTTCCACTGAGTGGATCACCAGTTCTTTCGGGGTAGGATGTGACCTTGCAAAGTCCGTGGCTACATTATAAGCCCTCTGAAAGCAGGGGATAGGTTTTCTATTCTTCTTGTAGCCCCAAGTATGACCTTGGGTAGTGCTATCCATACCATAGACACTTGATGTACATCCATAAAAATGAGGCCCACAGAGCCCAGACCACAGAAAGTTCATCTGGTTCAGTAATTCTCAAACTTTTGGCCTCCAAGTTTATTCTTAAAAGAATATGGAGGGTTTTGTATTTTCTGACCTTGGAGACACAAATCATATCCACAAGGAGACACACACACATTTGCCTTAACAGAGTTAGGCACTAAGAAAGTGTCTCTTTCCAAAGAGCTTTTGAGCACGGCAACAGAACTCTTCCAAGAGCTTTTTTAATGTGAGTTATGTCTATATTTGCCATACTAAAAATTCAAGCACCTTGGTGTTATTATGAAAGTAGTTTTGGCCTCATGGACCCTCTGAATGGGTCTTAGGAACCCCTGAGATCTCTAGACCACTTTTAAAGAACCACTGTCTAGTCTGACCTCCTTACTTTACAGATGAAGAAATTGAAGCCCAGAGAGGTCATATGATTTGACACAAGTCACACAATTAGTTGTAGAACTGGAATTAGAACTCAGGTCTCTTGACACTCATTTATTTCTAGTCCATCACATGCACATTCTGCATGTTTTCTATTCGTACTTTGAGTATCCCTAACAGATAAGTGGAACAGCTAGTTGGCACAATGGATAAGAGCACTGGGCCTGAAGTCAGGAAGACTCATCTTCCATAATTCAAATTTGGCCTCAGATTCTTCCTAGCTGTGTGACCCTAGGCAAGTCACTTCACCCTATCTGCCTCAGTTTCCTCACCTGTAAAATGAGCTGGAGAAGGAAATGGCAAACCATTCCAGTATCTTTGCCAAGAAAACCCAAAATGGGGTCACAAAGAGTTGGACATGATTGAAAAATGACTGAACAACAAAAACAGATAGGTAGCCAACTAGGTTGGCTGCTCTTTAGAAACACATTTCAATCAAAGGCAAAGGGGCAGTATTATATGGGAGAAAAAAACACTCATTCTGGAGTCAGAGAGGCTTAAATCCCAGCAGTGTTGCTTACTGCCTGAGTGCCATTGGGCAAATCATTTAACTTGCCCAGGCCTCGGTTTTCTTGTGTGTAAAATTGGAAGGCCTCTAAAATGAAATGGCTTCTAAAGCCCCTTTTAGCTCCAAATGTACAGTCCCAAGATTTTAAGGCAGACTTAGACTAATGACCCTATGAAGACTGAAAAGACCTGGGCAGAGGACTATCACCCAACAACAGTGCTAGAAATAAACAATACAAGGGATCCTGGAAACAATACCCACATTTCCTGTGTCATGGTGCAATACTGCCATCTCTTTTCAAAAACATCTTCACTATGCAGTGAGAGGGACAGAGAGACAGAGAGACAGAGACAGACAGAGAGACAGAGAGAGGGAGAGAAAGAGAGAGAGAGACAGAGACAGAGAGACAGAGACAGAGAACGAGAGAGGGAGAGAGAGAAAGAGAGAGAGAGAGACAAAGAGAGACAGAGAGAGAGACAGAGAGGGACAGAGAGAGACAGAGAGACAGAGAGACAGAGACAGAGAGACAGAGAAAGAGAGAGAGAGTCAGAGAGGAAGCCAGAGAGAGACATAGACAGAGACAGAGAGAGATGAGAGAGACAGAGAGAGATGAGAGAGACAGAGAGATAGAGACAGAGACATAGAGAGACAGAAAGAGAGAGAGAAAGAGAGAGAGATTGAAGGACAGACTGAGAGACAGATTAAGACAGATTGAGAGAGGTATAGAAAGATTGAGAGACAGAATCAGAATCAGAAAGACAGAGACTAAGAGACAAATCAAGAGAGATTGAAATAGAGACAGAGAGATATAGAAAGACTGAGAAAGACAGAGAGGCAGAAAGAAATGGAGGGAGAGAGAGAGAATGAGGTTAAAAGACAGAGATTGAGAGACAGATTAACAAAGAAATTGAGAAAGAGGCAGATAAAAAGATATAAAAAGATTGAGAGAGACAGAAAGGCAGAAGGAGAAATAAGGAAACAGAGAGACGGAGAGTGAGAGACAGATTGAGAGAGATTGAGAGAGACAGAAAGATTGAGAGAGAGAGAGAGGCAAAGAGAAACAGAGAGACAGAAAGACAGATACTGAGACTGAGAGACAGAGACAGAAACTGAGAGATAGAAACAGAGACTGAGAGACAGAGAGAGAGAGACAGAGATAGAGAGCACACCAGGGAGGAATAAGAGTCGGGGTAAATACTGTTTCCCAGAGGTACTATCAGAAGCACAAATGAAGAATTAGATTTTAGAAGAAAACATTGGCTTTGTTTCCAGTTTCCCATTGGTCCTTAAGTTGGTTAAGGGTTTCAGGGTGCTGTGAGAAGTAAGTCTTGTAGAAAGACACACAGACCCATCTCTATTTCTAGCCTTTTTCTTTTTTGGCCAGGGTTGAGGGTGGGCTGGGAATTGGGGTTGGGAGGTAGTTGTCAGAGGAGGGGAGAAGGCATAGCTTGGACCTGTCATTTCACTCATATAGAGAACTCCAGGTGAGGAAACTCCCTCTCCCAAATGCCAGAGGGTCACTGGGAAGTGAGTGACTTGTCCAACATCACACAGAGGCAGGACTCAACCTCAAGTCTTCCCAATGCTGAGGCCAGCTCTATCCATCAAGCCACACTGCCTCTTCTTCATTATTTGCATAAAGGGCATTTCTCTTGCCTACAAACCTTTTCTTAGTCTAGAAGTTGTCCAAGAAAAAGAGAATGAGTAAGAAGGTACAAATACTGACAGCGTCTTTCAGATTTCACTTTTCAAAGAATCATAGGATGCTAGAACTGGAAGAAATCGTGGGAGTTGGCATTAAATGAGACCTTTGAGATTATCTAGTCCTGCTTCCTAATTTTAAGATGAGGAAACTGAGACCCAGAGAGGAGAAAGTTTTCCTTATCTATAACATGGGGGTTAGTAACATTTGCATGCCCTGCCTTATAGGGCTGCTGTGAAGAAAGCCTTTTGCAAAACTTAAAGTGTTATATAAATGTGAGATATTGTTTCTTTTTCCTAAGAAAAGGTAGTAAATGGTCAAGAAAGATGAATTTTATTTCTTGCACTGATGTTTACTGGCTACATGAACCTTGGTAAATGAGTTATCTTTACCTCAGTTTCTGCATCTGTGGAATGGAGATAATAATATTTCAATAAATAACTCATGGGATGATTCTGAGGAATGTGCTTTGTAAACCTGAAAGCAGTATATAAATGTGAGCTATTGTCAGTTAATTTTTTTTTTAAGTAATAGAACAACAATCTGAACTCAGTTGTTTTGACTCCAGAGTCAGGACTCATACTTCTGCACTGTACTACACCATTTTACAGATGAGCAAACTGAGGTCCAGACAGTTAAAATAGTTTGTCCAAGATCAGTGGCAGTAATGAGATTAGGACCCAGGCCTCCTGACACCCAACTCAGTATTCTCTCCATAATTCCACTCTTGTTGTTAAGTCATGTCTGACTCTTTGTGACCCCATTTGGGGTTTTCTTGGCAAAGATACTAGAGTGGTTTGTCATTTCCTTCTCCAACTCATTTGACAGATGAGGAAACTGAGGCAAACAAGGTGAAGTGACTTGCCCAGGGTCATCCAGTCTGAGGCTGGATTTGAATTCAGGTCTTCCTACTCCAGGCCTGCCTCCTCTCTCCACTGCACCAGCTAGCTGTCCCTGAGAGGCCTAGGCTATGGAGTTGATTTGGCAAATAAAAATTTCAAGAGTTTGAGTTGTTTGTGGTTTTTTTAAGAGATGAAAAAAAATTTCTCAGTCTTTATTTTTTCCAAAAGGATCCCCCACAATGATGTAAAATAAAAACAAATTGAACACAAACTATTGGGGCAGTTAAAAATACATTTATGTTTATAACACTAATTATTCAATTTCTGAGCAGCTAAGTCTGATTTTAAGTGAACCTCTGCTCCTTTCAAAGTCATTTCTCTGTAAATGGCACCATTCAGTGTTAGAGGTTCATGCCCCACATGATTTGCTCATTTTCCTGCTGAAACTGTTCTCTAATCTGCTATATTGTGTCTTTGCTACTATTTTTCTCAACTGTTTCACACCTTTGTAATAATTTGAGGTCTCTCTCAGCCTTGAAGGGGAGTAGGAAACATCCTTACATTCATATTTCCTTGTAGCAAGCAGATTCTCTATCTGGTAGGTTAGGTTGCAATTCAGTTCTCCTAGAAATTTTTATATAATAATAATAGTTGACATTTATATAGTGCCTACTATATGCTTTACAATTATTGTTTTGCTAGATCCTCTACACAGCCCAGGGAGGTAGATGTTATTGTTATCCCCATTTGACAGATGAGGAAACTAAAGCAAACAGGGGTTAAGTGATTTGCCTCAGGTCAAAAAGCTAATAAGATGCTAAGGTTGAATTTGAACAGAAATCTTCTTGACTCCAGGCCCAACACTCTATGTACTACTGTGCCACCTAGCTGCTCATGTTTAAAGAGCCTGCTTAAATTAGAATGGGGGAGGGGAGGAAGAGGAGGAAAACAAGATGAACAGAACAACCTATCCCAGGCCATACTGTGCATTGAAAAGAATATCTGAAGTCAAGACTTGGATTCACTCCTGGCTTTTTCGTATACCACCTGTGTGACTGTAGTCCTTTACCTTCTTGAAATCTCAGTTATCCCATCTGCAAAATGAGGGGACTTTTGAGATGATTTTTAGGTCCTGTCCCAGTTCTAGATCCTTGCTACTTACAGCAATTAAGTGTGTCTTAACTCTGGTATTACATGGTACAGATTCAGTGTTGAAGGTTTTTCAACCATTACTCTATGGCTTGAGCCCCCACACAATGTTTCCTCTGGGAACATCAGAATTTCACTTTTCCAAGGACTTTTAACTCCCATGCAAGAACTCAGGCTAACAAAGCATTTAATATAGGAAAGGTTTTATGTAACCCCAAAGAAAACTCCAAGGACTCATACCAGAACCCATAAATAGTCAAAATAAGCTCTCTAAAATAACCTTTCCAGGGACCTGTAAGGGTTAGTCCATTTTTGAGTGCTACCCTGGGATAGAGGTCCCCATGAAGGAAAGAGAGGGCAGCTAGGTGGCTCAGTGGATAGAGTGCTGGACCTGGAGTCAGGAAAACTCCTCTTCCTGAGATCAAATCTGGCCTCAGACACTTACTAGCTCTGTGACCTTGGGCAAGTCGCTTAACCCTTTTTGCCTCAGTTTCCTCATCTATAAAATGAACTGGAGAAGGAAATGGCAAACCATTCCTGTGTCTTTGCCAAGGAAAACTCCAAATGGGATCACAAAGAGTCAGATACAACCGAACAGCAACAGGAAGGAAAGAAGCAAAGGTTAGCTTATAGTCAAGTAATCCTTTCTTCTGCTGAGTCCTTCCTCCCCTCCTTTACTCTTGACCAGTGGTGTCAAATGCAAATAGAAATGTCAGCCACTAATCCATACATATGGATCCCTGTGAACAGCATATTGACTTAGTTTTAAAATGTAGTATTCTCTAAGTGTTATTGTATCTTGATTTATTTTGTTAAATATTTACATTTTAATCTGGTTTAGGCCATAGACGGCAGTGTTATGGACTACATGCCACATATTTGACACCTCCGCTCTTAACCTTCATAGTCCACATTGTACAATCAGCAAATAGGTCTTTGTTGCATATAAATTCACCTAGCCTGAGGTTTTAATGACCGGTAATAATCATAGGAAACTTCCACCTCAGGAAAGTACATGTTTTAACTAAGGATAATGTACTACCCTGGAGAAATAAAACTCTAATGCTGAAATATTTCAGGGGTTATTCACCAACTAATGGAGTTGAGGATTTTTGGAAGGAGGGTGTTCTTTTGTTTTTTTTTTCTTTTTTTTTTATCAGGGGTGACTTCCTGGCACAGTGCCTTGGAGTCAGGGGGATCTGAATTTAAATCTGGCCTCAGATTCTTACTAGCTGTATTTCCCTGGGCAAGTCATTTAACCCTGTTTGCCTCAGTTTCCTCATCTGTAAAATGAGCTGGAGAAGAAATTGGCAAACCACCCCAGTATCTTTACCAGGAAAACCCAAATGGAGGCACAACTAAATCAACTAAACAACAACAACAATATCCTGGCAGTCTTTTATACATGTATATAAAATTTCTACATTCTCATTCATTCATTCAACAAATTTTTATTAAATGCTTTTTATGTATAAAGCACTGTTCTAAACACTGGCTAATGTATAAAATTTAGCTAAAACGTGATCCTGCCATCAAGAAATTGACAATCTATTGGGGGGGATGGCACGTTAATAAAACACAAACACTGCAAACGATCATCCACTTTCCTCAAGTTAAAGTAAATCTCATTGAAAGTCTTAAAAAGAATTTTAATTAACAGTGCTTGGTCACTGATTTTTCCATGAATTTATGATTTTGCATTTTTAAGTTCCAGCTGGGACTGGAAGCTATCAGGTCAAAATACCAAAAGAAAAGCTTCCCTTGTAGAATTTTCTGTCTGGTTCTAAGCAAAAAGCCTCAGAAATTCCACATCCCTTGAGACTTGATCCCAGGAGATTCCTAGCCTAGTTTTTTCAGGAAATAAATTGCTAAAATCTAAATATCACCTTGTAAAGTTAGCTTAGCCCTTAAAATAACAGCCCTGAGTCAGCAGCTATGGATATGGTGAATGGAACAGGTTTATGATTTTCCTAGTCATTTTGCTGGGATCTCCTATCCATCCTCCACTCAACTACCATAATGATTCTCCCAAAGCATAAGTCTGATTGTATTGATCCTCTTCCAGAATGAAGGACAAACAACAGCAAACACCAATCACTTCCTATTACCTCTAGGATAAAATGAAAACTCCTCTGCTTGAAATTTAAAGCCCTATACAGCCTGATCTTAGCCTATTTTCTCAGCTGCCCTAGGTACCACTCTTCTACATACATCCTATGATTCAGCCAAATTTATTCTCGTGCTGTCCTTTACACAGGATGCTCTATAGGTTGCTAGGTGGTGCAGTGGATAGAACACTGGATCTAAAATCAGTTCAGATTTGACCTCAGATACTTACTAGCTTTGTGACCCTGGGCAAGTCACTTAACCTCTGTCTGCCTCAAATTCCTTATCCATAAAATGAGGATAAAACTAGTATCTTTCTTACAGGGTTGTTGAAAAGATCAAATGAAGTAATATTTGTAAAATATTTAATGTAGTGCTTAGATCATAGTAGGTGCTTAATAAATGTTTGTTCTCTTGCTTTCACCCCTCTTTTTTTGGTGCCTTTCAATAGACCATTTCCCACACTTAGAATGTACTTTTTCTTCTTTTTTGCCTCCTGGAAATCCAAATTTCCTTCAAAGTTTGTTTCTAATATCTATTACATGTAGCCTTTCCTTATTCCTTTCCTCATTCCTTTCCTCACTCCTACTAGCTCCTATTTCCTTTTCCATCCCTCAGCATGTTACTTTATATTTTATACATATATATGTACAAATTATCTCCCTCTATAGAACGTAAGCTCCTTGAGGGCAGGAACTGTTTCAGTTTTGGCTTTGTATTCCCATCATCTAACACAGTGCCTGGTAGGACTTAACAATGCTTATTCAATGGGATTGATTGATTGACTGACAGTGGGAGAAATTCAGAATAATGCATGAAATCTGTGTGATTTCTTCCTTCACTTTTTTCCCTTTTAAATCAAGCAGTGACCTTGTTAATAATGCTCACTATATTGCAAATCTGCCATCTGTTATGTTTGGTCCCAAGCGAATATGGGGAAAGACAGAAGCTAGAGAGATGAAATAGAGATGAAACACCCAGCTGGCCCAAAAGAATTGGGAAATATTTTTGTAACTACCTCTGTTGAGGCAGAGAACGTGAACCCCAAAGGCTCCCCTTGTCTTTTCATAGTCAGATGTGGCTGCCAAGAGTTCAAAGGTTAAGATACAACCAAGAATGCAAGACACAATTTAGAAGTCAGGCCGTTTCTTTTCAATATGCAGGGCTTCTCTCACTTATGATTTATTCTTACACCAGCAAAAAATGACATCAGATCAAACTCCAGCAACAAGTGAAGAGTTATAGAGTATAAAAATAAGAGCTGAAGGGAATAGTGGAGCATCTTCTCTAACATGCAGACTCAAGTCCTTCAGTATCTTTCAGCTGCCCACTACCTCCCTGCCTCACTGCCCACCTACAGTATGCCCACCAACATGCAGTGGCCAAGGCAGGATAATTTTGTCTCAATATGTAAAAGTGAGATTGAGTCAATCAATCAAATTACCTCATTCCATTGAAACGAAAACAATCACTAGTCAGAGGTGTGAACAATCTCACCAGTCAGAGGGGGGAGCTAGGTGTGAAGAAGGCCTAGAAATCAATCAATCACAGGCTTTAGACTAAGTGTGAGAAGCACATGATCAATTTAGATGTCTTTGAAAGCCACTGGATGAACTAAAGTAAGTTGAGGAGCTGAGGTCATGCCCTGTGGGTCATCTACAAAATAGCCAGTTACCTAGGGATTCAAATGTCTAGCAGTTTAGTGGTGGAAATCCCCATTCAAGACCCTAAGAAGGCATTAGTGGGAAGAGTGAGAAGAGCATGTTATCCTTGATCTCCTTCCCCTACCCCATTAGCATTTTCCAGCCCTTTGGCTGGAGGAGAACCATGTGAACTTCAAAGGGGAAGAGAGTTTGAACTTTTTCATCCCTATCCTAGCAGTATCATCAAGACAGCAGCTACTGTGGGCAGTGTCCGTGTCAGAGGTCAAGAAGGACTAACTGGATTGAATAGACACTAGATTTAATGGACCAGATCAAACGAGATAATAATTATAAAGTGTTTAGCACAATGCCTGGCACAGAGGAAGCACTATATAAATGTTAGTTGTTATCATTAGGTAGATTTGAAACTCTAAAAGGAGCTCAACAGAATAGCCGTATCATGTTGTTATTCAGTCATTTCAGTCACGTCCAACTATTTGTGACCCCATTTGGGGTTTCCTCGGCAAAGATATTGGAGTAGTTTGCTGTTTCCTTCTTCAGCTCATTTTACAGATGAGGAAACTGAGGCAAACAGGGTTAAGTGACTTGCCCAAGATCACACAGCTAGTGTCTGTAATTGGATTTGAAGTCAAGGAGATGAATCTTCCTGACTCCTATCTCCTAGCCATATAAGCACTCTAAGCCTGAACTCACTTTCCCACTTTGCGTGTATTTGTGGAACAGTGTCCCACAGACTTTTGAGGGGTTGTTTTGTACCAACTATTTTCATTATACCACCTTAACAAATTGTTGTTGTTGTTGTTCAGTTGTTTCAGTCATGTTCAACTCTTCATGACCCTGTTTGGGGTTTTCTTGGCAAAAAAAAATTGGAATAACTTGCCATTTCCTTCTCCAGTTCATTTTACAAATGAGGAAACTGAGGCAAACAGGGTTAAGTGACTTGCCCAGGGTCACACAGCTAGTAAGTGTCTGAGACCAGATTTTAACTCAAGTAGATGAGTCTTCCTGACTTCAGGCCCCTACTGTACCATCTAGCTATCCGCTCTAATAAATGCCACCTTCTAAAAGCTAATTAAGTCTGACTGACTAGTTGATAAGTATGAGGAGGAAGCACACCAGTGGAAACTATGGACAATAGCACTAGAAAGATATCCCTCCAAATCTTCAACTTTGAGTGGAGAATTGGGGTTGCTTTCTGGGGTCCTGACCTGCCAGTGAAATTGGAAGTTGGGATAGTAGCCACAAAGCTTGTGCTACATTACCTAGATTTTCTCTGCCATGCCACAGAAACTTCCTCACCCCAGAAATTGACCTCATCCTTGTATTTCTCACACTGGAAATACCTTCTCCTCTTATGGCCCCTTCTTATAATTAGCTAGTTCCTCCCAGAACCTCCATTTTGAGGAAAAGACAACCAGCCTAGCTATGTGCTCATTTCTCTCCAGGCTACTACCCTGACTCTTGGGACTTTCTTTACCACCATATCCCTATAGAGATGCCTCTCTCTGCTTCTCCTTCTTTTCAGGTTCCTTTATGTATTGTCTTTCCCCATTAAAATGTTCAAATCTGGCCTCAGACACTTACTAGCTATGTGACCCTGAGCAAGTTACTCAACCTTTTGTTTGCCTTAATCTATTGGAGTCCTTCTCCATTTCCTTAATGGCAAATGACTCCATGATCTTTGTCACAAAAACAGTATGGTCCACGGAGTCATGAAGAGTTAGGCAAGACTGAATGACTAAACAACAATAACAACATTAAAATGCAAGGTCCTTGAGAGCAGGGACTATCTTTATTTCTACTTGTATCTGTATTTCCAGTGCTGATCACAGTGCCAGGAACAGTGCCAGTGCTTAATAAATGCTTGTTGTTGACTTGTTATACACACACACAGACATACATGTATACATATGTAAGTGTGTGTGTGTTATCATTCCTACAGTTACCAGCCTATTCATGACCTTTGATATCTCTCACCTGAATCACTACACAAGATTCCTAACAGCTCTGCCTACCTTCAATATCCCTGATCCTAAGTCCAGCCTTCACACAAATTCTAGAGAAGTCATCTTTAGATAATTTGAATGAATGAATGAAAGAATGAATACGACCAAATTACTCTTGTTGTTCAGTTGTTTAGTCATGTCTGACTCTCCATGACCTATTTGAGGTTTTCTTGGCAAAGATACTGGAGTGGTTTGCCATTTCCTTCTCCAGTGATCAAATCACTACACTGCTCAAAATCATTCAGTGGCTGCCTCCAGTGCCTCTTAATTACTTAATACTGTAGGGAATGCAAAAGAGGAAGAGATGTACTTTCTCATTCCAAAGAGATTATAGTGTAGTAGAGGGGAAAAGAAAGGACATGTAATCAATATGACACAAAACAGAGTATAAGGGTAAAGTCGAGTGGAACTAAGAGGTAGGAGATGCTAGAGGCATTGGGGAAAGCTTCATGGAAAAGACAGCATTTGACTAGGCATTGCTGACCATCTACAATCTCACGCCGACCTACCATTCCAGCCTTATTTCACATTACTCCCTTCCATAATACCCTGGAACCCATCTAAGCTTCACTACTTGCCATTCCTAGAAAGTGATCTTTGACTTTCTTCCTGTGCGCTCATATCATTCCCTGTGTCTGAAATGGTCTGACATCTTGGTTTGTTAAATCCTAGCCATTTTTCGAGGCTGGGTTCAAATGCTTCTTTTGTGAAACCCTCCCCAGTGCCTCCAGTTCTGGATTTCACTAGCACTTTACTCTTATACTCAATTTTATACGACATTGATTACATGTCCTTTCTTTTCCTTCTATTGCCCTATAACTCTTTGGGGTAAGGGGGTACATCTCTTCTTTAGCATTCCCCATAGTATCTAGCAAAGAACCATAGACAGAGTGGTACTTAATACACGTTTGACAAGTAAGTGAATAACATACATAAATGTTAATTTTCAGTGTCCAGTCATGGTCTAGTAAGACAGTCATGTCCACAGGACGATCATGCCATAAGCTGTAGCCATAGGTGTCCTTGTTTATCTTTCACATACATCTGTTTACACAGTAGTCTATTCCCACCATATTCTCCCCAAATTCATCAGGTATTTAAGGGAGTGTTACAAGCTGGTGCACACCATCATCACCAACACCACTCTGTAGACATGATGAAGGGTGCTTTGTCAGACAATGACATACTGTCAGTCAGGTAGGCAATAAACATTTTATTAAGCACTTGCTATGTGCCAGGCACTGTGCTAAACATTGGAGACACAAAGAAAGGCAGTGAGGAGAGCTCTCAAAATATCCTCCTAAGTGAGAAGCCAGAATCTCAGTATAAGCACTGTATCCAAAACACAACTGAAGCTCTCATTAAAAGCTCTTTTCATTATATATCCAGGCATCATGATGCAGTAGTCCAAGTGCTGACCTTGAAGTCACAGGACCTGAGTTCAAATCCTAGCTCTTCTTTCTGCTTCTTACAAATCACTTAAACTCACTGGGCCTCAATTTCCTCATCTGTAAAATAAGAGACTTAGACTAGATCACCTGTAAGGTTCTCTTGAGATCTATGAGCCTGTGATCCTAGAGGCCATGTTAGCTATGCAACTTGTAGTCTTCACATCTGGAATAGCACCCTTCAGGTCAGACCTCCAGAAACCAGGCCCTCAGTATCTGGGGAAAGCAATGCACTCAGTTTTGGAACTCACACTCTGGGGCTGAGCTGTGCTTAGTGAGGGAGGGAGGGAGTACAAACTCTCCCAGCCCATTATATCCTGTTGGCCCCAGACCAGACCATACTTCAAGTCCCATCTAGCTGTTCATTCCAAGGACTCTGTTACCCTCTGCTTCCTCCCTCCCCTACTATCCCTCACTTTTAATCTCTGTGAACAGTAATCCACTTGTATGTCCTATGGCTTCATTAACCATCCCTATGATTCTCCAGACCTAAATTGCCCGCCCACTCCCATATTTGTTGTCTACCCCTATCAGATCGTAAGTTCCTTGAGGGCAAAAATTGCCTCAATTTTGTATTTGTATCCCTAGTATTTAGCACAATGTAACATTGAGGGATAGGCAATTAACAAGCCAACAAGCATTTCTTAAGCACTTAGTATGTGCAAAGCACTGTTCTGTACTCTGGAAAGCTACAAGCATATACAAAAATACAAGCAGAAAGAAACATAGTCCTTGCCCTCAAGCAGCTTATGTTCTAATGAATTAATCATAATGGGAAACCGAAAAGTGAAAATTGTAGAGAAATACCTCCTTGAAATGGAATTTCTAGAAAAAAACTGATCAAGCTGAGAGAAGGGCCACTAGGGTAGAGGAATCTTCCAGGATAAGAAGGCTGTTGGAGCATGAGACATTACTATATAGGGTGAGAAGAAGGATGGGGACTAAACCTTTGATTTAATTGATGTAGGGAACTTCCAAATGAGGTAACTTCTACCAATGAAGATTGGCACCTTCTGTGCCTAAAACCCTGACAGGTTAAGGCACTTGGTCAGAGTCACAGAGCCAATATGTGTCAGAATTGGAACTCAAAACGCAGATTTTTCTAGTTCAGAGACTGGATCTCCATTCACTATGGTAACATTGTTTCTTTAATAATACTGAAATAATACGAGAAGACTACTCAGAACTTTTGAATACAGAAAACAAAGTATTATTTGATTGACTCCAGATTGTCTCCAGAGGTAGAAAGCCGTGCTTAAAACTCTATGGCATATAGTGGTTAAATTTCACAATTTTAATAACGAGTTGCACATTTTATAAGCATCAAGGAGAAAGGCCTTCAGCTAAGAAAGAACTTGAATTGCTAAGGATTATTTTGCAGCCATGGGAAACTATATAAAAAATAGAATAGAATGTTCCAAAAATACAAAGATCCAAGGTGCAAACCACAATAATATATCCTAATAAAGCTCAACCTAATCATTGTTGAAAAAAAGATGGATTTTCAACAAAAGAGGCCTCTGAAGCATACTTGCAAAAAAAAAAAAGAAAGAAAGAAAGGAAAGAAAACACCAAAGGCAAATAGAACATTTGACTTACAAATATCCCAAACAGGACAAACACAAGAAAGTAAATAAGTTTAATTATCAAGAAAAAAAACTAAACAATGAAATCATCTTTTTCATATTTATGAACTATTCTTTAAAAAACCTGTACCAAGAAGTAAAAAAACAAAAGAAAAATAATAAGGGACAGAAAAATGAATCTAAAGGGTAAAGACTTAAGAGGATCTTAATGAATCAAGAAAGGGAAAGAAAGATCTAAATAAATATCTTGTGAAATAAAGTCCATATTCTGTAGAAGGAATACCACAGTGGGAAGTTACTCAAGCAGGATAAGGGAAGCAGAGATGGAGGGGAGACAGAAAGAAGACAAAGCAGCACCCCTACTCCAAATGGAGGTACACAGAGAAAAGATACTAACAAGAGTGGGTGCCAGATGAAAGTAGGATAAAAGCAAGAAGGAGGAACTGAGATCAGGAGGAGGGTTAGAAGATGACTTGACCCTAGAAGGAGGAAATGAAAGGGTACCATTAAAGAACATTCTCCCGGAAGTGATAGGTGGTGGTGGGGAAGGTATCATGGGGAAAGCATATGTCATTGTAACAGACTTGGCTTTGGCAGGGGTGTGTTGGAACCAATTCAAATTGTTCAGTTTTCAGTGTGATCATTTGTACTTTGGAAATCTGACAAATCAGGGTTTGATTTATTGTTTGTTAATTGTCTAGACTTGAGAAATCAATGGAGATAATGTGAGTAATGTAGATTAAATTTAAAAGGGTAATGGGGCTGGTTCCCACTGAGGGCTGTTTGTTAAAAGTTTACCCTTATCTTGCAATATATTTGTCAACTGTAGGAAATGGGCACAATAAGAAACTACCTTCTTGGAGTAAGGATCATGATTTCCAGGATTTCATCCCACCCCAGGAGAGGGGGTTATGGCTATGGAGGTGACATAAAACTAGAGCTAGGATATCCTGGCCTTAAGAGCACCCTTTATTAGCATATAGCGAGAAGAAGTATAACTAACAGAGGCAACACAAACAAAAACTACAAACCTAAATATTGACTTATTAATGATATCTTGATTAATGAATGAGTTTTTAAAAAAAACACACAAATCATAGAGACAATTAACAAAACAGAGATAATTAATAACTGGGTAGCAATGAGTATATGACTGGCCATCATAGGAATGAGAGATTAGATTTGTCCTGCTTGGTCCCAGGGAGGGGAACTAGGAATAGGTAATATGGATAGAAGTTGCAAAGAGGCAAATTAGTCTTACTGTAAGGAAATCCTCCTTAGCAATTATAACCTTACAAAAGTGGAAAGAATCATCTTGGGAGTATCCAAACAAAGGCTGGATGTCCACTCATCAAGTATGCCATAGACAGTGATCCTTTTTTTTTTGACTAAGCAATGGGGTTAAGTGACTTGCCCAGGGTCACACAGCTGCCCTGACAGTGATCTTATTCAGGTATGGATTGCACTATGTGGTGTCTGTGATCTCTTCCAACTCAGCTTCTATGATCCTGCAATTGTGTATTAATAACTGACCTATTTCCACACCACCCCACCCCTGCCTACCGTTAGTATTCTGTGTGCTATGACCTTTAGGCAATTTCTTGACATGACTCTTTTTTTTTTTTTTTTGGCTAGGCAATGGGGTTAAGTGACTTGCCCAGGGTCACACAGCTAGTGTCAAGTGTCTGAGGCCGGATTTGAACTCAGGTCCTCCCGACTCCAGGGCTGGAGTTCTATCCACTGTGCCACCTAGCTGCCCCCCAACATGACTGTTGCTCTACCAGAGACACCCAAGAGAGATGCACATGAAACCCGTTCTGCTGGCTGCCCTTCACAGAAGGCAAGTCTCCCAGCAGAGCGAAACAGAGGCACCAGTGCTTTGCCCTGAGTCTTAAGGATGGGGCTATGTGGCCCTATTGGAAACATATTGGAAACAGAAGGTGCCCAACAGGCCATACTTGTGGGACTTGTCCAAGGCAGTCTAATACACAAGCTGTATCAGATAGCTATTATAGGGTAGGTAGATAGGTTTGGGTCATAGGGTTTTATTGGGAGAAGAAAGTGTTAAGGTAACCAACCAGGAAGCAAACCAAAGAATTCTGTCAACCAGATTACAAGATTTCAAGGAAAATGAACTCTCCTTTCTCAACTTTCCCATGGCATTTTGCCTGGTCCTCTGCTTTGCTCCTCTCTCACTCTCCCTTGTACCTCAGTTATTTGTGCATGTGTCCACCTACCCCATAAAATTGTAGACTTCTTATAAGCAGGGCCTCTTTTGTGATGTGCCTTTGCATCCCCAGCACCTTAGGTTGGTTCCTTGCTCATGGTTGTTGCTAAAAAAATGTTTGTCAAATTGAACTAAATAGTATGGGCATCACCTGTGCAGTTTGTATCTCTGACAGCTGCAGCTATATCTACTTTCTCCTGCCCCTACAGTTCAGCTAGACTGCCTTCATCATTGTTCTAAAACAGAGCTGAGACACCTCTAAGACCATCATACTGGTTCTTGCTTGTAGAGGGTTTTAAGATTTACAAAGTTGTTGTTTTACAGCCCTTTGAGGTTGTAAAGTAAATGTTATCTCTTTCCTTATGGTGAGAAAACCAAGACTGAGTAGCAACTAAGATGTGGGCAACTCACATTCCAAAGCGTTTTCTTTCCGTCTATCTCATATTTCTTTGATGATACAGTTGCTTTCTTTAAGGGGCTCTGACTTACCTAAGATAACACTGAGTTAGATGATGAACAGAGGCTGAAACCTGGGACTTTTTATTCATAATTCAATGTTCTTTCCACTGTAGCTCACTGTCTCAAGGAGATGGATTTTCTCCCTGCTCTACCTCTTCCCTCCCTCCTAGTTGGAGGACCATGAAAAGACTACAGCTTCCCAGACTTCTTTGTAGACCTCAGAAGGACTCCTATCTTTTTCTTTTGTTTTTTTCATTTTCATTGATGTGGTTTGGTTTTTCCATTATAAACATTTACATATTACCCCCACTTTTTGAGAAGTCTCTTGTAAAAAAGCAAAACAATTCATTGAAACTAATAATATAATCATCTCGTCTGAGGGTGCATTCAATATTCCCTATCTGTAGCAATCCCCACCTACTTGTTTAAATTAATAAACATCTATTTTTATCTCCTACCCTTTCTCCACCCCATAAAAAAGAAAATAAAAACAAATTTCTTCTAACAAACATACGTAGTGAAGCAAAACATTCTTTCAATGGCTGTATATGAAAATATTTGTATATCTCACTCTATATCCTAAATCTATCATGTCTCTGTCGTGCATAGCATATTTCATCACAGGTCTTCTGAAAATATAAATGGTCATTCTATTGAACATAGTTCTTATGCTTTCAAAGTTGTTTTTACAGTGTTATCCTTTTAAGGATAATAATAGTAATAGTTGACATTTACATAGCATTTTATTTACAAAGCATTCTCCATATATCATTTGACTCTCAGAACAATCAGTCCCAATGACTGCCTTGAAGGTAGGGAATAGTTATCCCTGCCACATCACTTGGGTTAGGGGCACCAAATCTGCATAAAATTGTTTGGCTGGGGCAGCTAGGTGGCGCAGTGGATAGAGTCCTGGAGTCAGGAGGACCTGAGTTCAAATCTAACCTCAGATACTTGATACTTACTAGCTGTATGACCCTGGGCAAGTCACTTAACTCCATTACCTAGCCCCCACAAAAAATTGTTTGGCCCTCCCTTTGTGCCAGAGAAGTCTGAATTATTATGATATTAAAAGATAAAATATGTTGATATTATATAATACTATAGCTCTATTTTATGCATTTCTGAGTTTCTAAACCTTTTCTCTATTGTCTGATGGCCTTTGCATGTCATCTGAGGCTTCCACTAAAGTCCTAAAAAATTCCCATTTAATTTCTTATGCCAACCCACCACATATCAAAACCATGATAGGGAAAGTCACAATGTGGAAGAGATAACTGTATAGGTATTATTATCCCCATTTTACAGAAATGAAAATTGAGACTCAGAAAGTCTATGTGATTTGCCCTATTTCATACAACTAATATTTGGTAAAGGGACAGAATTTGAATCCAGTTCTGACTCCTAGTCAAGTACACAGTTCATTGTGCCATATGACCTTCTAGGACAATTCCTTGATTTAATTTGCTACACATGTCTACAGACTATATGGCATCTCCCCCACTCCCAAGTGGCCTAGTGGTGTGAACCATGAAAACATAGCCCTGTCCTCAGCTGGGCCGAGGCCCTACCGCACTTGAAGAAGCCCGTACCAGAGACAGACATTGCTGCCTAATTGACCCTTTCCTACTTGGCCTTCAAGTCCTGACCTGCCTATTCTTTCCTGGTTTTTGGCTTTCCTCTGGTAGTTGCTTCATTGTCCACTGTTATCATTAAATCAGCAGTAAGGAAGTAGGTATACACCCAGACCAAATTTATTAAAATAAATTTTGTTACTAGAAGACTATTTGTTCATTGTAGACGGTATGGCGTCCAGACCACAAGAAACTTCATTGTTTTTTGTGCTGTTCAGCCCAAAATATTAAGAGGGATAATTGTGAACTGAAACATATCCCATGAAGGCCAACCAGGTAGTGAAGGGATTCAAAACCATATCATATCAAAAACTAGGAATGGTTAACTTTGGGGTGGGGGGATGAGGTGGAGAAGAAAATACATAAAATTTGTTTTTAAAAGAATATATATGGGAAAGATATAGGATAATAGATTTAGAGTTAAAAGAAGGTTAGCTTTGATTTTACAGATGAGGAAACTGAGGTCCGGAATGGGTAAGTGACTTGCCCAAGGTCATGTGGTGGTAAAAGCAGATTTTGAGCTCAGGTCTTCTAATTCCAAACACACCACTCTCATAACCATATAGATAACTGTCTTCAAATATGTATATGGTTTCATTTGGAAGAGAGATTAGATTTGTTCTGGGTGGCTCCATACAGCAAAATCAACAGAAGGCAGGAAAATTTCAGGTCAACTTTGGGAAGAATTTCTTAAATATTAAATCTATTTTTAAAAAAATAGAAATGAATTGCTTTGTGAGTCAATGAGCTGTCCATCACTAGAAGTATTCATACAGAAGTTGAGTACTTGTTAGGGAATATTCCACAAACTTTCCATGTGACCTTGGATAAGTGAATTTTGTATTAGGCAGAGAGGGGGGAGGGTTGGATTAGATGACCTCCAAGGTCCCTTTTAACTGAATGGATCTATGAAATACTAGTCATTTTTAATACTTATTGCCTACAACCATCTGAAGTAGAAATAGCCAACAGTTATCGCAGATACCTTTTAAAATGGAGGGAGGGGAAAAAAGGAAGAAAAACACAATTGATGCAATTAAGTCCTCAACAACCCTGAAAACCAGAGGAAACTTGACATTCTTAATGTACTTAGAGCCACTGAGACCAACAGGATTGATGCATCAAACTGCAACTTTGTTATTAACTTGATTAACTTAAGTGTAAGGGATTCAGCAATTAACATGCAGAACAGTTTTGTACTTGCAAATTTAAAAAAAATGATCAAGAGCCTTCCAGACAGGGAGATGGTGACCACCTGGCCCCTCTTAGATAGTGCCAGCAGCAGCAAGCCACAACTACGTCAAACTTCAATCTATCTCCTTTGATAGCCCCTGGCCCCTGGGTATAAGTTTCTGGGAGAAACAAATAAGAAAGGCCTAGTGAGTTTAGGATTGGATGTAGTAGTCTTGTGCAAATGGGACCTTAGAAATATTTATAGAGTTCATAAAAATGCAGGGAAACTAAACCCTGCTTCTGTTTCTAGTCATGCCATTGGCTAACTGAACTATCAATCAATACCAAATAATTGCAAAGAGGCAACTTTAAACTTGGCGTCAGGAAAATATTTTTTTGCTGTTGTTGTTGTTGTTGTTTTTGTTTTTTAAGATGAAAGGGCTCAAAAAGTAGAGTGAGTGGGCTGCCTGGGGGTCTTTGGGCAAAAGCTGGATGCCCATTTCTGGGAATGTTATAGTAGATTCCTTTTGGGTATGGGTAGAACTAGGTGTCTGCTGACATCCCTTTCAACTTTCAAATTCTGTGATTCTGTGACCACAGCAGCCTGAGAGTATGGTGTGTGGACTTGTTGTGGGAGAACAAAAGCAAGCAAGCATGGTGTTTCATGCCTGTAATCCCTGCTACTGGAGAAGCTGAGACTGGTGAATTACTTGTGTTTCGGAATTCTGAGCTGCAGTAAGGTAGAAGTCAGTGGTGTGTCCTCATTAAGCCTGACATCAGTATGGTGATCCTCCAGGAGGAGGAGCCACCAGGCTGCCTAATGACAAACAGGTCAAAGCTTCCAAGTTGATTGGCAATAGGGTTGGGCCCATGAGTGGCTGATAAGCTTCCAACCTGGGTGTAATTAGGGAGGAAGGAAGGAAGGAAGGAAGGAAGGAAGGAAGGAAGGAAGGAAGGAAGGAAGGAAAGGAGGGAGGGAGGGAGGGAGGGAGGAAGGGAGGAAGAGGAAAAAAGCAATGGTAATGTCAGATGATACTAAATTATTTTATTGCTGCTTAGCAACAAAAGGGAATGGGAGAGGAAGGGTGGAAACTCCTTTCACGTGGATCCCTGAAGACTTCAAATGCTACAACATATTTAGGACATATACTGAAACATATGTTTCAGTACTGTATTCAGTCAGATCCTGATTGGGTATCAGAACACATCTGGGAGGTATCCTTCTAAAGATCAGAGAAGATGTTGCTAGGACAGTCTGTAAGGCCGTACAAAGTCTTTTCCTCTGGGAATTCTGACAGTTCCAAATGAGGATTTGTATATGACCTTGCTATGACCTGAACTCATCTTTCTCATCAGCTTTGTGTTAGAACCTAACCCACAATCCGGACTTCTCTCCTGAGAATCGATCCCTTGGCTTTATCAATTTGGGCTCCTCTCTCTCTCTGTTCAAATGATTGACTTTCCATTTCCCTGAACAGCTAGACTCAGAACTTTCTCCACTTGTTTCCACTTGTGTCTCCCAGTTCCTTCCCTTATGTCTCTGGTACTCATCCTCCAATGCAAGTCATCAGTAGTTGGTTGGTTATTGTCCTTTGTTCTCAAATAGGACCAAAATGGCATCACTATGTTGGGGACAAAGAACAGTGTGTCCAATTGTAGCTGATCAGATCAATACAAGTTCAGAAGGCTCTGCCACAGATCAGACACAAATAGTCCATATAAACATTTGGAAGTGGAGATGTCTGTAAATGTGTACATCTCATGTTTCCTTTGAGCTACTGCAATTCTGCTTGGCCCATAGAGCACAGCACCTTCTTTTATGCAGGCACACCATGCTAGGCAGTCCTATGCCAGGTAGGCCTAACCCCACGTCTCACAAATGACTCCAAAGTTCTTCAGAGAAATCTTCAGAGTGTCCTTGCATTGTTTCTTCTCACCTCCATTTGAGTACTTGCTTTATGTGAGTTCTTTATAAAATAATCTTTTAAGCAAACATATGTTTGGCATTTGAACAGTGTGGCCAGCCCAACAGACTGGCAATCTCTGCAATAGAGTTTGAATACTTGGTAGTTCAGCTTGAGAAAGGACCTCAGTGTCCAGTACCTTATCTTGCCAGGTGATCTTCAGAATCTTCCTAAGACACATCAAATTCAGTTTCCTAGCATGGAGCTGGTATACTGTCCAGGTTTCACAGGCATAGAACAATGAAGTCAGCACAATGGCTCTATAGACCTTCAGTTTGGTAGTCAGTCCAATGCCTCTTCTCTCCTATACTTTCCTTCAGTGTCTCTCAAATACTGAACTAGATCTGGCAAGGCATATGTCAACTTCATCATTTATGTGTACATCCCTGGAAAGTGTGCCACCAAAGTAAGTGAAGTTATCCACGGCATTCAAAATTTCTCCATCTGTTGTAACCAATGGCTCCACATATGGATGGTGTGGTGCTGGCTGGTGGAGAACCTCCATTTTCTTGATATTACTTGTTAGGCCAAAATAAACAAAAGGGTCAGAGAATCCACACTTTGTCGCATCTAAGCCCCAGAGGCTGCACTGAGTGCACAGTCATCTGCAAACAAAAAGTCATGCACCAACTCTCCCTCCACTTTAGTCTTGGCTTGTAGCCAAGATGTACCATAGGTCTTTGGCCCTCACTCAGCCAGGAATCTTTCATCCCTCTAAGTTTCACTTGCACTTTACTTTTGATGGAGTTAAATGCTGCCTTCTTAGAGACAGATGAATTATCCTACTGGTAAACCCTCATTTTTCATTTATCAGCTTCTGAATTTCCTCATCATTTTTGTCAAACCAGTCTTGATGTTTGTGAGTATTCTGGCCCAGATAAGTAAATGCAATGCTATACACCAAATCTCTAAAAGCTGCCCACTCCTTTTCTGCTCCACTGTTGCCAACCATATGTTGCCTCAGCTTTCCCTCCAAGTTAGCAACAAACTGTTCACATTTGGAGAAGTTCTCTGATCTTTTGACATTAAGTCTTCTAGTAGTCATCTTATCTTGGGGTCTCTGCATTTGTTAAGTGTGAATGCTCGAAGAGGATAAGTCTATGATTGGTCCAGCACTCTATGCCACACAATGACTTTATCACTCCCACATCCTGTCTGTCTCTTCTCCTTGCAATGACATAGTCTATTAAATACCAATGTTTGCTGCAATGATGTATCCATGAAGTTTTATTGTGTTTAGGTAAACAGAAGATAGTGGAAAGTCATGAGAAGCACAAATCTTCAGTAGAAAGTGATTATTGCTGTTGCTATTTCTGACTACATTCCTCCCAAGAACTCCCTGACATGTCTGATAGTCAGTGCCTGCTCTGATGTTGAAGTCCCCTAGAATTTCAAGCTTATCCTCTTTTGGCCCATTGATGATGAGAGTCTCCAGTTCTTCATAATATTTTTCTTTTACCTCATCAGGGTTTGTCATGTTGGGAGCATAAACACTAATGATGGTGGTGTGGTGTTTTCCTGCAAGTGGAATCACATTGCCATTAGCCTGTCATTTATTCCTTTTGGTAGGCATACAAGCTTGTTGACTAAATTAGTTTTGATTGCAAACCTATGCCAACTTCACAGCACTTCCCTTCACTGTGGCCACTCCAGAAAAACATGTATCCAGCTCCAACTTCAGTAAGCTGACCTTCATTTGTCAGTCTTGTTTCATTCAGGGCTCCTATTTGGACTTGATACCTGCTGAGTTCTCTCACAAGAAGAGCTATTTATCTTTCAAGTCTATTGGATATCCTGTTGCCCATAAATGTATGCACATTCCATGTACCAATAGTGAGTAGTGTCATCTTTGCAATTTTTTTGTACATTTTTTTTTATGTTTGACCACAGAGTGGGATCCCCACCTATTGCAGTAAATAAGCCAAGGTTGGATGAAACAGACAATTTTAGGGCATCTTTTCTAGCCCCTTTTTCATGCCAGGAGGCAAATAGTGTAGTCCTTAAAAAAGACTGCTCAGCAATTTGGAACTATGCCCAAAGGGCTATAGATAGAATTGTAGAAAAGTTAGATATGATAGACATCTGGACAAAATTGAATGAGTAGAGAGTACACCCTTTTCTCAGCTGTATATGGCACCTTCACAAAAATTGACCATGTATAGAGCATGAAAACCTCACAAACAAATGCAAAAAAAGAAGGAATATTAAATGCACCCTTTTAGGACCATGATGCAATAAAAATTACATTCTATAATGAGCCATGGAAGCACAGATTAAAAATTAATTGGCAACTAAATAATCTAATCCTAAAGAATGAGTGAGTCAAAGAACACATCATAGGAATCAATAATTTAATTAAAGATAATGACAGAATGAGACAACATGCCAAAATTTGTGAAATGTGACCAAAGTAGTACTTGGGGGAGAACTTATACATCTAAATATGTACATCAATAAGAGAATAAGCACAGATCAATGAATTGGACTTGCAACTAAAAAAAACTAGAAAAAGAACAAATTTGAAATCCCCAATTAAACACCAAAATGAAATCCTGAGAATCATAGGAGATTATAAATAAAATTGAAAATAAAAAATTGAGCAAATAAATAAAACTAAAAATTGGTTTTATGAAAAAAATAAAAATAAATTAACTATTGGTTAATTTGATTAAAAAGAAATGAGAAAACCAAATTATCAGTATCAAAAATTAAAAGGGTGAATTCACTCCCAATGAAGATGAAATTGAAACAATTATTAGGAGCTATTTTGCCCAATTATATGCCAGTAAAACTGACAATGTAAGTGAAATGGATGAATCAATGAAACACAATGTGAAGAAAGGAGGCTTAGCCCTATGTATTTGAGAAATGAGGCCTTTATTAGAGAAACTTGCTGTAAATTTTTTTTTCACAGTTTCCTATTTTCTTTTTAATTTTGACTGCGTTGGTGTGTGTGTGTGTGTGCAAAAAAAAGGATTTTTTCCCATCTAATTATAATGTAAAAATAAATACACTAATGCACTGTTGGTGGAGTTGTGAACTGGTCCACTCATTCTGAAAAACAGTTTGGAACTATGCCCAAAGGGCCATAAAACTGCATACTCTTTGAACCAGCAATACCATTACTAAATCTGTATCTCGAAGAGATCAAAGAAAAGGGAAAAGGACCTATGTGTACAAAAATATTTATAGCAACTCTTTTTGTGATGGCAAATAATTGGAAATTGAGGAGATGCCCATCAATTGGGAAATGACTGAACAAGTTGTGGTGTATGATTGTGATGGATACTATTGTGTTATAAGAAATTGGAGAATGGTCTCAGAAAAACTTGGGAAGACTTACATGAATTGATGCAAAGTGAAATGAGCAGAACCAGAAGAATATTATACATAGCAATGGCAATATTGTAATGGTGATCAACTGTGAATGACTTAGCTATTCTGAACAATACAAAAATCCAAAACAATTCTGAAGGTCTCATGATTAAAAATGCTATCCACCTCCAGAGAGAGAACTGATGAACTCTGAGGGCAAATTGAAGCATTCTTTTTTCACTCTCTTTATTTTTATTGTTTTATTTTGTTTGTTTTCTTTGTTTAACACTTCAGAGAACTCTATTCACTCATAACCAAAACATAATAAGATTTTCAGGTTCAAATGCTTGTTTCAAGGTACTATCACAAGTCTGTTAACCACTCACATTAAAATGGAGTAAGACCAAATGTATTATTTGTCCATGGCAAATGGGTCCTTTGCCCATCCATATTTAGATCTAGGTCTTTAAGATAAAACGAGAGTTGCTTTTATGGATGGGTCACGTGATTAATAAGCAGGTCTTCATTTTCATCTATTTCATTTGCAGTGAAGGTATTTTTTTAATTGGGAAACATATGTAGCCCCAAGTTCACCTGTCTGGGAGTGTTGCCAAGGAGATATAGAATGCCAGTATCTATGGCAACTAAGCAGACTATTTCCTGGACTCATGATGTTTGAATATGGCTTTGGAGAGGACCCTGGGAAAGAGAAGGAGAATATTGAGAATCCATACTGACTGAGCCACAAGGGATGGGGGTGGAGCATGGGTTGGGGATGGAGGAGAGTAGGAATAAATGGATTAGAATCAGAGTATTATGTTCAGCCCCCAGGGCACTCTTCCTCCTCACCCCTCTCACTTTCCCCAGAACAGATCAGGCTATTGTTATGGACAATGGAAAGTGAGAGTTAAGGGAATTAGCTAGGTTTTTCTAGAAGTTAATGCGTATATTGAGTTTTTGACTTCTGGGGCACCCTAGACTCTTTGCTTCTTCCTTTTGACTACTAAAGGGAGCTTACACAAAGCCTCCATCTTTAGCAGAACAATTAGAAAATTAGTTTCTTTTTCCTTCTTCTCAGTAAGGGGATTAGGACAGAGAGAGAGAGAGGAAAACAAACTACTCACCCCTTTCAGAATTCTATCTATAATTGACCGGTATCTACAATTTGTTCCTTACCTGTTGCCCTTTTTAACACTTAGCTTTTTTGTTTGTCTATTAACAAGAACAACAAAAAATGGGCTGCTAGTTGGTGCAGTAGATAGAAAACAGGCCCTGGAGTCAGGAGGAACTGAATTCAAATGAGACCTTGGACACTTGCTAGCTGTATGACCCTGGGCAAGTCACTTCATCCTGTTTGCCTCAGTTTCCTCATCTGTAAAATGAACTGGAGAAGGAAATGGCAAACCAGTCCATTATCTTTGCCAAGAAAACCCCAAATGGAGTTGCAGAGAGTCAGACACAATGAAACGACTTTATAACAACAAAACATGAAAAATAGTGGCCACTGAAACTCTCCTGAGTCAATTTTTTTTTTGTTCTTCTTTTCTAGCATAGGGAGGTACACTATATCATGCCTGGTCTGATTTAGGATGATCTGGTTCTTTAGTTTCAGAATTGTAATGAAATTAAGCACTCAAAGATCATCTACCACTTAACAAAAAGAGGTCAACTTAACCATAACAAGGAAAGGATATTCAACAAGGATTAGGACACCAATTCAGCTGTACACGGCTTCTCTGCCTCTGTTGATCATGCTGGTCTGCTACTCAAAACCCTGAGGGACTAGCTTCTGTATTTAGTCCACCATTAAATGATGTCAATGATTGGAGTCTCAGTCACCTAAGTCTGAAAAGACATCAATACCTTTTAAGGAAAAACTATCCTAGTTGGTGTAGTCTTAGCATACTGCTTCTGCGCTAAAGGGACATGCTATTAGAAAAAGGGGAAACATTGTTCAGTGGGAACTGAGACAAAAAGGAGAAGAATCCCTGAATGCCCACAGGAGAGAGAATAGTGTCCATCATCATTGACTCTAGTAAGAGAAGCCCCATTAAGGAAAAAACAATAGTCTAGGAGATAAAATTCCAAGTGAGGTGAAGGCTGAGGAATTTGGCATTGAGGCTACTGGATTTTCTTTTCAGCCTGTGACACTGGTTCAGCAGGTCTTGATATATTGGGGTGGAGGGGTAAGAAGGGGTCTACAATGCTTGGATGTGATATTGCTGAGGCTAGATGTTATTTTCAAATTTACCCCTGGCATGGAAAGGATTTCTAGCATCAAACTCAGGTTCCTATCAGACCTCACTAGTGTGACTATGTGTGTATATATACACATTGCTACAGTCAATATCATTCATATTACACATGAGAGCTCACTGTGATTGCTACATGCTCACATTCTAATTACATAAGGAATCTATCCACACCTCTCAAAAATATTACCAGCTGTGGCAGAAAGCCTAATTGGACACAAACAAGATGTTACTAATGTTAATATAATTTCATCACTTGGTCTCATATACTAGAGAACTATATTTAGTCAGCCAAAATGAAATAAGATTTTCAGGTTTAAATACTTGTTTTATGGTATAACAGTTATGGTCATATGGAGTAAGACA
This sequence comes from Vombatus ursinus, assembly GCF_900497805.2. Lineage (NCBI taxonomy): Eukaryota > Metazoa > Chordata > Mammalia > Diprotodontia > Vombatidae > Vombatus > Vombatus ursinus. The sequence goes on from NW_020954723.1 coordinate 27,592,578, forward strand.
AAATGTATCATATTTGTCCATGATAATTGGATTCCTTATCCATTTATTATATAGGGATCTTTTTCTTAAATAGTCATTTTCTTTTTTTTTCTTTTTTTATTAATATTTTTTATTTATCAACAATCACTTCCATAGGCTTTTGAGTTTTAATTTTTTCCCCCTCCCTCCCCACCTCCCTCCCTAAGACGACACACAATCTGCTATAAGTTGTACATATACATTCCTATTAAACATATTTTCACATTAGTGATGTTGTAAGTAAGAATTAAAACCAATAGGAGGAATCACCAGAAAGAGGGAACAAAACACAACAGAAGAAAAAAATTAGCAAATAGTATGCATCGATCTGCATTCAGACTCCATAGTTCTTTCTTTGGATGTGGATAGCATTTTCCATCATGAGGCTTTTGGAGATGTTTTTTGCATTGCTGAGAAGGGCTAAGTCTATCAATATTAGTCATCACACAACATGGCTGTTCCTATGTACAATGTTCTCCTGGTTCTGCTCACTTCACTAAACATCAGTCCATACAAGTCTTTCCAGGTTTTTCTGAAGTCCACATGCTCATCATTTCTTATAGCGCAATAGTATTCCATTACATTCATATACTACAACTTGTTCAGCCATTCCCCATTTGATAGGCATCTTCTCAATTTCCAATTTTTACCACCACAAAAAGAGCTGCTATAAATATTTTTGTACATGTGGGTCCTTTTCCCATTTGTATGATCTCTTTGGGATACAGCTCTAGAAGTGCTATTGCTGGGTCAAAGTGTATGCACATTTTTATAGCCCTTTAGGCATAGTTTCAAATTGCTGTCCAAAATGGTTGGATTATATCACAACTCCACCAACAATGCGGTAGTGTTCCAATTTTCCCACATCTTCTCCAACATTTATCATTTTCCTGTTTGGTCACGTTGGCCAATCTGATAGGTGTGATGTGGTACGTCAGAGTTGTTTTGATTTGCATTTCTCTAATCAATACTGATTTAGAGCATTTTTTCATATTACTATAGATAGCTTTAATTTCTTCATCCAAAAACCATCTGTTCATACCCTTTGACCATTTATCAATTGGGGAATGACTTGTATTCTTATAAATTTGACTTAATTCTCTATGTGTTTTAGAAATGAGACCCTTATCAGAGACACTGGTTGTAAAAATTCTTGCCCAATTTTCTACTTTCCTTCTAATCTAGGTTGCATTGGCTTTGTTTGTGCAAAAACTTTTCAATTTGATATAATCAAAATTATCCATTTTGCATTTCATAACGTTCTCTATCTCCTGTTTGGTCATGAATTCTGTTCTCCTTAAGTCTGATAGGTAAACTATTCCTTGCTCTCCCAGTTTGCTTATAGTATCAGCCTTTATATCTAAATCATGAACCCATTTTGATTTTATTTTGGTATATGGTGTGAGATTTTGGTCTATGCCTATTTTCTGCCATACTCTTTTCTAGTTTTCCCAGCATTTTTTGTCAAATAGTGAGTTCTTATCCCAGAAGCTGGGGTTTATCAAATAGTAGATTACTATATTTATTGACTACTATGTCTTGCATACCTAACCTATTCCACTGATCCACCCCTCTATTTCTTAGCCAGTACCAAGTAGTTTTGATGATTGCTGCTTTATAATACAATTTAAGATCTGGAATGGCTAGGCCCCCTTCTCCTGCATTTCTTTTCATTAGTTCCCCTGATATTCTGGACCTTTTGTTATTCCAAATGAATCTTGTTATTATTTTTTCTAGCTCTGTAAAATAATTTTTGGTAGTTTGATTGGTATGGCACTGAATAAGTAAATTAGCTTAGGTAGAATTGTCATTTTTATTATATCAGCTTGGCCTATCCATGAGCAACTGATGTTTTTCCAATTATTTAGATGTGACTTTATTTGTGTGAAAAGTGTTTTATAATTGTGTTCATATAGTTCCTGGGTTTGTTTCAGTAGATAGACTCCTAAATATTTTATAATGTCTACAGTAAGTTTAAATGGAATTTCTCTTTCTATCTCTTGCTGTTGGGCTTTGTTGGTAAAATATAGAAATGTCAATGATTTATGTGGGTGAGAAGTTTAATTTCAAAGTGAGGGAAACAGCTTGCAAGCAAGGACACATGTGCCAGAGCCCCACCTCCAGTATGTGTGTGTGTGTGTGTGTGTGTTGGAGGCAGGACCCAAGGCACTGTGAGGAGATCTCAATACTTATACCAATGCTTGTGTAATGAGCTATAGCCCTGACAATGAGGGGTAATAATAACAATGAGAAGTTTGAACCATAGCACAGTTTCATGACCAGAACTTGTCCAAGCTCAGAGAACACATGGTGCTAGTCAAAGCATTACAATAATTATGTGATTTTGCCAGAGGGTGAGAACATCCAGAGGGTGAGCGCAAAGGACTGTTGTTACACCGAGTTCAAGGCATAGCTTGCTTGCTGGGTCTTAACTCTGGAAAACAGGGCATCTCCTAATATCTTGACAATTTTAAGAGAGAATTTTTGTTATACATTGCTTCATAATTATTCATAAATATTTGTAATTGCTTTATAATTATTCACAATGTATTTGCTTCCTAATTATTACTTTTACTAAGAAAATGGCAATTTATTCTTAGCCCTTTGACATGAGAAAACCAGCATATTCCACAATAACATAAAGGTTTCTCCTATATTCTGCCATTATATTGATGCCAAATTTTGAAGTGAGCCTTCCTTTAAAAGTTGACTATTCTTATAACAACTTAAAAAAATATATGCAGATTCTTACTATTACTCGTAAGTGACTTGCCTGTAAAGCATTCTATGTGTTCAGATTGCATAAGGGACCATATCTTAACCAGTGTTTATAATTCTGAATTTCATCCTAACATCACTTGAGTACCACTGGTACAGAATCCAGTATAATTCTCCTATATCATGCCATTTTTATTTAAAAATCCATCAATTTTATTGAAATTTTCTCCTGATGTGGCATTGCCATTGGTAGGTTTACAAAATAGTGTATCATTTTCAATAACAATAACTAGCAAACCTATTGAAAGCAATAGATATAGATATCTATATATATATAGATATACATAGATATAGATATCACATTAGAAACTTCATATATATAAAACCTTATATGCGTGTATATGTGTATGTATGATACATATGTACATGTGGGAGAGAGAGAGAGAGAGAGAGAGAGAGAGAATGCAGCTAGATGGCTCAGTGCGGGCCTGGAATCAGGAAGGATCATCTTCCAGAGTTCAAATCTGGCCTCAGACACTTACTAGCCAAGTGACCCTGGGCAAGTCACTTTACTCTGCCTCAGTTTCCTCATCTGTGAAATGAGCTGAAGAAGGAAATGGCAAACCACTCCAGTATCTTTGCCAAGAAAAGCCCGAACAGGGTCATGAAGAATTGGACATGACTGAAACAGTTGAACAACAATAAAAAAACAAGAGAAAGAGAGAGAAACTCTCTCTCTACACACACACACACACTCACACACACACACTCACACACACACACATCCCTATATAGCTAAATTCTTGCTTGATCCTCACAACTCTATAAGAGAAATGTTATTATTATACCCATTTTACATGTCAGAAAAGTAAGACTGAGAGAAATTAGGTGACTTGCTTAGGCTCACATACCTAGAAAGTGTCTGAGTTCATATTTGAACCCAAGTCTTCCTGACTCCAAATTTAGCATTCCATCTACTTTACCATGCTGCACCACTCCCACCCCCTAAATGCAATCAAATATACATTTTTAACTACATCTATGGCTTCTTCAACTTTCAATGCAGAATACAAAGAGGTTAGTTTCTCAATGAATTGATTATGAAGGTCTTTAAACATGTTAGCAAGTCTTGTCCCCATCTGTAAAAAGGAACTCAGAGAAGCATCTTATTAATTCACCACACATCTTTTCAACCCTATCGTTTGATCCAGATAGCAACAACATTTCTCCTGTCCGATAGTAACCTTATAAAATGCAAGTAATACTTTTAATGTCACAGACATTTCTTTTTGAGTTTGTTTTTTGTCTATTAAAATCATCTAATTTTCTCTGGAAAAGAAGATTTGGTCTGGCCAACATTTATTAGGCTTCAAGCTATCCTCAGCTGAAGCATTTGTACAAGCTGAACAGTGGTCTTCCTTCTCTATCAATACCAATACTTGTGAATCCCAGTGATAAATATGCTGAGTCAAATTGGTCTTTTTACACAGTGTCTGCCAAAGGACATGAGAATCCTGAGTCAAGGGGGAGGAGGGAACACTTCTTTGCTCTAAGGATATAAAGTCTCCTTCAACTGGTCTTTCTTTGAGCTCATTTTAATTGAACTCCCATGCAATTATATGCATGTCGCCTGCTTTGAGAGAATAAACATGTACATACAGCCTAATTTTGTTTGTCTTTCTTAGAATGAACTCTGTAAGGTCGACATAACTTAGTTTATATTTGTTTAAGTTGTTTCATTAGATTCTCTCTACAAACTAATTATGTGTCCACCCAACACAAAAGGATATTATTTTACTATTAAAAATTTAAGAAAATTAAATTTAAATTTAGTTGTTAACAGTTTCTAACAATTATCAATAACCAGTCTCCTTATTTCTATTTTTTAAAGTTATCTTTTTTTTTTTGTAACCTGGACATTTGGGCCTAGACATTTGCATAAGACTTTCCTCATTGATGGAGAGGATGATTATTCGAAACTCCACAGCTGTGTGAGAGGTAGAGTTGGTTAGAACTTGGGAAAGGAAAGACTACATAACAACTTCTTCCCAGAGTCTTTCTTTTCCTCCATGGAGGAAGCAGGGTGGGAAGGAAAGGATCCCATTGGATTGTGTGTGATACCAATGGCTTTGTCCACTCATCGATTTCTTCTTCCTTTCCCCAAGTACAGGTTATAGAATGCATCTTTAAGGAGGCTGTCCTCAGCCTGAGGCCAAACCAACCAGCTTGCAGACTGAAGAATTAAAAAGATTTTTTCTACCCTGTGAAACTAAAGCAATTTCTGCTTTTCTCAGAGAGAGAGTGCATGTGAGAGAAGCAGAGAGAGCCACAGAGACAATCATGGAATGTTCTAGGAGTTGAGAGTAACTCACTTTGGTAGTTTATTTAAACTTTCTCAGCAAGATTTCTCTTACCTTTCTCACTTCTCCCCTCCCTCCCTCTGCTTTTAAAATTACTTCTTCTGTTCTCTGATTCCCTCCTGCCTTCCCTCATCAGCTATTTCTCTGACCTCTGAACATGGACTCCATTTCCTCTGATTCAAATTGTTCCAGAGAGGTTTCCACATCTGTTCCAAGGGGCTTCAGAATCAGCAGAGCCCTGAGAAGGGGCAGGAAGTACCCAGGGAGTTTAGGCTTTCACAAAAGCAAAAGAAAACTATGATGCGGACTCAACAAAATACAAGGGGGAGGAAAGAGGTCCTGGCTTTTGCCAAAACTCCTTTCAAACAAGGCTTTGCAAAATCCTAAGAGATCATCAATCAGACTGAGAACTGCAGAGACACCCTGTCATCTGGCTATCAAAGTCTGTCTGACTGACCCCCTCCAAAAAAAATCTGAGGGCACCCCTGGGATACTGATTGAAAATGCGTGATAGCATGGAACACTACTAAAAAAATAATCCTCTATTTCCCATCACATATTCAGTCCACCTTGGTGTTACAAACAGAGACTCTTTAAATGTATGGTTTCTAAGATGTTGAAATTAGGACAGGAGAGGGGAAAGGAGCTAGAGCTAAGAAGCCAAATGGACTTCCTGCAGCTAGCTGATGCAGGGGGTTCAATTGCTAGACCTGGAATTAGCAAGACTGAATTCAAATTCAGCCTCAGACACTCAACAGCTCTGTGACCCTGGGCAAGGCACTTAACCTCTGTTTGCCTCAGTTTCCTCAACTGTAAAATAGTGTTAACAATAGCACCTACCTCACAGGATTGATGTGAGGATACGATGAGAAAATATTTGTAAAGCACTTTACAAAAGTGCCATGTATTTGTTAGCTATTATTATTTCCTTAGTGAAAATCATCTCCAAGTTTTGGCACTGATAGCCACTCCCCTCATTTCAGCCTCTCTTCTTATTCCATTCATATCTTTCCTTCCTTTATAATCTTTTTCCATTTGATTTCAGCTTATTGAAATGGAGGAGCTGTATTTGTGACCTACCTTCCATAAGTGGATGAGATCAGTGGAAATAGTTCTGTACAGGCTCTTATAAAAGCAAAAGAAAACTCCAAAGCAGCCTCAGCAAAATATAAGGGGGAGGAAAAAGGTCCTGGCCTTTGCCAAAAACCCCTTTCAAACAAAGCTTTGCAGAATCTCATGAGATTTTCCAATCAGGATAAAACTGCAGAGACCCCCTGTCATCTGGCTGTCAAAGCTTGACTGCCCACACCTCCGAAAACCATCTGAGGGTGCCCCTGGGGTGTTTGTGGAAAGTCAGAAATACCTAGGTGTATGTCCTGTTTTAGTCACTTACCAGCTATGGAAACTGGCAAACCACTAGCCCACCCTGACCTTCAGAAAGTACTCCTTTCTTCCTGAAGTTATTATTAGGACTTTGCAAATCATAAAACAGTCTACCAATATATTAGTAGTAGGAACAGAACAAAGAAGTGCTTAGACCTTTTTAACTTAAGAGTACTAAATTCATATCGATTTCTATTATTCCTTACAAAATGAAAAAGCAATTGAATGTCCTTTCCTCACAGTTTCTCCTAGTCTCCCATCCTCATATTAATGAGCTAGAGAAAAGTTGTTTTTCTAGTTTGATTTTTATGCTCTCGAGAAGTGGCTATATGGTTCTCAAAGTGTGCTCTGGAACCCCAGAGATTTCTGAGACCCTTTCAGAGGTCTCACATTCTCATAGTAATACTAGGACATTTTAATTTCTAGTATACTAAATGTTGATAGACATAACCACATGAACAAAAGCTCTTTGGGGTTTTCAATAGATTTTGAAGAACGTAAAAGGGCCCTGAGACCAAAAGTTTGAGAGCCACTGATCTAATCCATCTTTATAATTTTTGCCGGGGAGAAAATGGATGATCTGTCCAAAGGCATGCAGGTAATAAATAGCAGTCAGGATTCAAATATATATCCTTCTGACTCCAAAGTCCAAGGTTTTCCTACTGCATCTCACAGGAGAATGTTAGTATTCTTGTGTGATCCTATAGACTCCCCTATCTATGGTAGAAAGAGACCAGAAACTATAATTATTAGTGCCCTTACTGGTTGCCAGTGATCAAAGGGCTTTGTCAACCATAAAGCACTAAATATGTGTGTATGTGTGTGTATACATGTATATATGTATATGTGTGTATACACACACACACACACACACACACACACACATACTTTTTTCAGTTTCTAGTGATCAAGTCTGTGGGAGATAAATGACATTCAAGCATTTTACCCTCTAGTTAAAGAGACAAAAATGTACATATAGGAAACAAGAGAACAATATATATTAGACTCTCTGGGACTCAGCTTCCTAATCTTTCCGCCCTGTTTTTAAACATTTTTATTTAAAGTTTTGAGTTCCAAATTCTATCCCTCCTTCCTTCCCTCCCTTCCCTCCCCCCTCCCTGAGAAAGTAAACAAGCAGATACAGGTTATAGATGTGCAATTATGTAAAACATTTCTGTCTTAGTCATTTTGTACAAGAAGATCGAATAAAAGAAAAAAATAAAGAAAGTGGAAAATAGCATGCTTCAATTTGTATTCAATTAATATCAGTTCTTCCTCTGGAGGCAGACAGTATGCTTCATCATTACTCCTTAGGGATTGTCTTGGATCGTTGTATTGCTGAGAATAGCTAACTCATTCATAATTTTTTATTGAACAATATTACTGTTACTGTGTACAAGGTTCTCCTGATTCTGTTCACTTCACTATGCATCAATTGTAAGTCTTTCAGGTTTTTTCTGAAATCATGCTGCTTGTCATTTCTTGTAGCACAATAATATTCCATCACAGTCATATACCACAGCTTGTTTAGCCATTCCTCAATTGATGGGCATCCCTTTGATTTCCAATTCTTAGTCACCACAAAAAAAGTTGCTATTTTGTATAAATAGGTCCTTTTCCCTTTTTGTGGTATGTCTTTGGGATATAGACGTAGCAGTGTTATTGCTGGGTCAAAGAGTATGCACATTTTTATAGCCATTTGGGAATAATTCCAAATCGCTCTCCAGAATGGTTGGATCAGTTCACAACTCCACCAACAGTACATTGGTGTCCCAGTTTTCCTACATCCCCTCCAACATCCAACATTTTCCTTTTTTTATCATATTAGTCACTCTGATAGGTGTGAGCTGGTACCTGAGTTGTTTTAATTTGCATTTCTCTGATCAATAGTGATTTAGAGCATTTTTTTATATGACTACGGATAGTTTTGATTTCTTTGTCTGAAAACTGCCTGTTCGTATCCTTTGATCATTTATCAATTGGGGAGTGACTTGTATTTTTATAAATTTGACTCAGTTCTCTATATATTTGAGGAATGAGGCCTTTATCAGAGATGCTTGTTGCAAAGTTTTTTTTCCCCTTACTTTTCTGCTTTCCCTATAATTTTGGTTGCATTGGTTTTGTTTATGCAAAAAACCTTTTTAATATTATATAATCAAAATTATCTATTTTACTCAGTTTCCTAATCTAAAAAAGTGAAGGATTAGGCTACATGATCCCTAGAATGTCTTCTAGTTCTGACAGTCAATGAGTCGATTATTCTAGATATTCAATAAGCAGGCCACCAAAATTGGGGAGACCATCCTTCTGTGACTGCCCCCGGTATATGATTCTCCTCAAGGTTTTTCCCACCTCTGAAGGATAAGTCTGCTTATGTTATGACCCATTTCTTCTGACTAGGAGTTTCTTCCTTTTGTAGGATCTGAGGATCTGAAAAGCAGTATTTTACAAACTTGTCTCAAATTCTGTTTTGTTTCAAGCATATTTCCAGTCACTTGATTTTCTGGATGTTTACTGCATAGCACCCTTCTAGCATCACTCTTTCTTTATCCCTGTAACTATAGGTTATGCAGAAGAAGAGAGGGTAGCCAAATGTAGCTAATTATTAGAAAGGACAAAGGTAATATGACTTATTGACCATCAAAAGTGAGAAATAAATGACTGAAGGGAGTTGGGGAGGGGAGGCAACTCCATATGTATAGAGGAAGTTGGGATGATACAGTGAGGGTATTATGCAATAAACTAACCACAAAAGACCTATGAAGGGTCTTATGGGACCTATGCATCCAAAGAAAAAACTGATAAATAGAAAGAAATATATATAGAATGATTTTACATATATATATATGCATTTGTGTTTAATGGAGGGAAGGGAAGAAAAAAAGAAATCTATATGATAACTTTAGTGTTTATTTAAAATGAATAGCAAGTTATACATAATAGATTTGCAGTTTCATGAGCAATCATCTTTTTGTTATTCTACTATATTATGGAAATGCTTATTTTATTTCATAAATTAAAAATAAAATAAATAAATAAACATTTTAAAGCAAGCATCTACATATATTCTTGAAGGCAGAAGGGAGGAGATGAGGATGGTAATTGGAACAGAAGAGATTTTCTCCATGTTTGGCTTGTTCTTGCCTTTACTTTCCCAGGTTAATGTGTAATCTGCTAGCTACGACCAGAATTAATCAATCATTCCTGAGAATCCTTGGGAGTGACAAAACAACCAATGCCATGAAAAGCAAGAATTCCAGTTCACACCATATCCTGATTCTCTGCTCCATATTGAGCTAAGTCCCAGGTCCAAAGTTCTTCCAGAGTTCCCAAGTGACCTGATGACTGGCATGTCTGAATCCATGAGTTAATATCAGGTTAAATTGTGTTATACTCTCTTCATTCCTTTTCCCCCTTGAAGATGCAGACATGGAGGTTAAGCAAACTGAATTCTATGTTTCCTAGAATTCCAGAGTTTGAAGCAACACTTGTACAAAGTCTCAGGATTTTGTTATATATTGGTTTATGTAGTGTTATTGTTTGTATATCATTTTATTCCTGAATCTGTGATTTTGTTGATAGAGGGAGCTTCTGGGGAAGAACTTTTTCTACCAGTGAAGGTGGAAAGCTTCTCTGTGTAGGTGTGTGCTTTGATGAGGTAAATTATGTGTATGTTCACATGAGTTGTCTCCATGAAGCTCACAGGGAAGCATGAATATCTATTTTGAGAATCTTGTCTTCCTCTATCCAAGGGAGATTTTGATTTCTGCCTGAAGCAGGAGAAGGGTCCTGATATTGGCCACACTATCATTCTTTGAGAGAGAAGTATTGGGTGAGAAACACACACACACACACACACACATTTATATACATATATATGTGTCTATGTATGTATATATACACACATACATATATGTACATATATAGGTATATATACACAAAATACACATACAGTAATACATGTATATTTGTATATGCATATATGTTGCATTTATGTGTGTATATTTTATTCATATATATTGGGGGAGAGGGCTGGGATAAGGGAATAACATCTTTTTTTTTTTTTTGTTGTTGGTGAGGCAGTTGGGGTTAAGTGACTTGCCCAGGGTCACACAGCTAGTAAGTGTCAAGTGTCTGGTCTGAGACTGGATTTGAACTTAGGTCCTCCTAACTCCAAGGCCAGTGCTCTCTCCACTGCACCACCTCGCTCCCCCAATAATGTCTTTTTAAGTTCAAGCTACATACCTTATCATTAAACCTTAAAGGTGAAGGGATACCTCAAATTTGACTCCTTTCTACCAAATGCTAGTTATACAAAAGATCACCACAAATAATGAAAAGCAATCAAACCTATTTATCAAAACAGATAACAGACAGAAAATGGAGGAATTATACTGAAAATACACAGAATGAATGAACTCTCCCACTGGAAGCAAGATATCTCAGCTCAACTAAACAGAGAGGCTCTGGTCTCACCCAAAGGGAAATTTGCTGAAGCTTCTAAGAAGGTGAGCTGGGAATCAGGGATATAATAAGGTGACAGTTTTCCCCTTACATGGCTGTTTACTCTTTCCATGAGTCTCTCCTGCCTACTCTTGAAGCAGGAAACAAGAAAAATATCTCTCCTGTCCAGTGCTTTCATGCTACTCTGTCTCTCACACCATCACACATCATTGAGCCATTATTCTCTCCATGAATGAGGAGAATCTTACCCAAATAGTCCAGGTTTGAAAACAAGGTGACATCTGCAAGTTGTGGTCTTCAAGAGATATCTAGATAAGTAGCTCACCCAGGGTCACTCATTGAGTATTTGTCAGAAGCAGCACTTGAACCCAAGTTTTCCTACCTCTAAAGCCAGTCCTCTATGCCACACTATACAAAGAGTAAGTAACAGGTGTTATAATCAAACATGTCTGTCCATCACTGTGGGGAGCTGTTTTTATTATACTAAGATCACATTCTTAGGGCTCCATGAAATAGAGCAAGTTCAGAGGAAAAGCAGAGTTTGACAGAGATAGGGGCTTGAGGGCTGAATTTGACTGGCTAAATCCCCAATATTCCACACTGGACATAGTCCCATTGTATCTTTGAGACTAGAATCTCCTTGACTATATGTTCCACTTGCCCTCCAATACTTAACTGGAGTGTGAAGGGATTTGGGGGATATATTTTGAATTTGACAAAGGCCATGGAATCACAGAACAGAGGTGTGGTAAAAAGAGTGAGCCACAGGGCTCATTACTTGAGTGAGTGGAAAAAGTCCTATTGCCTGGTCCACAAACTTTCAGAAAGATCTCTCATTATATAAATTTTGAGAAGGATACCCAGACCTGATCAGTCCCCTATGGGTAAGAACTCCTCAAAGATGAAACGATGGCCAGCCTCCACCTTTTATGACGTCAATGGTTCTCTGTGGCTTCTATGACAAAAATACAAATTCCCCAACTTGGCATTTGAAGCCCTTCACAGCCCACTCTACCTATCCTGGCTTATTTTACATTTGGCATGCATTCTACATTTTAGTTGAAGTGACCTACTTGAGGTTCCCCAAATTAGGCACTCCATCTCCCACATCTGTGACTTTGAACAGACTGTTCTTGGTGGAATATCCTCTTTTCCTCAGCCCCTTAGAATCTCCAACTTCCTTCAAAGCTTGGTTCATGTGACCCCTCTAATAGGAAGCTTCCTCTAATCCCTCTCGCTGTTTATGTTTTCTCCCTCCTCTAATTATCATGTATATATTTGTGTGTTGTTAACTTATACATCCTCTGCAAAGTAGAATATAAGCTCCTTGGGGGCAGGTACTATACCTATAGTAGACACTTAATAAATGTTTATTGTCCTAGATTGCCTTGATGGTTGGAAGTATAGTATTTTCATGGAGATAATGCATAAGAGTCAAGTCCCTTGCATTCTACCTGCTCATTGGACCAAGGAAGGTATGACATAGGAAGGCTAATTTTTACCCAGGATATATGTACATGGTGCAGTCCAAAAATTAAATATAAATCTAAATTACATAAGAGAAGAAACATTTTGAGTCAAAGATATGTCTGTCAGGAGATAGAGGTCTTACCAAGGGAAAGATAGGAGACATCTTTATCAGAGTATCTACCATCACCAGAATTATTTCATAATCACCTTGAAATGCCACAGGTCCAACAAAAAAGTACAGTGTTCCTACTACCTACCAATACTAAATGCAAATTGTCAGAGATTACCGCAGACCATGGAATTCTCGTCGTCCTTGTCCAAGGCACATAATTCACAGAACTGGACATATCAGAAGTTGCTATGCCCTATCTGCGGCCACTTGAAGTCCAAGGCAACCATATGCAGAGCTTTTCAAAGGCCCACATGGATGGCAAAGGTGAAACACTGTCCATCAAGCTCTGATCCTTACTACCTATGTGATAAATGTCACATAAGCATGACTTCAGCAGATCACTTAACTTCCTTCGGCCTCAGCTTCCTTGTTTGCAAAATGAGGCAGTTGAATTAAAAGGCCAGGTCCTTACCAGTTCTGTATCTTTGATTTTAATGCATCTTTATCTTCACTAACCTTTGGTTTCCTTTTAATCCTATGTATAGCATTTTACTTTATGCATTTAAAAACATTATTCTGAGGAGTCCATAAGATTCATCAGACTGCCAGAAGAATCCATGGCACAAAAAAAATTTTTTTTAAGAACAACTGGTCCAAAGGTTTAGGGTATGTGAATTTATCCAACCAGATTCTTGGCTTAATGTCCTCACATCCTGGAAAACTCTGCATCTCATCCTTTTCCTGTTTTAATCCAGTGAATTTTATTCACAAAAATATAACATACCTATACACAATTTTAAGATAATAACATTAGAAGAAACAGTATAAAAATCAAATGTATTAAAAAATCCCACATGGGTTGGAAGCTCATTCCCAGACCTGGCAGCCCAGAGATCCAATCTAATCCAATAAATATTTATTAAGCACCGACAAGATGCCAGGCACTGTGCTAAGCACTGGGTATGCGATAAATAAATAAAAAGATAGTCCCTGCCCTCAATGAGCTTACATTCTAAAAGAGGAGACAACATACAAAAGGAATCAAGAATGGGGAGGGAAGAGGAAACAAGACCCCAAGGAACCCAGTATGGTGACATCTTGTTCTATGGTACTGAATCTAGGCAGCACAACCGATAAAAAGTGGAGTGATCTGAGAGCCCAGGTTCTGCCTCCTTTGAAAGAAGACTTTGAAGGGGCAACTAGGTGGCACAGTGGATAGAGCACCGACCCTGAAGTCAGGAGGACCTGAGTTCATAATCCAGCCTCAGACCAAACACTTGACACTTACTAGTTGTGTGACCCTGGGCAAGTCACTTAACCCCAATTGCATAAAAAAAAATTTTTTTAATAAAAAAAAAAGAAAGAAGGCTTTGGGAAGTGTGGGACTACACCTTTCAGACCTCTAAGCAGAAGGGAAAGGAGGTTGAGGGAGGTGGAATCAGGACTTGAGTTAGCAACATGGCGGTGAGTTTAGAAGTGATGAGTTAATCCTGGGAGGGACATCTTGTGCTGTGGAGTTGAAACCAGGCAGGGCAACCGATGCAAAGTGGATCCCAAAGAAACATAACATGGGAGTCCAGATTCAAATCTCCGCCTTATGTCCAGAAAAGCCAAAAATCAGAGCTCAGAACTACCAGACAGTCGAACGTCAGTCAGTTAGTTGCGTGTCTCGGCACTTAGAAACCTGGATCTGGTCTCTGCTTCTTTCTCAGGGATGACTCCGGTGGTCTGATTATTCCTCCTATTGCTCCGATTCCTGCCCCCTGCTGCCTGGCAGTCATTCTGCTCTGCCCATACCTCTTGCTCTAACCTGCTCATGCCCAGGAGGTACAACTGCCTCATTATTAAAAGTCTTATTATGGGAATTCAGCTTCAGGGCAAGAAACAAGTTGCCTCCCTGCCTCAGACTATTTTGATGATTTAGTGTCTCTTGCTGTTCTCCTTATGAAAAGTCTCTAGCTGGCCTGCATCTGACATCATTTCCCCTTAGGCCGATTCCCTACCTGTCTGCTATTCAACACTTTGCCTCATTGTCTTGACAGCTGAAGCTTTTTGGGGCTTATGCACCTTAAGCTTAATCCATCATGGACTTGCTTCCCAGTTATTTATGGGTGGGTACCCCTCCCCCCCACTTATCTACTACATTGCCAACTCTGACCTTTGGGCCACCAGGACCAAACTGTTCAAAAATCTATAGTTAATGTCAGATTCATTACTCCCCATTCTTCTTTTTGACTAGTAATACCAGGGCTTCAACAAGAGGTAGAACACCAAAACAAAACACATAAATATAAACTTTTCCAGTTCCTTTTCAAAAACTCCTATAGAGGGTCAGTGTGTGGCCTGGTGATTGAGTAGATATAACCAGGTGATACCGGCATTCCTACTACCTAAGTTTATCAAATGTGGCCCCGTATTGGGACCAAATCCTGCAAGTCAGGGACAGGTTTTAGAATAACGGCATGGACTTCTGGGTTATGTAGTCTCCCCAGTTCAAGAAGACATTGGACTATCTCAGGTTTGAGCTAAAAGTCAGAGTTTTCCATCATAGTAGATTCCTCTGCTATAGAGATAGAGAAGAAAAACAGGTAGATGTAATTGCACAGATGGGTCAATGGGAGAAACAGAGGAAAATGGTTGAGCATGTCCAAACTCTACCAGGGTGGTCAGAATATTTGTCCACCAGGCAAATGAGGCATTCTCAGGACCCAAGTATGGTAAACTAGCCCTTTTCTGAGAAATCCAGCGGCTCTGGGGTGATTCATTGTTTTTGTTTTTCTTTCCCCTCCCCTTATTCTTTCATATGGGTAGCTAGGTGGCACATTAGGTAGAGACAAGGCCTGAAATCAAGATTTATCTTCATGAGTTCAAATCTGGCCTCAGACACTTACTAGCTGTGTGATCCTTGGCAAGTCATTTCACCTTGTTTCCCTCAGTTCCTCATCTGTTAAATGAGCTGAAGAAGGAAATGGCAAGCCACTCTAGTGTCTTTGGCAAGAAAACCCCAAATGCGGTCACAAAGACATTTGACTGAATGACTCTCTTCCATCCAAAAAGATATTTAAATCTAGAGTTTATTGCTCTTTTTTAAAAAGTTGATTATTTGTTTTTAATAGCATTTTCAAGCCAGCTTTCCTCAGATAAAGATAAGCTCTATCTTAATTGCTTTTGAATATTGCGTGTTTTTAATTGAATGCTGAGTGCAAATAGGGGGTGATGGTGATTAGTGTGGTAGCCAAAGGATTGGAAACAGGACTAGAAAAAGGATGCTAATATCTATCCAGATGGATAGGAGTTTCACCTTGGCTTGAGGACTCTGGGCTATGATTACGAAAGAACCCCATAGTTATGCTATTTATTAATAACCTGTGTCTTATAAGTTCCCTGAAAGAGCAAAGGAAGGGACTTATGTGGTTCTAAGGACTAAAACCATAAGCTCTTTGCTTGAAGAAGGCTGAGTCACTACAGCATGGAAACCTGGGGTAATCTCCAGCCTGAAAGGAAATAGGTCAGTGAGCAAAGGGTTATAAGCCAAAAATGACCCAGTAGAAAGAGATAGGCATTGTCTGGGAGCAGACGTGGAAGGAATTTTGGTTTTGTTTGGGACTTGAGACAGGAAGTCTAGATCCTTGGCCCTTATGGGTTAACCTCTTTCTGCCTCCATTTCCTAATCTGGAAAATGGGGATAATAATATCTATCTCACAGGATGTTATAAGGATAAAATGAGGTAATATTTGTAAAGCAAAGATACTGGAGTGGTTTGCCATTTCCTTCTCCGGCTCATTTTACAGATGAAGAAACTGAGGTTAAAAGGGTTAAACGACTTGCCCAGATTTGAGCTCAGGAAGATGAGTCTTCCTGACTACAGGCCTGGCTTGGATGGAAGCTTCCACCACTAATCTATTAGACATACAAATCTCTGATTCCAACTACTATTTTGACATTTAGAAGGTGATTTTTTTTTAGGCAATTGGGGTTAAGTGATTTGCCCAGGGTCACACAGGTCGTAAGTGTCAAGTGTTCGGTCCGAGGCCGGATTTGAACTCAGGTCATCCTAACTTCAGGGCCAGTGCTCTAACCATTGTGCCACCTAGCTGCCCCTAGAAGGTGATTTCTATCGAGGTTATTGTTGTTGTTGCTGTTGTTGGTACCTTGTTCTCAAAAAGGACCAATGACATCAGGACGGTGATGTCTTAACTTGCGAGTTAATTGGATTTAAGTGAGGCAGGGCTGTGCGAAGTCATCAGCCCCATTCTCCACCAGAATCATCAGGGTCCAGTGGCAAGACACACTGGCAGTGGCCCAGATTGAGGTTATTAGTATAATTATTACTATCCACACTTTTGTAAGGGTAGTGATCAGCCTTCAGATGTCTTTAAAAGCCATTGGATGAACTGGGATGACCAAGTCCCTCAACCAATCCTAACAGACTTCCTCTGTCATTCATGCCACTTCATCCAATGGCTTTCAAAGACATCAGGGATTTGAATGTCTAACAGATTCGTGGTGGAAGCCTCCATCCGAGCGTCTCCGAAGGCGTTGCTTGAGGGGAAGGATACCAAAGCTGGAGGAGTGCCTCATGAACTTCAGAGAATCCAGAGGACTCTTTCCCCAGCATCCTGCTAGTGTTTCTAGGGTCAGCAATGGGGACTCTAAATTAGGAGCCAAGAACAGATTGGACGTCATTTTTAAAAAAGCATTTTCAAGACTCTAACAAAGAGCTCAGCAGAGAAGCTTTGTCATTCCAAAGGGCAACACCCTGAGGGCTCCAGCAAAAGGACTTCCAGGAGCTGTAAGCTACCGTTTTGCTGCACATGCTCTCTAAGCTTGACCTCACTTGTCCTGAGACTCTGATGTGCTTGTGGGAGAGTATGTCACAGACTTTAGCAGGGAATTTTTTTGTACCAACTGTTCTTACTAGACCATCTTCGGAAATAAATCTTTCTATAAGTTAATTAAATCGTAATATTAGAGGCAATTGGAGGGCAAGCGCATTGATGAAAGTCACCTCCTCCCTAACTCCTCAGAATAGAGTTAGGAAAGTAGCCCCAGAACACTCATAGTTGAGGAAAATGAGGTTCAGAGAAGGTCAATAGTCAATAAACTATTGTCTATCAAGTGTCTACAGTGTGTCAGGACTTGTGGTAAGCACTGTGGATACAAATGAGAAAAAGAAAGACAATCCTTGCCCTCAAGAAGCTTACAGTCTAATGAAGAAAGACAATACACAAAAGGAAGCTAAAAAGGCAACTGGTAAATAGAAGTATATATAGAATAACTTTACATGTATACTCATTTGTGTCTGATGATGGCCGTCTATAGGAGGGGGGAGAAAAAAAAGAAAGGAAAAAAATTCATTTTCAAGGTAACTGTTGTACATTTAAAAGGAATAGCAAGTTGTACGTAGTAGATTTGCAGTTTCACATACAATTATCTTTTTTATTATACTACATTATGGAAATTCTTGTTTTATTTCATAAATTAAAATAAAATAAATTTAAATTTAAAAAAAAGAAAAAGGGGAGGAGGTAACCAGGAGGTACTTGGTGCAGGGGCATGATGTGTGTGGAGTCAAAACCAAGCAGAGCAGCTAATGGAAAACAAACAGTTTAGTTATAAAATTTTGAGCCCTCTATTAAGAAAGGATTTGGGATTTATTGCTCTACCCTCTAACCCTCTCATTATAAGAGAGAAACAGTCTTCTTATACCTTAGTTCCCAATATGTACTCTTCAATCCAGTGAGACACTGGCCTTCTGGCTGTTCCCTTAACAAGACACTCCATCTCTTGGCTCTAAGCATTCTTTCTGGCTGTCGCCCATGCCTGGAACACTCTCCCTCATCCTACTGGCCTCCCTGGCTTCTTTTAAGGCCTAACTAAAATCCCACCTTCTACAGGAAGACTTTTCCAACACCTCTTTTTCCAGTAATTTCTTTCCCTTCATTATTTCCTATTTATCCTGTGTTAGCTAGGTGGTGCAGTGGATAGAGCACTGGACCTGGAACCAGGAAGACTCATCTTTCTGAGTTCATATCTGGCCTCAGACACTTACTAGCTGTGTGACTCTGGGCAAGTCACTTAACCCTGTTTACTTCAGTTCCTCATCTGTAGAATGAGTTGGAGAAGGAAATGGCAAATCACTCCAGTATTTTTGCCAAGAAAACTCCAAAAGGAGACAGGAAGAGTTGGGTCTGTATTGTAGTTACCCACTGTGACTATGGCTTAAGGTAAAATGATTTCATCCTCCTATTATTTATTTTCTCCATCTGGAAAAAGGGGTTAGTAACTACCTCTTAGGAATGTGGTCAGGAATGGAGAACCTCTGGCCTTTGAACTGAATTGCACAATGTTTAATTTCATCCTGCCTATAGTAAGTACAGTAAAATTTTATCAGCTGGATACATTTTTCCTCGTCTTTTAAAATCCATTTTTGCCTGTCGTAACTGAAACACAACATAGCTTTGAATGTCTTTAGAGATGATACATTAAAGGCCACCAGAAGAGGATGTTACTTCATGAGAAGGCTCCATTTACTCTGTGGGTGTGCCATTTTGTGATCGTGTTCACAACCCAGTTAAATTCAACATCCTGATGGGAGAAAGAATACCAAAGAAATTGCTTGAATAGTTATTCAGTTTTTAAGAAGGGAATTGTGACAAAATGCTGGCATTAGTCAGGGAGAAAAGGTCGAGTTACAATAAATGAAAACATAGGAAGCCTATAGACTTAAAAAAAAATCCATTATAAGCCCAAGATGACTATGAGCTAAAGAAAAAAAAAAAATACCAGTTCCTTGAAACTAGAAACCAAAATTATGTATTTCCAAAAAAATGGTAATTGTCCAAGTGAAAAGAATAGGGAAGTCTTCAAAGCATAGCAGGTAAGAAATTAGTCAGACCAAAAAAGAACTTTGAGGAACTCCAAAGCTTAAAAGATCACACATTGTGTTAGCACAGTGTACAGCACATAGTAGATACTTAATAATGTTTGCTGACTTGACTTGACCTGACATTGATGTAATGAAAGAAGTCCTGGATTTGGAGTCCAAGAATCTGGGTTCAAATCTTGGCTCCTCAATTTACTACTGTATGACCTTGACCAAGTCACATAACTTCCCTAGGCCTTAGTTTCTCCAGCTGTAAAATGAGGAGTTGGATTATATGGCCTGTAAAGTCTCTTCTGGGCAGCTGGGGGCTACAGTGGGTAGAGTGCCAGGCCTGGCATCAGGAAGACTCATCTTCTTGAGTTCAAATCTGGCCTCAGACATTTACTAGCTGTGTGACCCTGGGCAAGTCACTTAACTCTATTTGCCTCCATTTCTTCATCTGTCAAATGAGCTGGAGACAGAAATGGCAAACCACTCCAGTATCTTTGCCAAAAAAAACCCAAATGGGGTCATGAAGAGTCAGACATGACTGAAAAAAAATTGAACAACAACAACAAAAAATCTCTTCTATCTATACTAGTGATCCTAAGATCATAATGGATCCAATCCAGACAAGTGAGAATGTAGGACTTGGGTTCAGAAAGCTCTGTATTCAAATCTTACTTCTGACATGTACTAGCTGTGTGACACTGGACCCCTTTGATCTTACTTCCTCCTGCATAAAATGGGAATAATAACTGTATACTTGAAGGAATTGTTGTGAGGTTCAGATGAGATAAAGTACTTGGCAAATTTCAAAGTTCTATAGAAATGTCGATTGATTTTTGTGAGGCATTACAGTGGAATGGATATAGTGCTGGGCTTAGAGTCAGTGAAACCTAGATTTGAATCCCACGTCAGACACTCACTAGTATGTGACCTTGGGGAAATCATTTAGTTTCTCTGTGCCTCAGTGTTTTCATCTGTAAAATGAAGGTAATCTGCCTCACAGGGTTGTTGTGAGGATTAAATGAGATAATATATGGGAAAGTGCTTTGTGAACTTTAAAATACTACACTGCGTAAATGTGAATTATGATAATGGTGGTGTTTATAGTGAAAACTTCTGTAAAATATAACAAAAGGAAAAAAAAATCAACCAGAAATTCAGTGGGGCTATGTAATGGTAAAAGAGATAGGAAATGACAGGGGATTGTGTGTATGAGCATCAAAGCAAAGGGTTGCAAAGAATGTCCTTGGCCATGGTTCTTTTCAGAAGCTGGGACGCTACTTTATTGTTTAGTCATTTCATTCATGTCCCACTCTTTGTGACCCCTTTTTGAGGTTTTCTCGGCAAAGATACTGTAGTGGTTTGCCATGTCTTTCTTCAGTTCATTTTATAGATGGGGAAACTGAGGCAGGCAGGGTTAAATGACTTGCCTAGGGTCACACAATGTCTGAGGTCAGATTTGAACTCAGGAAGATGAGTCTTCCTGACTCCAGGCCCAGCACTCTGTATGTACTATGGCACCACCTAGCTGCCCTCAGTAAATGTGGAGGTACTTTCTAATGGACATTATATGTACGGCTGACTTTTCCAAATAGCAAACAATCACACACACACCCCTTCCTTTCCTCTTCATATCCTAATGTAAACTGCTATAGAAGGAGAAAGAGTGGGAGAAAATTCTCTGAATAACTGATCAGATAAGCTTCACTCAAAATTATCCTGCCTCTTCCAGGTTTACACTCTCTTTGAGGAAGAAAGCTTCTTGACGTGATTTCAGCATTTAGGGCTTCCTTCCAATAAACTACAGTGCCAAGCTTATCATTGACTTTGATTCCTTTCTCTCGTCATCCCCCCTCATATCAAAAACAGAAATCTCTAAAAGGATTAGATGGTCCTTTCTGGGCATATCACAAACCCGTTCTCAGGGTGGATAAGGACAGCCCAAGATGAGACCCGAAATAAGTCTGATTTTATTTTTATTTCCAGTTCCAAATTCTCTCCCTCCCTTTAGTCTCTTCTCATCCATTGAAAAGGCAAGAAATACGATACCATTATTCATATGAAAATCATGCAAAACATATCTATGTATTAACCACGTTCTGAGAAAAAGAGAAATAAAAATAAAGAAAAAAGATCCTTAATCTGTACTCTGAGTCCATCAGTTTTCTATCTGGAGGTGGACAGCTTTTTATATCATGAGTCCTTTGGAATTACGGTGGATCATTGTATTGAACAGAATTACTAAGTCTTTCACAGATGATTATCTTTGTGGTTCAGTCATTTTTTTAGTCATGTCCCATTCTTCATGACTCCATTTGGGATTTTCTTGGTAAAGATATTGGAGTGGTATGTCATTTCCTTCTCCAGTTCATTTCACAGATGAGGAAACTGAGGCAAACAGGGTTAAGGGTCACACAACTAGGAAGTGTCTAAAGTTGCATTTGAATTCAGGTTAGTCTTCCTGACTTCAGCACTGGTGCTCTATCCACTGCGCCACCTAGCTGTCCAGATTATCTTTACAATGCTGCTATTACTGCTTGGATTGCTGAAATAAGAGTAAATCAAAGCAGTGTGTCTCAGTCTGATAAGAACTGAGCAATTTTCCTAACTTCCTTCATATTGACCAGAATAATCTGCAAGTGCTACTTTTATCAACCAAATTACAACAGAAAGGACACTGGCACTGATTATTATACACTCATGTGGAAGCATAGCCAGTGAAAATCAATCGCCACCACAAGGAGACCAAAAGGCCCTAAAAAGTGCATTAGTCAACAAACACTTAACTTCCTTGCCAAGAAGATAGAGAGATGCTAGCCAAAGGCAACAGTGACTTAGCAACCTCATGTGACCCACAGTTCTCCCAAGTGGGGCCAGACCAAATTAAAATGTAATTGGGGAATAATTAACAAAATAAATACAAATATAACGCAACATAGATCATGTTAAGTTGTGGTTTTCTAAGTCAATATGTGGACTTCAGGGATCTGTTTCTAGTTTCTATTTGAATTTGACAGCACTGACTTAGAATATGAATTAATTTGTAAAAATCTTATCAATAAGCTTTTATCAAGAGATTACTATACAGTAGGCATCAATCTTGTGGGGAAGGGGGAAGAATAATGAAATTATCATTAGCAATATTATCCCATAAAGCAAAGAGAAGCAGTCGACTATTTATCAGTTTATCGGTTTATCAGTTCAAAGCAGGGCTTCTTAACCTTTCTTGTGTCATGCACCCCTTCGATGGTTTGGTAACAGTCTTTTCAGAATTTTTTAAATGCATAAAATAAAATAAAATACATAAAATTACACAGGAAATCAATTAGAGTGAAATATAGTTATCAATATACTTTTTAAGAGAAATTCAAAGGCCTCAGAGTAAGAACTTCTGATTTAAAGAAAGTTTGGTGAAAGATCCAGCTAAGCAAAGTCAACAAGATGGCATTTAAAGAAGAAAATGGAAGGAGGAAAACAAACTGAAATAAAATGGAAAAAAGATATGCCAAGATTTTTATGACAAATTCTTTTTGCCATAAAGGTTAGTAGAAATGCCACCCTTGCATTCTAATATCACAGTTCCAGATACAAAGAATTGTGATCATAGATTTAGAGTTAGAAGGGGTTTCAGGGGCCATCTAATTTATCCCTATCATTTCACAAATAAGGAAACTGAGGCCTAGAAAGTTAAATGACTTTCCCAAGGACACAGGTAGTCAGTGACTGAGGCAGGATTAGGACACTGTGACTGAGGCAGGACTAAGGCATTGTGGGATCAGTTCACAGAATATCTGAAGGAGAAGATATCAAAGGTGTGAAAAAAAAATTTGAGCCTTATTACCATGAAAAAGAGGAAACAGAGAATATCACCAATTCACAACCTATATATCAACTTTCCCATCTATAAACAATTTTCATGAACATCATCTACACCAGGGGTTCTTAACCTTTTTTGTGTCATGGACTCCTTTAGTAGTCTGGAAAAGCCTATGGACTCCTTCACAAAATAATGTTTTTAAATAGTTGAAGGAAATGTCAATTTCAGTCTGAAAATAAAGTGAAATTAGTGAAAATAAAGATATAATTTTGTTTTTACTATTCAAGTTTGCAGTCCTGAAATCTATCCATTGCATGAAGGTTATCAACTGCCAAGGGTATAGCCTAGACCAAAAAAAAGGGGGGGGGGGCAGGTAGGTGGTGCAGTGGATAGAGCTCCAGCCTTGGAGTTAAGAGGGCCTGAGTTCAAATCCGGCCTCAGACACTTGACATTTATTAGCTGTGTGACCTGGGGCAAGATCCTTAACCCTGATTGCCTCACCTAAAAAAAAAAAAAAAGGAAAAGAAAGTACAACCTAGAATTTATCTCCATCTAGGAAAGACAGTACAAATGAACAAAGAGCTAGATTCAGAATTAACAAGAAGAGGAGGAGAAGAATGAGCTGTATTATCTTCAGGAAATTGCAAATCTCCTTTAATATCCCTAGACTTCTTCTTGAAACAGAAACACATCTTTTAATACCAATAGTCTACTGGTATCAGTATATGGTTATAAACTCCTCTACTCCAAATCCAGTGCTCTTTTCAGTACAAAGATAGTTATAGCAGTCATTTACAATTCTTCATCGTACAATATTGCTATTATCGTGTACAATATCCTTTTGGTTCTGCTCACTTCACTTTGCATCAGTTCATGTAAGTCTTTCCAGGTTTTTCTGAAATTATCCTGCTTGTCATTCCTTATTACACAATAATATTCTATCACAATCACATACCACAGCTTATTTAGCCAGTTTCTTGTGGCTAGATAGGATATAAAGCATGATCTGGGACTGGCTGGATACAATAGACAGAATGAATTTCTACTCACTCACCAAATCAGACAGCTCATTCCTAGGGCAGAGCTCCAAAGATTAACTCTTCCAAGGAGATAGGTGGGTAAGTGAGCATAATCTCTGTGGGTCAGTTCTAGAGAGAGGCTGCTCTGAATGAGGAGGTAGGGCACTCTCAGGGCAAAGGATAAGATGCCTGGTAAAACCAGGAATGATTTGCCTGGATGAGATGTTCTATGCTTTTTACTAAATGTTATTTCCCTTAGCAGGGCAAATAGAAACAAAATAAAAGTTGAGCAGTTACACTTTCCATCATCCACTATTCTCGCTGACACCTCACAAGATATCTTGGGGTTTATGGGCTAGATTCCTTTTTTAAGGACAACGCCTTAAACCCAAAACCACTTTGGTTCTCATTGATTGGTCCATAATAAGTCTCAGCCCAAGCCTTACTTGGTCATTGTTGGGGCTTTGATGGCTCAGAGTGAGTGTAAATAGCAATTGTTTCTGTTTTGACCAGAAACCCTGAAAATCTTCCCCTCCCAGATTAATTCTAAAAGAGGTTGGTCTTTGCCTCATTTCTTACCTAGCCTTAATCATTGAATAGGCATTGATTGCTTCATACAAACTGAGACTTAAGTGAGCTTAAAAAAGCTAAGGTTTCCCACTGTATCCAGGGCCATCTGCAGTCATCCTGATCTTTATCTTGCCACTGGGCCCAGATGGTTCTGGAGGAGAAAGTGAGGCTGGTGATTTTGCACAGCCCTCCTCACTTAGATCCAATTTACTTGCAAGTCATGACCTCACCTTCCTGATGCCATTGTCCTCTTTGAGAACAAAGGACAAACAACAAAAACAACAGTAACAGCAACAACAACAATTTCCCTTAGCAGAGCAAATAGAAACAAAATCAGAGTTGAGCAGTTATACCTTCCATCATTCATTATTATCATTCACTATACTCCCACACAGTGGCTCTATCCTTTCTTTGATCCTACTCTTTTCCCCAATATGACTTTTAAAAAGGGTTTTTTTTGTCCTTAGCTTCCTTGCCAGCCTCAACTCATTCTGAATTTTAGTGCATCTGACACTGTTCTTAAGACAGTGCCACGCTTTAGTATTGATTCTCCATTCATTATACGGTCTTCCATCTTCTGTACATGTCTTTCAAAAATCTAATTTGTTTGATGAATTCCTTGTCCATCTATATCCTATCTTTCCTTTGTCTGAACCCTTTGAAATCCACCCACCAAAAAATCATAGATAACATGTCAGATTATACCCAGATATTATATCCTTTTCTATCACAAATTCTAATATAGTAA
Source organism: Vombatus ursinus (assembly GCF_900497805.2). Classification (NCBI taxonomy): domain Eukaryota; kingdom Metazoa; phylum Chordata; class Mammalia; order Diprotodontia; family Vombatidae; genus Vombatus; species Vombatus ursinus. The sequence goes on from NW_020954723.1 coordinate 27,618,132, forward strand.
GAAATTTATCAGGAGATCTTTGATCAATTAAAGTCACCTCCAACAGACATGATGAAATTATTAGATATAAATGGCAGACAAAACTGAGATCATGAGGTATAAGGGTTTTCCCCTTTGAGTATTTGCACGTATAGGATGTAGAAACAAGTAACAGAAACAATGAAGTATAAGAGAATGCTTCTTTCTAACATCATAGTGGCTTGTTTACATCTGGTAAAGGGTGTTTCCCTTTGTTTATAGATTTCTTTATTCATTTGAGAGCTATGATGAAGTTCCTTAATCAAACTGATGGAATTATAGAATGGCTAGTTGACTAATGGATTAGACATACCCTTGGTGACCTTTAATAAAATAACAAGAGAAATTGCTGAAGAGTCAGTCATATCTGGAATACTAGGAGAGAGACTGCTGTGATAAAAGAACCCAGTTGTTAAGAAAGAATCACTTTCTGCCTTTTCCCCTTGCTTCTCTTTCAGAGTACATTGAGGAGTAAGGAATAACTCTCTCTTTTCTCTCCTCACTGATAATGGTAGCTTACAGCAGAGCAATTCCCCCAAAGGAGACACAGTGCCTAGCAGAGAGCACTGTGAGAGCCCAGAGAGCCCAGAGAATCCAGATCTGGAACCAAGTTGAGCTTCAGAGGAGCAGACATAGGGAGCTCAGCAGAATGACATGCCTAGCAGAGATGCTGCATCTAGGGGAAATAGTTACATGAGCAAAACAATATGAGCGATATGAGTTGTGTTTACCACTTGTGTTCTCTAAGTATGTGAGCTTCTCTACAAAAATATTCTCTATGTGCCCATTCTTCCCACTGACTTTGTGTATATTTGTGGGAAAGCATAACCCAATTTTACAGGGAAAATATTTTGTTGTTACTATTAATGCTATGCTATTTTAGTAAATGCCTTATCTTTGAGCTAGTTGTATCAACTGGCTAACTGTTAAAGGTTGATGCATTGGTAGAGGCACATGAGCTATAGTTTTAGGAGTATGAACTCAGAGAGTACTTTGAACCTGGTGGAGTAGTCCCCCAAGGGGCCCAACCTTTATGTGTGAGTGGGGGTGGGAATATCTCCAGAGTATAGCCGCACTAAGTTGACAGATTTAATTACATGAGACCTTTAAAATCATCTAATCCAATCTCTTAGTACATATAAGGAATCTGAAGCAAAAAAAAAAAGTGAAGCAACTTGCTCAGGGTCACACAAAAAGTAAGTAGCAAAGCCAGAATCTGAACCCAAATCCCATGACTCCAAATCTAGCACTCTTTCTGCTGCAACAAACTGCCTCCTTATAGAGTAGCTGATTTTCCTCAAAATCCCTATCACATCTACTACTGCAACCAGTTCTTTCTTTTGGAGAAGATGCAGATTCAGAATAGGTGTTCCCCTTGTTACTTCTTCTACCTTTTGAAGAATAAAATTATCATTATGGCAAGCCAAGAATTTGGATAAATCACTGGGCTTGGAATCAGGAAGACTCATCTTCATGAGCTCAAATCCAGCCTCAGATACTTACTAGTTGTTTGACCTTGGGCAAGTCACTCAACCCTATTTGCCTCAGTTTCCTCATCTGTAAAAGGAGCTGGAGAAGGAAATGGCAAACCACTCCAGTATCTTTGCCAAGAAAACTCCAAAAGGGGTGATGGAGAGTTGGACAGGACTGAAACCACTAAACAACAACAAGAAGAATTTATGAGCTCTTCTGCTTTTGTTTCTTCTTTTTTTTTCCCTCTCAATGTCAGCAGACTTTGTTAACACCAAGGACCTAGATGAAAATGTAATCCTAGGAATGCCCTTGAGAACTGTGCTTTTGTGTTTCACTTGCAGAGGCATATCCTTCCTAATTAAAATGGCAAAATTTAACTTCTCGAAGCTACCCAGAGTCAGGGTGAGTTCTACTCATTTCCACCATTATTTAAGAGGTTGGTGACAGCCACTCAATAAACCTGTCTCTAGGCAAAAAGACTAGAAGGAAGAATATAGGAGAGGGGGAGAGGACAGAGGGGCAGAGAGGAATATAGAAGGGCAGAGAAGAAAAGAATAGATGACCACTATTTCAATGTCCTTATGGCTAGAATATACCGTCAGGGGCTCAAGAACATAGCTGCCTATAGCATATCTCTAAAGATTCAATAGCACAACTGAGTCCAAGTACAAATTGGGTTATTAACTAACTGTGTGATATTGGACAAGTCAATTCAAGTCTCTAGACCTCAGTTACCTCATCTGTAGAATAAGGTAGTTGGACAAGATGATCTCTAAGGGCTTTCTAGCTCTAAATGCTATTATTCCCATAATTAACTCTCCCAATCCCATGATCCCCTGCCTAAGAGCCTGCTGATCAGAATTCTGGCAAGCAGTCACTTTTTTTTCTGCATTGCAGATGACTTTCAAGCAATTACTACATATTTGTGTAGAGCTTTACAGCTTACAAAGGGCTTTCCCTACAAGCTAAGTAGAGAAGTATTATTATCTCTGCTCAACAAATAGGGTAATCGAGCCTCAAAAAAAAGGGAAGTGACTTGCCCTCCTAAGCTAGAAAATAATAGAAATGGGGCATGACTACAGGTCTCTGGAATTCAGGGCCAGAGCCATTTCCAGTACACTATACTGCCATTGAAGAGCAACTTATACAGCCAAGAAAGATATTGAGATGCAACATAAGTTCTGTTTTAAATACACTGTCCTCCTGGGTCTACCCCAGTAAGTGGACTTTCATCTGTACTACACGAGGGGATGTCAAAACAAATAAGGTTGCTAACCCCAACAAGGAGTGCTTATACCTTCAATTTTTGAAAATATAAAATAGAATTTAGGGGAGGAATATTGTTTGATAGTAGGCAAATTTAATTTAACATTTACTAAGCACCTACTATGTGCAGAACATTGGGCTAGGTGCTGAAGGAGGTAAAAAAGATAAATTGAGGAGGTTGATCAGGGGAGTTCCGTTATCAATTTAATGAAGTAACAAAAATGGAGACTTTTTTGGGGGGGTGGTCTAGTGTAGCAGGCTTTTTGCTCACCACCTTGTATAAATTCCATAGATAAGCATGTTACAAGATGAGAGCATCAACCCTTTACTTTCACCCTTTGGCCTGCTACCTGACTCATTGCTGCATGAATTATCTCATGTTGAGTTCAAAGATAAGGGCTATGTTCTGATATTGCCTCATGCCTCACCACAAATACAAAAACTAGATCATTTCTTAATAAACCTTGAGCCCCCATACTAGTTTATGAAAACTGGAAAAAATCTCTTTTCCTATAAATGTAACTCTTTCAGTATTAAACTCTGTCCTCATAGGCTCAGGGACAAATAATGAGCTAAATAAATGATAAAAGTAGCAGATAATGCAGATATATGCATATATATATACTGTATACATATATGCATAGATCCAAGTGTATATATGGATATAGAGATATAGTTATAGATATATGTGTGTATATGTATATGTTTAAGGGTTTATATATCCATGTGTATATATTTGCATTCTCTGTTCCTGTTAATAATTTACATATACATATACATCTATATAAGCATGTATATAGCCATATATTGGCTATATATGTATATACACACAATACATATCAGCTGTAAGAGGAAACACAACCAGAGTCACCTCTAAATATTAACTACAACTGCTGACTCTTCTACAGGCACTGAAACTGAAGTCTAACCAGTCATTTCTCCCAGGATGGCAGCCAAAATGTCTCAGGAATTTTCCTTTCTCCTCACTCCGATCCATTCTCTGCTCAGCTGCCAAAGTGATTTTCCTAAAGTGCAAGTCTGACCATGCCCCCACCCCCAACCCCAATCAATAAACTATAGTAGCTCCTTATAACCTTCAGGATCAAATGTAAAACTCTCTGCTTAGCATTTCAAACTCTTCATAACCTGGCTCATTCTTACCTTTCCAGTCTCCTTACACTGATCTCTTCCCCCCTAAACTCCATTAGCTCTCCAATCCTGCTGAAATCTATCTGCATTTCCTTTCACATAACACTCTATCTCCCATCTCTGCCTATTTGCACTGGCTGTCCCCCATGCTTGGAATACCCTTCCTCCCTACCTCGTACTCAGCTTCCCTGACTTCTTTCAAAGTTCTAGTAAAATCTTACTTTCTGCAGGAGGCTTTTCCCAGTTCCTTCCTTCTGATATTAACTTCCATTTTCACAGTAGGTATGTCGTATATGCATAGTTTGTTTTGTGTTGTTTCACCCATTAGAATGTCAACCCCTTGATAGCAAGCCTGGGAATTCCTGGGCAATGTTAAGTGACTGCAGAGTTTGGCATGCAGCTCCAGTCTTTGGGCAGAAAAGGAACAAATGCACGGACCTGAAGGTGGAGTATGAAGGGACTAAATTAAGAGAAGGAAGAGTAAAAGAACCAGACTTTGCCCTCTGCTACTATTGTGAATTATTCATAAAAATCCAATGGAAAGGGAGCTGATTCTCTAGCAAACCTAAGTTTACTTTGATTGAGCGCAAACCCAAAGAGCAGCGCCATAGTGCCGTAGCACTGCCACATAGAACGTATACTTACGGTAAAAGTAGGACTGACCAGAATTCTGAAGGGTTGACTTCCTAGCAACCCCAAGTGTATTTCCCTTTGGAATAGAGAGTCCAAGTCACAGGGCAGCATGAGAGGTCTAGGGCATTATGTCATACCATGGGAAGAAGAAGGGACTTACTGGAAAGAAAGAATTATATTGTTTTTTGGCTACGGGAAGTCCTTGAAGTATTTTCTATGGGATGAAATAATGTCTATCTGTTGACAATTACATAGTTATCTTGAGATCAGGACCTGACAACCCTCATCCACATCTATGGAGACTGAGACATGAGTTATATTTGGTTTGATGTTCCAAGAGAAAAATTTAGGTAGAATGGGGAATATGCTAGAGTCAGTTCAAATGGGCTCAAGAGAGCCGATTGTTAAATTTTCAGTGTGAGTATTCATACATGGGAAAATGCTACAAATAATGGCTTGAATTATTGTTTTGTTAATTGTCTAAACTTAAGAAAGTGATGGAGAAAGTGTCACTAATGCAAATTAAACTTAAAAGTGTGTCATGGGTACATTTTTCCCCTAAAGAGCTGGGTTATAAACATTTAACAGCACACCCTTGGATAGGAGCAAAAATAGCCAAAGACTTATGATTTTTAAGATTTCCCTACCCCATTGAACCCAGTACGTGCAAGTTCAATGTATGGGGGACTGGGCTATGCATTATATAAATTAAACGTGGTTCTTCAACTCATTTAATTTGCAACCCACTTGGGGATATTACATTCACATTTAACTATAATAAAATTAATACACAGTAAATATATTAAGGGGAAATAAAATATTAGGAAAGGTAGATGGAAGGAATAATTTTTTTTGGAGAAGAAGAGACTCAGGGGGATTTCATTGCACAGAAAATACATTAAAGACTCCCAGTAGCCTATAAACAATATAATTCTTCCTTTCTAGTGAGTCCCCTCTTCCTCCTATGGCCTAATATAATGCCCTAGAACTACCATGCCACCCTGTGACTTGGAATCTCTGAGGGAGGGCTTCATGAAGGTGGCAGCAATAGACCTGCATCTCTTCTTGAATAAGAAAGATTTCAAAAGGTGTAGATGGAGGGAAGCAATTGTCAGACATAAGTATAGGCATAGGCATAGGCAACTGTCTGAACAAAGTTGGGAAAACATGGGACACTCACTGGAAATAGCCATTCGGTCGGCAGGTTGAGGGCACTTGTCTGGGAAGGGTGTGAGATAAGGCTAAAGTTTGTTTGCAGCCAAATTAGACTTGGTTGGTTTGTTTCATGCCCTGAATGGAAACATTTTGTGCTGGTTTTCCTTTTCAGAACCAAAATTGCCTCCACGTGGAATTTGCCATCAAAAATAAGTATTAGTGCTCATTCGGAGTTTTAAAATTTTCCCATTGCTTCTGTCTCTTCAATCATAAGCTAAGTGTAAGCCCTATTCCAAGTCAGAAATATGCTTTTAATAGAAGAGGTATAAAAAAGTAAAGAAATCTCTCCAATCTCTCTTTCTATTTCTCACCAATTAAAGTGTTTCCTTTTCAATCTCATTTAGCATTATCCTAGTTTTAGTATCTTTCTCCTTCAACTATATTCCACAATAATTTCCTAAGGGAATGCTGAGTCTTTTGTATTACATATCTCTATTAGCTTTCAAGTCTCTCATCGCCAGAAACACTTTTAGTGCAATAACCCAATTATTTCAAGGGAGATTGGAAACAGGGAAGCAACCTGCAAGGACAATTATGTTTGTGTGAAGCAGCTGGCAAGGAGATTGAAAGTTGTTTAAGGAGGGAGGGTTTGCCCACTGAGCTAGGGGAGAAAGAGAAGTGGAAAAGGGGAAATAGCATCTCACATTTCCATATCCCTTTAAGGTTGGTGATGCATTTTCCTCATAACAACTCAGTGAGGGAGATCTAACAAGTATTATTCCCATTGAGAGAGGCAATGTGGCATGATGGATAAAGTATTGGCCTTGGCATGAGGAAGACCTGGGTTCGTGGCCTTGCCTGTGTTGTGGTGGGAATTTAACTTCTCCATGCTCCAGGCAAATCTCCAAGAATATAGGTTGCAGAGGAGGTGCACATCTGCATTGGTAAAAAGAGTTTCCTCTCCCAGGAATTCCCTAAGCCAATGAAATCATGGGTTCAGTTCCTATCCCCATCCTGATTTTATAAATGAAAAATAGGGACTCGAACCCATGTCTCTCCTAATGCTAAGTCCAAAACTCTTTCTGTGGCTCCTAATTAAAGTGACTCAGGAGAACCAAAGTGAATTATTTTGGTATCTAAGGGCATGGGGTACTTGCCTTTTGGGGAAAATATGTTGAAATCAAACAACTGGTTTTCCTGCTTGTGTAACACATAAAAGGTTTAATTTTAAAAAAAAATTTTAAACTTTGTTATGAGTTATTTTGGTTCTGTGTATGCATATTCCAAAATAAAGGGCATTTCCAGAGTAAGATTAGGTGCCAGAGCTCAAGAATCAATCACATTAGCAGGATCAGATTCCCCAAGGAAAAAACTGATATTTGTCCAGGAAACCGTGAAATGACTTTGACTTGGAGCACATCCATTTATAGAGGAGATATAGGACAGAGTTTAATTGCCTGCCACTACTGGAAACATTGCTTTGTGGTCCACCATAATGGAAAATGGCAAAGCAGGATGGTCAGCCAGTCTGTCAACTAGCATTTATTAAGCACCTACTATGTGGTAGCACTGGGGATACAAAGAAAAACAAAAAATAGCCCTTGCTCTCAAGGAGCTCACAGTCTAATGGTAGTTGGAAGAGCATTGGGCTAGAAAGTCATAGACCTGGGTTCTAGACTTGACTCTATCTTGACTCTCTAGATGTATGACTTTGGGCAAGTTCTTTCATTTCTCTAGTTCCCCTCTCTGTAATATAAAGAAGAGAATAACCATTTTCTGCCTGGTAGAATTGTTAGGAACAAATGTAAAAGATCTTGGGGAAAAAAATATGAATGTATATAAATACCTTAAGGTGCCCTGAGGCAGAAAGGAAAGAATATAACTCAAAGGGTTCTTTTCTGCCTAGGTGTGGCTGTGGGTCTGACTAACAAAAGAGCTGAAATATGTTGATTAGCCTTGTGCAATTTCAGTTTCATAAAAATAGCAATACTCCTTTTGAGAAAGATGAAGCCTAAGCAGTGAAAGGCAACTCCAGCAGATGGTGGCAATTCATCAAGGAAGAAGAAGCCCAGAAATAGCTGTCAGCAGCAGCTCATCAAGGAAGCATTCCAACAGCAGATGATAATAGTGGTAAAGCAGCAAGTGAAAGCTCTGGAGACAGAAAAGAATGGCAGGTTTGGAGGCACAGCAGAGCAGCAGGGGGTACAGCTAGTTGGTGGGAGATGGGTCTGCATGTGATGTTCCAGCTGAGATAGCACCCTCCCCAAATTATGAATTGTCTCTTCCACTAAAGATACAGAAAAGCGTGAGAAATTATACATCTTTGGGCATGGTGAGGGTATGTGGATTTTCCATTTTCCCTTCTTACTTTGCTATTCTGTCCTAATTAAAAGCTTTACTATTTGATTTGTGGTTACTGACTTGTAGAGAATGATAAGGATGACTGCTAAAGCTGAATTTGCGTATTTTTAGTACCCAGTATAACCCAATCTAAACCTGGGCAGTAGAAATCTGTGCTAACTGTGTATCATGGTAAGAGGCATACCAAGATCCTTACCACAGTAAGTGTGGCATAGCAGAATATTGATCCTTGAATTAGGAAGACTTGGGTTTCAAATCCTACATCCAACACCATCTGTGTCACCCCTAGGCAAGTTATTTAACCCGTCTGAGGTTTAGTTTCCTCATCTGTAAAATGGGGGTAAGAATACATATGTTTTAAACCTACCCTGAAATAATTGTTTTAAGGCTACAATAAAATAATGTATACAGACATCTTGCAAATCTAAAATCACTATATCAATGTTAGCTATTATTACAGCAATTCCCTTTAAGCATTATATAGAGATCAACTCCAGTTTCAGTAATTCTCTGTGAGTATTTGAATCCCCATTCTATTCTGTCTACCCTTCTTCCAGGCTTCCAGTGTCCTATTCACATGTATCTTATCTTTTGTGCATAAGAGATGTTCAATAGTAATTCGGAAATGAGATAGAATTATCCGTTTTTTGGGCCACGATTCATCTTTTCTCAATATTTGCTTTCCTCTTGCATCTTAATTGTCATGCATGCTTCTTTCAGAAAGTAAGAATGGACGATAATAAGCTTCTCATCAAGTCCAGCACCATCCCTGCTTTTGGTTCTCCAGGGCTATTAAATGAAAGCACACACGTGCATCATTAGTCCACACATCTAGGGCTGGAAAGGACTTTGGAAGACACCTAGTCCAACCCTTCCCCCTGCCATTTTACAGATGAGAAAACTGAGGCTTAAGGAGTGACAATTAAAGTCACACAAATAATAGTCATCGGAAGTGGAATTTGAACCCAGGTCTCTGACTTGAAAGTCTCTGCTCTTTCCACTGTGCTACATTGTTGATCACATGAGTAATGCCTTCTGACCATTGAGAAAATTTGGTGAAAGATTCCATTTATATCTGCTTAAGTCCCTTCTACTTGAATAACAGGGTCCTTAGCATAATTGTATTGTGTGATTTGTCCTGGGTTCTCGAAGAGATGCCATGACTTGCAAGTGAATTGGATTTAAATGAGGGAGGGCTGTGCAAAGTCACCAGCCTCACTTTCTCCTCCAGAGCCATCTGAGTCCAGCCAAAAACCCTGAGGGTCTTCCCTTCACAGTTTGATTTTTTTTTTCATTAAAGGGCCATCCCTTGGCTCATTTCTTAGACAGCCCTAATCATGGAATGGGTGTTGCCTCAATCAAAGTGAGAACGCAGAAAGGGATTAAAATTTAATAACCTACAAATGTTATTTATAAATATTTCAACTATATACATATATATTTGTATATATTCCAACTATATATATATAAATTTCAACAGTGAATCTGCGATTCTCAGACCTCCAAGGTCCCTTTCAGCTCCAAGATTGCTCTTTTCAACAGGGCTATTTCCTAGGATAGTTGAAATCCTGCTCCCAAGCAGCTTCTCAAGAAGACTATGTCTTCCCTTGATAACGGTCATCTTAGGTAGCTCTTCAGAACTCTATTTTTGTTTGTGGCTTTCAATTACATCCTACTATTGGTTTATTTTTAAGACTTGTGAAAATGTGTCCTTTTTCCCAACTCTACCAGTATAATGTACAATACCCAAAATGGGAACAGATATCCACCAGACAAAAACCAAATTTTACTCAGGCTCAGGAAGCTAAAATATAAGAGACCTGCAGCTTGCACATTTCATTCATTTCAACTTGTCCATTGCTAGGCCCTCAAGATAATCAGCTGTGGGCCTGGAGTCAGGAAGGATCATCTTCCTGAGTTCAAATCTGGCCTCAGACACTTACTAGCTGGATGTCCCTAGGAAAGTCACTTTACTCTATTTACCTCAGTTTCCTCCTCTGTAAAATGAGCTGGAGAAGGAAATGGCAAACCACTATCGATGTGACCCTGGGCAACTAACTTCACCCCGTTTGTCTTAGTTTCCTCATTTGTAAAATGAGCTGGAGAAGGAAATGGCAAACCCCTCCAGTATCTTTGCCACGAAAACCCAAAATGAGCTTGTGAAGAGTCAGACAAAATGACTAAACAACAACAAGAAAATCAACTGATAAAATCACAATACTAAAGAAATATTAAAGATAAAAAGGACTGAGAGTTGAAAGGGACTTTGAGACAATCTAGAATAGTGATTCTCAAAGTGTGATCCTTGGATCACTGGGGATTCCCAAGACCCTTTCAAGGGGTCAGCAAAATCAAAACTAGTTTTCTAATAATACTAAGACATTATTTTGCCTTTTGAAATACTCTTCTCTCTTCCAACTATAAATCTGTGTGAGGCCAGATTTTCTTCATATACCGCAATCAAAGATGAACCATAGCACAAGAAACTGAATGCAGAGACAGATGGGAGACTCTAGCTGTCTTCTATGAAGTCAGATATTAAAGAGATTTCCAAAAATATGGAAAATAACACCAAATTTTTCTTGGAAAATAGTTATTTTTCATAAGAAATATTACTTATATTATCATGCAATGAGTTTTTTGTTTTTTAAAGTGAATGAATAAATTTTCTTTTTCTTTCTTTTTTTTTTTTTTTTTTTGGTGGCAATCAGGGTTAAGCGATTTACCCAAGGTCACACGGCTAGTAAGTGTCAGGTCGAATTTGAACTCAGGTCTTCGTAACTCCAAGGTCAGTACTCTATTTACTGCTGCCTCTTGAATGGACAAATTTTTAAAATGTATCTCTTTTCATTTCTAACGTGGTAAATATTAATAGATATGACACACAAAAGCTTTTTTGGGATCTTTAATAATTTTTAAGAGCGAAAAAGAGTCCTGAGACCAAAAAATTTGAGACACTCTCGGATCTAGCTAGCCCAATCCCCTCTTTTGCATATGAAGAAACTGAGGTCTAAAGATGAACTGATTTGTTTTTGTCCATACAACTAGTTGGCGGCAGAGCTAGGATTCTAAGATTCTAACTCAGGTCTTTTGGTTCAAGACCAATCCTCTTACCACCAATCCATACTACTTTAAGCTTTTCATTCCAGCTATGTCCACGTGCTTTCAAAATATCTGCTCCATTAAATCAATTTGGTTCCCAAATCAACCAATCCAGGAAGGAAAATCTTAAATCTTAAGAGTCCTACTGGTGACTGATTACTTACTAGAGAAAAGTGGGTATTATCTATCTGGTAGATAAAAGCAGTCCTCATTGTTAGAGCATTGTATATCAAATTGGTCCTAGGCAAAGTTGTGATGTTGGCAGCGTTGATGTCTCATGTCCCACTTCCCTCTTTTTTCAGTGCCTTTATTCTTGCCTCCTAACCCATCTCAGAAACCAACTCTGTGTTCTATTCCCTAAAAAGCTAAAGTGTTAACTGACAACTGTGACTCCTAAAAATGATACTTAATATTGTAAAGATATTCTTGAAGACCAAAAAATGGTACAAGGGAAAGAATATTGTCTTTCTAGTCAGAGAACTGGGTTCAAATCCTGCCTCTGATTCTTTTTACCAGGGAGGTGTTGGGTAAGTTTCTTCACCTCCCTCTGTCTCTGTTTTCTCATCTGTAAAAAGAGTGGATTGGATTAAATGGCTTCTGAGATCTCTTTCACCTCTAAATATCTGACCCTTTGAGAAGGAATGACTTTCTCAATAATGGTTGCATTTTAGGCAGCAGAAAAACCTGCCGGAACAACTATATGAGACGTTTAGTGTGGTTCCCATCATGGATGTTGCAAGGCCCTTTGTGCCAGTGCCTGGCACAGAATTAGTGCTTAATAAATGCTTATTAACTGACTGACAATAAGAGAGCTTCCATCCATTTTTTTAGTGGGGGTTGTGGGGAGATAATGGAGCTTCTGTAACAATCCTTAAAGTACTACTGAGCCTTGTATATTTCTATACTAACTTGAACATAACAAATCAAATGGAAAATTGCTATTGCTTAACTCACTCTGTCCATGATCTCTCAAGGAATATATGTAGCTTCCTTTACTAGTTTTCTTTTCCCTCAGAGACCGCCCATGACCTTGGGAACTTCTGAGCTGTCTTTGAAAGCCTTCACAGGCCCTGTCCATGTTATTCAACAAAGGTGGCTTTCTATGTGACCCCAGGATATGTGACCAAACTGAGAACCACAGATGCTCATTCAGCTGGTGGCTTATAATGCTCATTTTATCTCAGCAGGAAAAGGGTCTTTGCTTTCCAGTCGATTTTGCTTCTCTCCTAGAAGAGCACAGAGAAACAATTAAATATCCAAATTGCCTAATAAGACAATCCTTCAGTCTCAACACAACCAGAAAGGAAATTATTTGTATTCTTGCCATCGACCTCTCCCACCCTTATTCCTAGTCATTTCATTTACAAGCCCACCCACCCAGTTGAGGTGTTGGATTTCTATGGAATCATTTAATTTTTTTTCACCTAGCCTCCTTTATGACCAATAGACATTTTCTAAAGGACTGTCCAGGGTTACAGTTAAATCTTGTGGCCATGGAGCATGGAGAAGCAGAAACCCCTGCCAAAATGCTATGCTAATAGGGCTCAGAAATAATCATGGGTTACATTGGATGTAAACCCAAGGGGGTATTGAGAGGTCTTCTAACTGGGGTCCAAGGACCTCAAGAGAGGAGGTTGGAGAAGAGGTGGGGGTTATATGGCATGGTAAGTAGGGTTGTGAACTTGGAATCAGGAAAACCTGGTTTCAAATTCTACCTCCAACACTAGTGTGATCAAAGGCAAGTCATTTAGCTTCTCTGACACTCAGTTTCCCGATTTGTAAAATGGAAATAATAATAGTTGCAATGTATATCCTGTGTCATAGGATTATCGTGAGGTTCAAATGTTTAAAAAAAAAGCCTGTAAAACAAACAAACAAAAAACCCATATCTGTGACCCCATTTTGGGGTTTTCTGGAATGGTTTGCCACTTCCTTCTCCAGTTCATTTTGCAGATAAAGAACTGAAGCAAACAGGGTTACGGGACTTGACCAGCCCCACATAGTTATAAGCGTCTGAGGCTGGATTTAAACTCAGGTCCTCCTGGCTCCAGGGCATGTACCCTGGATAGGTCTACCACCTATCTGTCCCTGCTTTTAAAGAGCTATAAAATGTCAGCAGCAGCAGCAGCAATTAGGTTGCAATGCGTAAACAAGATTTAGCTACAACTCTGATCATTTTATCAGAGTCCCAACTCCTCTCGGACAGGATCAAGAAAGAAAGGTTGTGACTGCCTTATAGAATCAATCACACCCCTTGGGCATGTGTATAAAAAGAGTAAGCCAGTCCAGTGGACTGCTTCATATCTGAGTTCTGCCTAGTTCAGAAGGCATCGGTAAAGAGTTGGAGCTAGAACTGAAGGGGGAGAATAAAACAGGCCCCTGAGAGGGAATTGCTTTGGAGAGAGGAAGAGACTTTGGGATTTTTACCCAAACCTCCCCACTGATAATGTCACTAACAAGGACAAAAATCTGCTCCATTCATCAAATAAGGGCATTGTGCGGGGTGACTCCTAGACCCCCCTTTCTGTTCTAGAGTCAGTGAAGATATGGGTCTGAATCTCAGCTCCACTTTCCAGCCCTGAACAACAAAAAAGGTCATTACCAGATACTGGACTTGTTTTGCCATTTCCTTCTCCAGCTTATTTTACAGATGAGGAAACTGAGGCAAACAAGATTAAGTGACTTGCCCAGGATCACACAGCTAAATAAGTGTCTGAGAACAGATTTGAAGTCGGGGAAGATGAGTCTTCCTGACTCCAGGCCCAACACCCTATCCACTGTACCACCTAACTGCCCCAATGACCTTAGGCAAGCCAGTTTTATCTTCTCTGTATCTGGATTTCCTCATCTGTAGAATGAGTGCTATTACTTCTTGTTCTGCTTATCTCACAAGGTTGTGGTAAGGATCAAATGAGATCATCTTTGTAAAAGTGTGTGATGTGAGTTTGGTAGGGAAGCTCACCTCTTTAAGATCTACAAGATCTATTGTTTGTTCTTGTGGTAAGGCTTAAAAACAGAAAAATAGAGGGCAGCAATTGGCAAAGTATTTATTGCAGGCTTAAATAGAATTCTTTGTGCCACAATTCCTCTGAATTTCCATGAATCATTATGTTCTTTTTCTCTAAAATGAAAATCCCCAAAAGCACAGAGATGTTTGCAAATCATTATGGATGGTTATCCAGCCAAGTAACGGACTCATCCACTGAAATTGTCAAACAATGCCATCTGAAAGTGAGCCCATCAATTCGTCCCTGTCGAGCAAATAGATTTATCATAGAAGCAGCTTTTGCTTTTCTTGTCTTTTATCCATATTAAAGCCTTTGTTTTCTCTTAAAGAACAACTCTTAGGACGTCAATTTATCCCAATCAGAAATTTCACTGCATTCAGGAACAAACTGAACAGAAATTTTTTTTAAAAAAAATAAGTTAGATGTTGCCTTTCGTAATTCTGTCTAAAGAGATTTTAATTAGCTATGGTGCTCCCCTGCCTCCTGGTTATAGGGCCTTTGGCATCTAAAGGTATGATAGCAGCAGGGTTCCCTCCTGTGCCAATATCCCTGGTAGGTCATGGGACAGTGTCCTTCTTTAGTCAATGACAATCTGTCAGAGCTGACAGCAGCCAGGCTCTACTAGTCACAGATGTGAGTATACATAAATACATGTATATATATATACATATGCATACACTTGCACATATGCATACACATGCACTTACACATACGCATAAGCATACACATACACCTACACATATACGTATGTGTGACACCATGGATAGAGTGCCTGGCAGGGAATCAGGAATACTTGAATTCAAATACGACCTCAGGCACTTACTAGCTTTGTGATCCTGGGCAAGTCACTCAACCTCTGCCTCATTGAAAAGATAATAGAAAGACTGAAGTTCTAAAGATCGGAAAAGGTTAATTTTTACTGATGAAACTTTTTCTTTCAATAATATAGATCAGGGTCACTCTTGGAAGTCCAAGTGAACCTATAAGATGTGGGCATGTTTGTTAAAGTATAAAAAAAATTCATCACCCAAACATGGTTTAGGTATTTTTTTATTTCCAGTGGGAGTGAGTCTTCCATGCAGAAGATTCTCATATCTGTTTTATCCAGCTTTAACCTCTCTTCTGCCCATAGTCTTGAACCAGATGTCCCATAGACAACTCAAACTCAAGTTTTCCAAAACAACTAATTACCTTTCTTCCCAAGTCCTGCCCTCTTCCCAACTTCCCTATTTCTGTCAAGGATACCAGCATCTTCCCAGTCACCTAGCCATACAATCTTAGTGTCATGCCTAATTCTTACTCACATCTATCCCATATATCCAACCTATCACCAAATGTTGTTGTTTCTACCTTAACAATATCTTGGGTATATGTTTCCTTTCCACTCACACAACTGTCCCCCTGGTGCAATCCCTTATACCTGGGCTATTGCAATAGCTTTCTGCCTCAAGCTTCTCCCCACTCCAGTCTATCTTCTCCTCAGCCGCCAAAGTGATCTTCCTAAATGTCACTCCCTATTACCTCCAGGATCAAGTGAAAAAACCCTCTCCTTGGTTTTCAAAGTCCTTCACAACATGACACCTTCCTATGTTTCCAGTTTTCTTAAACTTCATTCTCTTCCACTGGCCTTCTTGTTGTTCTTCCTTGAGAGCAGGGACTGTCTTTTGCCTTTCTTTGTATCCCTAATGCTTAGCACAGTGCCTGATACATAGTAGTAGATGCTTAATAAAGGCACATTGCCTAATACATGAAATCTGTGCCTTTGCACTCCCTTGTGTCTAGAATGCTTCCCCTCCTTCCCTCTGTCACCTGACTTCCCTGGTTTCTTTGAAGATTCATTTTAGTCCTACCCTTTTTTAAGAGTCCTTTTCCGATCTGCCCTCCCACCCATCACCCATCCCCACCAACTGCTAGTGTCTTTCCTCTGAGTTTATCTCCAGTTTACCCTGTATATATCTTGTATATACTGTACATAGTTGTTTGTGTATTGTTTCCCTCATTAGAATGTGAGGTCCTTACCATGCTCAAAGGACTATAAAACTATGCATACCCTTTGATCCGTAATACCATGGTTAGGTGTGTACCCTAAAGAGATAAAAAAAAAAGGTTAAAAAAAAACCTATTTGTACAAAAATATTTATAGCAGCTCTTTTTGTAGTGGCTAAGAATTGTAAATTAAGGGGATGCCCATCAACTGGGGAATGGTTTAATGAGTTGTGGTATATGATTGTAATGGAATATTATTGTGGTATAAGACATGACGAGCTGGATGATTTCAGAAAAACCTGGAAAGACTTACATGAACTGATACAGAGAGAAGTGAGCAGAACCAGGAGAACATTGTACATAGTAACAGCAATATTATTTGATGAAGAACTGTGAATGACTTGGCTATTCTGATCAAGACAATGATCCAAAACAATCCCAAAGGACTCATGATGAAAAATGCTATCTACCTCCAGAGCAAGAACTGATGGCATCTGAATACAGGCCAAAGCTTACAATTTTTCACTCTCTTTCTTTCTTTTTTTTTTTTGTTCTGAGCTTTCTTCCACAAAATGACAATATGCACATGTACTATTGCACGTGTACAACCTATATCAGATTACTTGCTGTCTCAGGGAGGGGGAAGGGAAGGATAGGATTTGAAAGTCAAAACTCTAAAAAAAAAGTTAGAAATTGTCTTTACGTGTAATTGAGGGAAACAGTAAAATATTAAAAAAAATAATGTGAGATCTTTGAGGGCAGGGACCAATGTTTTTGCCTTCCTTTGCATCTCTAGTTCTTAAAATAATGCCTAATATTTAATAGATATGTAATAAATGTTTGTTAATAATTATAATGGTTTCATGATGAACAATTAAAGAATGAGTCAAAATCTCATGAGCTTAATGCCAAACCACGTGAAAAACAAACAATTACAGCAAAAGGACATGCTTCATGTTAACAGTTTTTTAAAGATGCAGGTTTATGGCATGTGTATAGTACTTATAGAGTCTCACTCTCCCAGAATGATAGCATCTATATCTCTCCCTCAGGGATCTAGGGAGTACTCCCGAGGGGTTGGGGATTCTGGTTCACAGCCAAAGAGGATCCCCTTCTCCCCGTGGTGGCTAATGGACAGAACCTGTTACAGAATGTCTGTGTATGCTCCAAAGTCTACATGGGGATTCTTATCCACAGAGTATGCTCATAAAGACTGGGATTTTTGGTCAGTCCACCATTATTTATGTAAATAAATTTAATTATTTTACTTTCTTCTAGCTAACTTGCACACAACTGTAGAGGTATCCAAAATGGAGGTAATGCATGGTTCCCTTTCATTGGTGGACTTCAAAAAGAGGCTCCATGACCACTTACTGAGTATGTTGTTATAGGAATTCTTTTTTTTAGTTATACTTTGGACTAAGTGACCACCAGGGTCCCTCTTAACCCTGAAGTTATGTAATTCTCTGATATCTTCAGTTACAAACATTTCCTAGGGATTTTTGATAATATTATAAGATCATAGATTTAGAGGTAGAAGAGATGTTAAAGGCCTTTGAGCCCAACTTCCACTTCTTACAGATAAGGAAACTGAGATCCAGAGAGGTTATAAAACTTGTTTATAGTCACACAAGTATTGTCTGAAGTGGGATTTGACCCCAGGATTTCCCAGTTTCAGGTCTGGCACTCTAGCCACTGTCATATTACTTATCAACTTGCAGTTTCATTGACTGAGAAAGAAGCCTAGGCCTCCCATGTGATAAGTAAGAATTCTTCCATGGAACTACCAATACATAAAGCCATCTAAAACCAGGATCATCCTCAGTAGGAATTCATTTAACCTGGGAGGCATATTCAAGGGCAAAAATGAATTGCCCTATGATGTATTTATAGGGATAGCTAGGTGGTGCAGTGGATAGGGCCTAAAGTCAGGAAGATTCATCTTCCCAAGTTCAAATCTGGCCTCAGACACTTACTAGGTGGGTGACTCACTTCACTCTGTTTGCCTCACTTTCTTCATCTGTAAAACGAGCTGAAGAAGAAAATGGCAAACCGCTCCAGTATCTTTGTCAAGAAAACCCCAAATGAAGTCATAAAGAGTCAGACCCAACTGAAACAACTGAACAACAAAAAATATGTTTATAGCTTTAAAAATTAAGCACCAAAAATACTAATATAAAGTCTTGGGTATCTTTCCTTCAAAATTTATACTTTGTGATATTTCCTGCTCCTTCTCCTCCCTCTTTCCTAGTTATTGAAGAACAAGAACATAGATGTTTGTATACGGAGTAGTAGATAGATCACTGGGCATGGAGGTGGAAGATCTGTGTTCAAATCCTACTACATATACTTACTAGCTGTGTGATGCTGGCCAAGTCATGTAACCTTTCAAGGCTTCAGTTTTTTCATCTGTAAAACAAGGGGTTTTGAATTCAGTGGCTTCTTAGATCCCTTACACTTCTATTTCTATCTTTATTGTCATTTAGTCCTATCTGATGACTCTTCATGGCCCCATTTGGGGTTTTTTTGGCAAAGATACTGGAGGGGTTTGCCATTTCCTTCTCCAGCTCATTTTACAGATGAGACAACTGAGGCAAACTGGGTGAAGTGACTTGCCCAGGGTCACACAGCTAGTAAATGTCTGAGGCTGGATTTGAACTCGGGGAGATGACTCTTCCTCACTCCAGGGCCACATGCCACTTAGCTGCCCCTTCCATGTACCTAGTGTTTGTCCAAACTATTTGTGATTCCACGGCTCAGGATTGATTTTTTTTTTTGTTATTAGTAATGAGTGTTTTCAAAAAGAATGTGTTACTTTACAAGTAAATCAACTCCTATGTAAGTAAAAAATCCCCTAGGGGTTTTAACTTCATAAGCTGACATTACATATGCAGAAATCAATTTGTGGGTAAGTCACTTGTTCAGTTCATGGCTCTCCTCTGGGTTGTTTAGTTGCATTTACAACATCAAAAAGTAAATTACTCACAGTTGTTGCTAAGTGCAGTCTCATTAATAAACTGTGCCTTGAGCAAATCAGTTTCTTTTTCTGCCTTTTTAAAAAAGCATTAATAATCAGCTGCTCTCTCTGCAGCCAACCCTGTGCTTCTCCCAAGAAAATGGAGCTCCTCCAAAACAGAGACCTTTACATTACTACAAGTCACCCAGGCCAAGTGCTCTGATTAATAAGAATATTATCTTATATTTGCATAGACTATTAGAGTTTACAAAGCACTTTCAAACAATCTCTTCCACCTCTTACAATAACCTTGTGAGATGCATAGGAAAAGGATGGTATTTGCTCCATTTTATAGTTGAGGAAGTTGAGTCTCAGAGAGGTTGTCACTTATCTATTCAAGGTCACATAGCTGGTAAATGGCAAGCTAAACCTAGTGCTTTTCCCCACTATTGTTTACTGTTTTTTATTTCATAGAGTTAATTGATACAAAGCACCCAGGACAGAGTACAAAAAGAGGCCACCTATAATAAACCTACTATTATTGGCAGGTCAGGGTTACAGCAACTTAAAAGCTATGGAATATAAAAGCAAGGGATAAATGAAGGCCTCTGAGCAGTCAAAATAATTATCTCAAAGCCCATTAACTAAAGTACTTAACTGTGTAGGACAGGTGCTCAGAGACTGATTAGCCCTTATTTAATTTATAATTATAACAGAATTGTTTTCAAGGGGCCCTGACCTTTGACAGAAATGACAGGAGGGATCTTTTCCTAGGCACAAAAGCCAAGCACCTGCCACCCTTAACCTGTTTCCTGTATAAGTACTAGACATGCCCTCCTCTTCCCCTGTTCCCTTTGGAACCCCTACTCCATGGTCAACAATCTCCCTTTTAACCTAAATTTTTCTCTTTCATCCTGGGACCTCTAGAAATCGGCAAATATCTTCTCCCCCAAACCTGCCCCACCTTCAAACTTCTCTATTTCAACTAAGGACATTACCATCCCTCATAGTCAAAGGGAAAGAAGGGGACAAGTATTTATTGAGGACCTACTATGTTCCAGGCACTGTGCAAAGTGCGTTACAATGCTCATTTTATCTAATTTTCACAACAACTCTGAGAGGTTGGTGATATTGTGGCTACTGTTGTTCTGTCATTTCAGTCCTGTTCAACTCCTTGAGACCCCATTTGGGATTTTCTTGGCAAAGATACTACAGTGGTTTGCCATTTCCCTCTCCAGCTCATTTTACATATGAAGAAACTGAGGCAAACAAGTTTAAGTGACTTGCCCAGAGTCACTCAGCTAGTAAGTGTCTGAGGCCTCAGGAAGATGAGTTTTCCTGTCTCCAGGCCTGGTGCTCTATCCACTGCACCACCTAGCTGCCCAAGATGCTATTATTGTCCCCATTTAGCATTTGAGAAAACTGAGACAGAGATGAAGTGACTTGTCCAAGGTCACTCAGCCAGATTTGAGCTCAGTTCTTCCTGCCTCCTGGCCCAGTGCTCAAACCACTTTGCCACCTAGTCATCCACATCCAAAAACCACTGAGTTAGCTTCATGCCCTATGTCTAATCAGTTGACAGGCCTTTTCAAGTCTACACTTCCACCATATCTCTTCCCCTTCTCTCCAGTTATACAAACTGTAAGAGTCTCCCATCCCAGGTGGATAGTTTTGTGGTAAATCGGGCCATCTTTTGTTTCAATTCTTATCTAGCCCTTAGTCAGTGAATGGGCATTGGCTCAGACAAACTGCCACCAGGGAAAGACCTAATTTAGAAAAGCCAAGGCCATCCACTCATCCTGGGCCATTGCCAGTCACCTTGACTTTTCTCTTGCCTCTGGATTTCAATAATGCTGGAGGAGACAGTGAGGCTGAGGACTTGGCGCGTTTCTGCCTCATTTAAATCCAATTCAAACGCAAGTTAAGACATCACTCTTGTGACGTCATTGGCCCTCTTGGAGAACAAAGGACGAGCAGCAACAGCTTTTCCATCCAGGTCCTCATCACTTCTTACCATACTATTGCAATGGCCTTCTAATTGCTTTTCCAGTCTCTAGTCTCTATCCTCTCTGATCCATTCACAACATGACTAACAAAATAATCTTCTAAAAGCAGAGAGAGATCTGGCCACGCTACCCCTCACATCATCATGTCAGTGGCTCAACATTGCCTATGAGATAAAATACAAATTCCATAACCTTGTTTCTCTTTTCCTTTTAAAAAATTGTATTGATACCTTTAAACATCAATTCCCCCAATTCCCCCCAGACTCCACTAAACCCTCTTTTACAACATAGAGAAAAATGGTAATTAAGCAAGGCCAACCAATGCAGTAACTGTATTAGACGGGGCATCATGGGATGCTAGATTTAGAGCTAAAAGGGGCCTTGGTCATGAAGTCCAACCCTCTCGTTTTACAGATTAGGAAACTGAGGCCTAAAGAGGTTAAATAATTTGCTCAGGATCACACAACTAATAAGTGTCGGAAGTGAGATACGAACTCAGGTCTTTCCTTACGCCGGGTGCAGACCTCTAGTCACTATGCCGTGCTGCTTCAGAAATGTTATGTTTCACATCAGTAGTCTAACTTCATAACTGAAAAGAAGGGGAAGTATGTTTCATCATTAGTCCTCCAAGGCCAAGATACTCAGTCTGGCTATTAAGGCCATCTACAATATGGCTCTTATTTTCCAGCTTTTATTGTCCACTATCTCCCTTCACAAGCTTTATATTCCAGCCAAGTTAAAGTACTCTCCATTCTCTGCCCTCCGTACCACAGCTTCCCTTTCATGTAGGCTATTTCCTCCCACCTGGAAGGGGCTCCCTTTAGGTCTCAGAGGCCTTGTCTTCCTTCAAGCCTCACTCAGGAACCACACCCCAGTGGAAGCCTTCCATTATCATCAGAGATCTCTCCCTTCTTAATTTTCTTTGTACTACACTTGTTTATATATGTAATGGTGGAATAGGATGGGCCAACATCAGCCCTCCTCCCCTTACATACATATACATATATATAAAATATATATATATATAATATATATATGTATATATACTTATTGCATATATGTTGTGTCCACCAAAAGAGTGTAAGCTCCTTGAGGGCAGGGATTGCTTCATTTTTTTAAATTTTTATTAATTTATTTTAAACTTAAATAATAAAAAAGGAAGCATTATAAATTTAAATACACAATAAGAAAAGAAAAAAAAAAGTATTGCCCTGTGCACAACAGAATGTAAGAGAGGATTGAAAATATACAGCAATAAATTTCCATTTCAAGAAAGCCTACATAATAAATTCTACATAATGTGTTCTGAGCTGTCCATCTTTTCTTTGCTTTCTTGTAAGTTTTCTTTTGCTCTCTGCTGTGCACTTTTTACTTTGTTCTTTTTTTCCTCCCTTCCCCCTCCCCTTCCCCTGACTGCTTCATTTTTGTCTCTGTATCCCCAGCACTGAACACAATGCTTAGCACATAGCAGGCACTTAATTAATGCTTTTTTAACTGAAAGGTTGCAGACATGTCAGAAGGTTGGAAGCTAGGGTGAGCTGAAGCCATCTCAAAGTTGTTTGTGAGAGTCAATTGCTAAGTTTTCAGTGTAAACATTTATACCTTGGGAATCAGCAAACACTACGAATCATGGTTTGGTTTATTGTTTGGTTTGATTGTTTGATTTATTGTTTTAATTGTCTAGACTTAAGAAACTGATGGAGAAAATGTTACTAATGCAGACTCAACTTAGAAGTGTGTCAGGCATACTTTTTTTTTTAACAGAAGCCAGTTGTTAAACATTTACCAGAATACCCCTGGATGGAAGGGACATAGATAAAACATGATTTTGAGAGTTCCCCTTACCGGAAGGGAAATTCCTAACAGAGCACAAAGACACATAATTTAATACTTCTTATGAATCTGTGATCTCATTAATGTGGGCACTTCCTCCACTGTTAAGGATAAATCCATCAACGCTCTCTCTCTCATCCTGTGATGTATATACATATAGATAGATAGATAGATAGATAGATATAGATTGATCTTTCTCTATCTCTCTTTCTCATGTGTGTATGGAGAAAGATATTTATATATCTATAAATAGGTATATCTATATATAGATTATATATATCACAGGATAAGATCACTGACAAAAACATATTTTTAATATATTAAGATATATTTATGCAATATTATTCATGATATTATATAAATATAATTTCTTAATATTCACATGATGTATCAATGTAAACATATTTTATATGTTAAGATATTATATTTCTATACTATTATTAATAATAGTATAGAAATATGATTTATTAATATTCACATAATATGTTAATATAAATATATATGTTTTTGTCAGTGACTTTACATAATCTTTCCACAGAGTAAGAGGCTTTCCTCTGATGCTTTTCTTTATTTTTTGTGGAAACCAGAGTAACATTTAGGCTAACCTTTTGTTGTTACTCTTACTGCTAACAACCAGGTCACTTCCTTTTCCATTTAGACACATCTCTGGGTATGTCTTTGGCACCATTTCTAATGTGTAAGTCACTATTGATAACCTACGCCATCTTCCCTACACCCTTTGTGGCCCTTTGGGCCACCTACAATTGTCACTTTTTGGAAAGGATGGCGGTGTATAAATGGCAGTTACATGGCATCCCTGGGAGAATCTCAATGAGTTTTTCCAGATGTTCCTAGTTGGAGATGATACTATGCTGATTGTATCATGCCTCAGGGCACTACAATGAGAAACCTTTCAATCCAGAGCCACTAGAAGGAGATTAACCCAATATTCCAAATGGCATATTGTCCAGGTCATGACCTGCTGTTGGGTAATCAGACTGTGAACCAGTCCATCTTGGACAGGCACTCCAGATAGACTATGAGCTATGCCCAGAATTGAATAGGAAGAAGAGGGCTGGTGGCATCATATATGGGAGCTTGTTCTGTGATTTCAAAGATATCAAACTGTTCTGGGATGCAGAAGTTCATCTTTTGAACAATAATGTCACACAATCAATAAACATTTATCAAGTGCCTCCTGTGTACCAGGCATTGTGCTAAGTGCTGGGGATACAAAGAAAGGCAAAGCATGGTCCCTGCTCTCGAGAAGCTCACAGTCATTTGATGAAATAATAGAGTAGAATGAGCAGAACCAAGGGAACATCGTATATACTAACAGTAATATTGTTTTAGGAATAACTGAAGGACTGAGTTCTTCTGAGTATTATAAATATCCAAATCAACTACAAATGACCTATGAAGGAAGATGCTATTACCTCCAGAGAAGAACTAGAAAGAAAACTAGAAAGAAACTAGAAGAAATAGAAGTAAGCATAGTTTTGCATATATATGGTTACATATATATGCATCTGTGTCAAATGGTGGCCTCTAGTGCAGGAAATAGATAGTTTGGAACTTAAAATGTAACAAAAAAATTAAAATTTTAAAAAAGAAACTCACAGTCTAAGGGGAAGGCAATGTGCAAATAACTATGTACGAATGAAATATATTCAGAATAAATTGGAGACAGCCCAAAGAGGGAAGCCACTCGCATTAAGGGGATCTGGAAAGGCTTGTTGTGGAAGGTAGGATTTTAACTACGACTTGAAAAAGCCAGGGAGGTCAGAAGGTGGAGGTGGGGGAGGGAGAAAATTTCAGGTGTTGAGGACAGCCAGTGAAAATATACATACCCAGGATGAAAATACTGGGGTACCCAGACCACCTCAGCAATGATGCTGCCCTAATACAAAGATTCCCCCATGATTCTTCTTGTTATCAGTCTCCCAGTATCTAACTTGGGCATATCTAAGAGGTATGGGAAAGGTTCAATGACATAAAGACACACTGTTCTCCATGGAAAATAGAACACGGGACTGGTAGGCCAGAAAGACTTTGGTTCAAATATTGTCTCAGCCACTTACTAGCCGTGTGACCCTGGGAAATTATGTAAACTCCCTGAACTTCAGTTTCATCATTTGTAAAATGATCAGCTGCAAGAAACTGAGGGCTATTTGCCATTCAACGATTGAATGAGGGCTATAATAAAGTGGGAGAGTCAAAGCAGGAACGCCCTTGGATCTCTTTCCCCTTGATAAGAATTGTGGTACAAGCAGAGATAGGCTTTAGTTATCAGGGTCTGCGACTTGGTTCCCACATAGCACCCATACCAGCTAGCAGCAGATGAGGCTGAGGGCAGGAACATCTAATTCAAGATTCAGTCTAGTGGACAGAGCGCCGGATCGGGAGTCCCAGAACGTGCTATTTCAAAGAGGAAGCCCAGGCCAGCTGTGAATTCATTCCTCTCTAGTCTGTACTCTTGACTGTCTGGATTTTCTCTACCCTGTCATGACCCTATGGATGCCCCCTTCTCCCCTACTCCTTATTCCCCTTCCCCACTTTTCAGTTCCCTTTCATGTGTGTTACCGAGTCCCAATACCCATTGGTATGGGACTCTCTCCTCATTGGTGGAGATGATGCCCTGCACCTGTGTGAGGAGCATTATCTCCACCAATGAGGAAAGGAGAGACTCTTCAGTTCTCTTGAGTGTCTTCTGGCTCTGCAGCTGCTTTGGCCACTTCTGGCTTCTAGCTTGGAGAGAGACGATAGATGATGCCAATCACATTCAAGTTACTGAAGGAAGAGTAAGACTCTGGGAAGAAGCCATCACATGAGAGGAGATGGCAGTGTCCATCATATGCCTATCCCTAGCTTGCTACACTGTAGCGCATCTTAAACTATGGGTTGCATAACTGAAAGTGGGGGTGGGGCGGTTCATGAAAAATTTGGCAACGGTAAAAGGTTTCTGAACATGCAACAATCAAAAATTAATTCAAAATCAAACATATATAATGAATCCAAGGTGTTTCTGGCAGCATATGCCCATGTTGTACCACGTGACTTCACTACAGCCTTGGTTCTGAACACAGCATTGAAGATTATAAAATCGAAATATCAATCAACTCTGAAAAACGTTGAAGATGCTCTACATCCTACAGTATCAAGTATTCCACCAAGATTTAATACCTTATGTAAAAATAAACAAGCAATCCATCTCATTATTATGCAAATTTGCTTTCCTCTTTAATAAATAGTAAAATTATATGTATACCAAAGAATTGTTTTAAAATAAATTTCTTTATGATTTTTATCAGTAAATGTTTGATTTGTATACCTATTTTATATATTACCCAGGTCATGTAAAAATTTCTCAGGCATAAAGGGGTCACAAGTGGAGAAAGTTTAAGAAGCCCTGCATTAGAGACTTGAAGGAATTTACCCTTAAGTGAAATCTGGGATTCTGTCTTGGTAGAGTTGAGTTACCTCGTTCCTGATGAGAGAGCTCTTTCACTCTATATTGTCTGGTATATATTGTTCTAGGTATAATTTCTCTGATTTCTGTTTGGCTATTAACTTGGATTAATCCTATGTGTGTGTTCATTGCAGAATTGGTATTTGGTGGGAAGGAAGTCAAGCTTTGAATATAAAGCTTGGGGCTCTATTTTCCCCATTAAGAAATAGCAATCAGACATTTAGTTTGAACCTGAAAATCACATCCTCTAGACTGACAATATTAAGGGATCATATGGATGTAATTCTATCCCTATACCCCTGCTTTCTGAGGACAGCAGAGTAGACAAGCTTCTGATCCCAATCTCTGCTTCTCCTCCTGGCAGGAAATAAAATCTCCCTTGGAGAAGAATAGGGAGAAAAGAAGCTAGAAACGTCTCTTCTGCCTCCCTTTGAGCCACATGACAATACCCCATGCTATGTGTGAGGGACAGCCTCACTTCATGTGTTATCTTGCCCCATTAGAATGTAAGTTCCCTGAGGACAGAGGCTGTCTCTCTGCTTGAATTTAGGGTGGTTAGCAGAGTGCCTGGAACACAGTAAACGATAAAGGCTTGTTGACTTGATTATACGTGCAGCATGGACTCCTTTGGCAGTCTGGTGAAACCTGTGGACGGCCTTCTCAGAATCATGTCTTGTTTTAAATTCATTAAATAAAACACATGAGGTTACAAAGGAAACCAATTAAAATGAAATATAATTATCAAAATATTTTTTTTTAAATTCATGTAACCTCAGGTTAAGAACCCCTGTCATAAATCATCTACCCACCCTCCACCTCTATTCCACAAAAGAGAAAACGGAGGCCCAAAGAGGTTGAGGGATTAGTTGATGATCACACAGCCAGGGTTAGAACCCAGGTCTTCTCACTTCCAGTCTGACGCTCTTTTATTCTCTTCCCTCTGTCTCCCTTTCTCTGCCATCCTCTTTGCACGGAAAGACCACCCAGGCTCTCCCTGCCCGTGCCAAGTTATACTGTGAAAATCCATGAGGACAGTTCAGAAATCATCCTGAATCTTTCTAGCAGGGCCAAAAGCTGTTAAAGCAGAACTGAGAAAAAGCAGGTGAATTAAGTATCCAATTATGTAGAGAAACCCATGATCACAGTGTGATGAGGTATAGAATGACTTCTTATTCCCTACTTGAGTCTGTTACTGATTATCATCGCCATTCCCCTCTATTGGAGTTGGAAGACTCAGCCCCCCGTTGGGCATGACTCTAGATGAGGTACTGCAAAGATGCAGTTAGAACAGAGATCCCTTTGCATGACTGAATACAAATTGGGTAAAATGCCAGGGTCATTAACGTTTGCTTGCTTCTCACAGCTGTCTTCCAACCTACAGTAGAGACATGGCTGGCATTTTGAGATCAAGCACAAAAAACTTCACAGAGGCCTTGAAGGAAGAAGGCTTGGGGGGGGTATGTGACAACTGCCTCCAAGCATTTGAGGGAATAGAGGCTACTCTTGTCCTACTTGGAATTAGAATGCAGAATAAGGAACAATGAGGTGGCTAGGTGACCCAGTAGACAGCATGCTGGACTTGGAATTAGGAAGACTCGCATTCAAATCCTGCTTCAGATACTTCCTAGCTATGCTACCCTAGGCTTTAAACTCTGCTTGCCTCAATGTCCTCATCTGTAAAATGGAAATAGTAATATCACCTACTCCCAGGATTATGAGGATAAACTGGGATAATATTTGTAAAATATTTAGCAATCCTGAAAACACTATATAAATACTATCATCATCATTATTCACGGATAGCAGAGATTTCAGACCTCTATTATTGTTCACTACCATCTAGGAGTGAGGAATGGACTATTGGAATGGCACAGGTGAATTTTAATTGGAAGGAGGTCTAGAATTAGTGCTGTGCTGATAAATGTTTAATAACCAGCTCTCTAGAAGAAAGATTATACACGTGACATACTTTTAAGTTTGTTGCATTATCCACCACCACTTTCCTAAGCCTGTACAACAAATAAAACAATAAATCAAGCTCTGATTTGCAGCATTTGCCAATTGCCCAATGTGGGACTGACAGCACTGACGATGAAATAGAAGGTTTTTTTTTACATAAAATTTTAAAACTTCTGTACAAACAAAATCAATGCAGATAAAACTGAAAGGGAAACAGGTAACTGGGGAAAATCTTTGCAGCAAGTTTCTCTGATAAAGGTCTGATATCCAATACATACAGAAAACTGATTCAAACATATAAGAATGAGAAACACTTCCCAACAGATAAATGATTGAAGGCTATAAACAGGCAGTTTTCAAAAGAAAAGATGCAAGCTAAGAACAACCACATGAGAAAATGCTCTATATAACTAACAATAAGAGAAATGCAAATAAAATGAACCCTGAATTTTACCCCAAACCTATCAAATTGTTAAAGATGACAAAAATGGAGAATAACAATGTTGGAGGGGTTATGGAAAGATATGCACATTAATGTACTGGTGTTGGAGCTGTCATTCAAGTCATTCTGGAAAACAATTTAAAATTCTACTCACAAAGTCACTAAGCTGTGTGTGCCCTTTGACCCAGCTATACAACTACTAGAGTTATACCCCAAAGATACCAAGGACAAAGGAAAAGGACTCATATGTACACAAAGATTAATAGCAGCATCTTTGGTTGTAACAAAGAAGAAGATGCTTGTCAATTAGAGGAGGTCTGAATGAATTGTAGTATATGAATATAACGTGATAGGATTATGTCTTAAGAAATTATGAAGACAAGGAATTCAGAGAAACGTGGTAAAATCTGAATGAACTGGTATGGAATGAAGTAAGCAGAAACAGAAGAACAATTTCTATAGTGATTACAACTCTGCTAAGAAAATCAGCTTTGAAAGACTTAAAAATGCTGATCAGTCAGTGATTGATCACAAGGCCGGGGCAAGCTGCCCACCTCCTCACCGAGATGCAATGGACATAAGATGCAGAACAAGATATACATATTTGGGTGTGGCCAATGTGTAGATCTGTTGTACTTGAATATGCTTATTCGACACAGGGAAGAGTTGTTGTTGTTAGGGAGCAGGTTGAAAGGAGAGGGAGTTAGTGTCAAAAAATTATTTTTAAGAAAATCATCTGGTTTCCCACAGATGAAGGAACTATGAATATCTGCAATTCTTGATTTTACATGACAAAAATTAAAAAGTAATGGTCCAGGAGTCAGGAGACCTTGGGATCTAGTTTTAGTTATGCTACCAGCTTGCTGTGTGATCTTGGCCACCTCTTTTCTCTGGGTCTCATTTTCCTCAACTGCCAAAAAAGGGGTTTGGATTAGATAACTTATATCACCAATTTTCTATATCTTGGTGATCTCCAAGAACTCTTCCAACGTGAAAATTCTGAGGTATAATAGGTTCACACCTCCCTATTGCCTCCAGGAACAAAGTCCTTTGTTTGGCATTCAAAACCCTTCATAACCCAGCTCCCACCTACCTTTCCAGTCTTCTTACACCTTACTCCCCACCAGTATTCTTTGATCTAGTGACATTGGCCTCTTTACTGTTCCACGAACAAGATGCTCCATCCCTCAGTTCTGGGCATTTTCATTGGTTATTCCCCATGCCTGGAAAGCTCCCTCTCCACTCTGACCACTGACCACTGACCACCTTGGCTTCCTTTGAGTCCCAGCTAAAACCTCACCTCCCACGGGAAGCTTTTCCCAACCCCTCTTAATTCTAGTGCTTTTCCTCTGTTAATTATTTTCCATCTATCTATCTATCTATCTATCTATCTATCTATCTATCTATCTATCTATCTATCTATCTATCTGTCTGTCTGTCTATATCTGTCTACCTATCTCTACATATCTATCTGTATCTGTCTATCTCTGTCTATCTATATCTGTCTGTCTATCTATCCATCTATCTATCTATCTGCAGCTTATTTGTACTTGCTTGTTTAATTGATGTCTCCCCCATTAGATTGTGAGCTCCTTGACAGCAGGGACTGGTTTTTACCTTTTTTTATACCTAGTGTTCAGCACAGTGACTGGTACACAGTAGGTGCTTAATAAATATTTATGGACCAACTGACTGCGCTGCCAGGAAGTTTCAAACATCTTCCTTTGTGGAAGCTGTTACCCTCCTGCCTACTGTCATTACTCAGCAGCCTCATTCCCTGCCTTCCTGAAGAAGAATATTTTTTAGCTGTTCTCTAAGGTAGTTTTAAGCAATAAAAAAGAGTCCCCCACAGAGACAGCAGTTGGGGAGAGTGTGAGGGGGATGGAAGGGAAATGTCTGCTGTATATCATTAGGGAATAAGGAGCGTGCTGGTGGATTTGTCCCTCTTGACACACCTCCCTCTCGTGATCTGACAACATAGGAGGTTTCAGGTTTTTGGTTTTGTTTTTTTTTTTTCAGTTGACTTGGTAGATGCAACAGGCCAGGCCTGAGTACAGTGTATGTATTGCCCAGGCGGCTCCTGTGCTGACGAGGTCACCATAGATGGAGGAGATCTACTTCTCTGGAAGTCTGTTGGCATTGGAATTAGCAAAAGATAAGAAGACGCTTTCTAAAGTTTTCATATGGAAGCTATAGTTTCAATCTTCATCCTACCCCACTAGGTGCTAGGGCCAGACCTGATTCAGACCAAACTGGTCATTCAGGCTCAGAATTGGAACCAAATGAGACACTTGTTGTAGACCATTTAACATTTAAAAAGAAATAAGTTCGCTTAACAATAACATGGAGAGGATGCTGAGCAAAGCATCTGCACAGGTTCAGCTCGATTCAGCTCCCTCATTTCCACAGAGAAGGCTGCGTTGTTGGCTTGCAAGGTAGTGGGACATCCAGCACGTCTGAATGACACTGACTCCTCATGGGTTGGCCTTTTTATGTCCTAGGAGACCAGGAAGTCAGTCAGTTAACTAGTATTTATTAAGTGTCTGGGACATGCGGAATGTTAAGGAAAGACTAGTACCTCTGGGGTGAGGGCTGCTTTCCACCTTTGGTGTTCACGTGCCACCCAATCCTCACCTGTGGCTCCAAGAAGCAATAGCATGTGCAGCAGCCACACCTTGGGAAACCATTTTGGCAGACGGGCTAAACTAGGTTGAGGGTAACTGATGGGCCTCAAGCCTGTCGATGACTTAGGAGGATGTTTACCCCAAGCATGTGAAGACTTCCCCGGCAGAATAGGCAGATGTGAACAATTTGTTTCAATGGCCGTGAAAGTAGAAGAAGCAGGCACTGAGTAGAGCTTAAAGGTTAGACATCAAAGATGCCAAGGTCGTCCACTATATCCTGGGCCATAGCCAACCATGTTGACTTTTGTCTTGCCACTGGACTCCAATGACTCTGGAAGAGAGATTGAAACAGACAACTTCATGCAATTCTGCCTCATCTAAATCCAATTTATGTGAAAGTAAAAAAGACATATTAATCACCTAATATGTGCCTAGCACTGTGCTAACTGATATTATCAGGAAGCACATACACATGCTGATTTAAGACCCCATAATATTAAATATCTCTCTGTTAATTTATGGACAACACCATTACCCTCATCCTCAATTCTGTCTTTCCAGTCACATCTGTATAATAATAATCACTGCCATTTACATAGCTATTTAAAGTTTGCTAAAGGGCTTTCACTGACATGATCTCATCTGAGCCCCACAACAAGGTAAGTATAGGTATTAATGAGCTAAGCATTAACAACTAATAATATCCCCATTTTGCAATAAGAAGAAATTGAAGATCAGAGCCAAAGGACTTGCCCATCCGTGGTTATGTAACTGGTAATAGGCAAGACTGATGCTAGGGTCTCCCTAACTACAATTCCAACATTCTAGTAGCTACACCAAGCTGCCTTTACTTTTTTTTTAAGGGGGAGGGGTTGGAGGAGATTGAGCAGAGGTGGATTTGTGATTAATTTAATTGATATAATGAACTATCAG
This sequence comes from Vombatus ursinus, assembly GCF_900497805.2. NCBI lineage: Eukaryota > Metazoa > Chordata > Mammalia > Diprotodontia > Vombatidae > Vombatus > Vombatus ursinus. The sequence goes on from NW_020954723.1 coordinate 27,650,505, forward strand.
TTGGGGATCTCCCTCTATCAGTAGAGTAACAATTTCTCCATTCTGCAGCTTATAATAGTCTTAGAAAGTTCCTTTGGCCAACAAGAGATTAAGTGACTTGGCCAGGATCTCACAGCCAGTACATTATTCTCTGTATTCTTCTGAATATACCTCCTTTCATCTCTGATAGAGGAAAAGCAAAGATATTTGGATCTCCATAGGACTAAATATCCTAGCAGAGGATAGCCAGCCTCATGGCTTTACGGAACTGAAACAATCAGATAGTCCTGAAAAAGAGACAATTACCCCAAAGACCTCTCCACTCGGTTCCTCAGGCCCTCAAACAGAGCACAGCAACAGAGGCAGCATCTCTTCCAACAGTTCTTTCTGTTTTCATGATTCCTGCTTAAAAAAGATGTTTATATTAATTAGAAACAATTGAGTCAGAAATCACTGTATTCCTCACCATAGTCCACCATCTAAATGGTTCCAGTGTCCCACACACCTTGGTTTCTACCTCAGGTGAGAAATCAGTTGCTAGGAGACTTAACAGGAAAACCTCAAGACCTAATGTTTTCAGGTTTTTTTTTTCTTTCTGATGCTCTCTCTCCATGCCCAGGTTGGCCTGGATGCTTCCCGAGAAAGGAAAATGAAAAATGTCCCCCATACCCACACAATCCCACAACTTCACAAGAGAGAAGGTTAAAAATATTAGTGAAACAATTCTGCAGTGTTTGCCTTAAATATATATAATATATGTATATACATAAACTCTACACCAAGCAAAAAGTAAACAAGCTAAAATACACTTATGGATTTTAAGATGTCTAGAGCTTTTTAACAAGCGACTATATGATTTCTACTTGGTGTCTGAATGAAGGATTGGGAATTGTCTGCTTTGTGCAGCTGAGGGTTTGTTGTTTTGAGGCTTTAAAAAAAACACAAAAAAACCCCTTTTTCTTTCTTTCTTCATGATGTGTGAAGGTGACAGGCTGAGCAAAGAATGGGAACTTCAGAAAGAAAAAATGTACAGGACCAATCCCTCTAATTTGCAGCATAAGGAGTAGAGGAGGCAAATTTCTGACCACATTGGGGATCACTAGTCAGCTGCCCAAACAGCTAGGCTGTGCAGCGGATAGAAAGCCAGGCCTGGAGTCAGGAAGATCTGAGTTCAAATCCAATCTCAGACACTTACTAGCTGTGTGACCCTGGGCAAGTCACTTCACCCTGTTGCCTCAGTTTCCTCATCTGTAAAATGAGCTGGAGAAGGGAATGGCAAACCATTCCAGTATCTTTGCCAAGAAAACTCCAAATGGGGTCACGAAGAGTCAGACTCAATTAAACAACAACAGTCAACTTGAACCCATACAGCTCAACAGAAGCAACTTCACTCATTTTTTTATTTTATTTTATTTTATTTTATTTTTTAGTGAGACAATTGGGGGTAAGTGACTTTCCCAGAGTCACACAGCTAGGAAGTATTATGTCTGAGGCCAAATTTGAACTCAAGTCTTCCTGACTCCAGGGCCAGGGCTCTATCCACTGTGCCACCTAGCTGCCCCAACTTCACCCATTTTTAAGGAACAGAAACTATCCTTCATGGAACTGAACCTTTATTATAGTTAGTCTTGAGTAGAATCACCTCCACTTGAAATGTAATCTTAAATAGCTGATATAAACAAGTTAACAACATTTATTTATTTAAATTCAATTTTTAAATTATCTGCCTCCCACTATCCTCCAAAGCAAGAAAAACAAAATTCATCACAAACATGTATAGTCAAGTAAAATAAATTCTGCTTAGCTATGGACCGAAAAGTGCCTCACTCTACAGTGGGAGTTGGTCACCTCTCTATCTGGAGGTGGGTAGCATTTATCAAACATTTATTACGCTCCTGTTATGTACCAGCCACTGTGCTAAGCTTTGAGGATACAAAAAAAGGCAAAACAAACAAAAAATCAATTCCTGCCCTCAAGGAGCTTATAGTCTAATGGCCCTTCTCATAAGGAAGGGATGATCTCTCCTGAGGTTTCTAAAACTACTTTAGATTTAAGAATTTAAGAAAAAAATAAGCCAAACTGGCATGTTGGAACTCAAGAGGGTCTCCAATGCAAACTGATCATGCCAGCCAACTGTAGAATTCATTCAACATCCAATAACAACTTACTATATGCAAAGCACTATAGAGGAACTGGATATACAAGGACAAAAATGAAACAGTCCTTGTCCTCAGAGAGCTTATTTACTATAAGGAGAAGCAACATGAACTTATAGGCAGTGTGTGAAGTAAAGAGTTTTTGTCTGAGGCAGAGAACTAGGCAGGTCTCGCTCCATGATGTGAATTTTGTCCTTCATTCTAAGCCCTAATTTTTGGCTGTGACTTTCTTTTTAGGCAGTACCCTCAACCCGATACCTAGGAAGGTTAGACTTCCTCTCTAAAAATTTTGGGGTATGGAACAATAAGAAACAGGAAATAAGTGCCTGAGGTACCACGTCTCATACCAGACCCAGCTGCTCCCAAACTGTTTTATTTATTCTGTGTCTAAGTTCACTTGCTCTACTTTTCTTTGTAATACTATGCATCAATAAAACTCAAGTCCCCAGCTGGTAGTCCCAGAGATTTGTTGTCCTGTTATGTTAAATTCTTCATGACCCCATTTGGGGTTTTCTTAACAAAGATATTGAAGTGACTTGCCATTTCCTTCTCCAGTTCATTTTACAGATGAGGAAACTAAGGCAAACAGGATTAAATGACTTGCCCAGGGTCACCCAGCTAGTATCTAAGGCCAGATTTGAACTTCCTTGCTCCAGCCCTGGCACTCTATCCACTGCACCAGAGATCCATCTAATCCAGAGATGATAATCTCTCTGTCTCTGTCTCTCTGTCTCTGTCTCTCTGTCTCTCTGTGTCTCTCTCTCTGTCTGTCTCTCTCCCTCTCTCTCTTTCCTGTATATGTCTCTCCTTCTCTAACCATCAACAGCATTTCTCTCTCAGCTGTTTTTGAGCAAATGAAATACGCACCAACCAGTAATGTGTTGGTTAACCACAGTTTTATCTTAATGCTGGCTGTTAAAGACCAGCTGGATAGAAATGCAAAATAGATTTTAAAGAACAGAGATAGTCTTTGGAATGGATATGTGTTCTCTTGGGGAATGAGAAGGGAAATGTAATCACAATCTTGGATTAGAATTTGGCACATCCATAAACCAAGATCAGCCCTGAAACTACTTTTGGCCCCCAGAACCTGGGCTCATCTCTGCAGCTGTGCTCCTAATTTTATAGCAACTATTTTTTCTTCCTGGATTCTTCTGGTCTCGGTGTCTCAGACCTTCCTTTAATCACCTGTAAAGTCATTGCCTGGTGCATATCTCCTTTAGTCTCTGCCTTTACCTTCAGTGGTGGTGGCCCAGGGTGAAATAGGTAGTGGTGAAGGCCTTGGGCTCCCATTCATTTCCTCTTCCTTGGTATTTTCCATCTTCTCACACTTTCTAATATCATCATTTCTCATGAGGCACCTCCTGTCCTTCCCCTCATCTTTATGAATAGGAGGGAGGAGCTGAGCTTTCAGTCACAGTCTCATGATTCAAGTAGAAAAGCCCTGGTAAACTCTCAGTTTACACACAGATAAATCAATACAAAATATATGTAGAGTCCTCTTGGAAACAAATCTCTGTAGGCAGAGGAAATCTCCAAGGAGCAGCTGCATGGGTCCTTGGAAATGAATGAATGAAAAAGCATTTTTATGAAGTGCTCAGAGACTAGGGTCCCAGGTGTCCGAGTTCCAGAGGGCGAAAGATGACCAGAGTCCAGGCAGCAGAGTTTGGAGATGACTAGGAAATGGCATGGGGACTTGATTCTGGGAAATATAGTCCAGTTTCTCAGAGACAACTCAGGGAAGGGGCTGTTCTACTGAAGTGAATTTTGGGGAATTGTGTTTCAAGAAATGCACAGTGAGAGAGAAAAGAATGGTGTTGAGCATTGCTGGTCTCCAACAGAACACTCAGCATCTTGGGCCACTAGACTTGATGAGCAGAATATGAGATAAAACCAGTCACTAATGAACTTTTCCCTGACCTGGACTGCAGATGGCTGGTGGAGTGCCTCCTTCTCCTTTATAATTTTTCTTTCCTCTCTGTTTTTCATCCAAAAGAAGAGAAGTCTAAATCAAAAATTCTGTTTCCTTTTATTGCTTTAATATTTCTTTAAATCTAGTTTTCTCCAGATAAAGATAGGCTCTGAACTCAATTTTTTAAAGTTACTATTTTTTTTTAATATAGGGAGTAGGAATACCTTCAGGAAGAAGTCTGGAACTAAAATACACAAGAATTTGAATAGGTCAGAAATTCAGTTGCTGGCTAAATGCTAGGATTTACAGTCGGAAGCCTAAGTGCTATATGTATGTGATTTTAAAAAAAAATCCATAATCATATTTTTAGGACCTCTAAATTTTCACAGAAAAGAGCTCACGTAGATTTGGGCCAGTGGTGTACTGGAGCCGGCTCAATACTGGCTCACAAGAGCTGATGGTTAAATTTTCAGTGTGAGCATGTATACCTTGGAAATCAGTCAATCTGCATCAGTGCTTGAATTATTGTTTTGTTGATGTATAGACTTTAAGAAAGTGATGAAGAAAATGTTAATAATGCAGATTTAACTTAAATATTTGTCATGTGTACTTTTTTTTTTTTTGGTGGAGAGGGAGTCAATTGTTAAACCAGCGCACTCCTGATTTGGGTTATTTCATCTGGGTTAAAATTGAACTCTTTGTCTCTAGCAAGCTGGGTTGTTTTTGAATTTAGGCTAGGGAAAAACCTCTCTGCCCTCTGACAGGGAGGGGAGGAGAAGACAATGACCAGGAGAAAGCTAAGCCCCTTGGAAAGGAGATAGATATGGGAGGGAGAAATCATACCCTCCCTTTTATAGAAAAAAGGGAAAAGTCTTCCTCATCCAAACTCTACCATCCACAGTGACACCTATTGGTTACTGTAGGGAAAATGATTTATTAAATTGCTTGGAAAAATTATTATCTAAACCTACATGATTAAAAATTGTCTGCACCCAGAATGTCACCTGATCCCAGTAACTCTCAAGAAATACTAGAGATGACTACAAGAAATTTTAGGTTCCCACAAGTCCTGGACGCATTCAAAGCATTCAGTCACCATACCAGGACTCATGAAAGCTCCACCTAGCCTCGTGTTTTGGGTTCCCTTTGTTTCAGCTTCCCTCAAGTTTTACTAAATGTTTGCAGTTACTCATATCTATCTCAATTGACCTTGCTTTCAAGTTTCCTTCTCAGAAATGGTTCTCGTCCATGGTGCTTGGCCAGTCACCTTTGTCCAAATCCTATATAATGTAAACCTTTCAGAGCCTGGATGAGAGGGAGCCACACCTTCTTTCTAGCTTGCTTTCATCTGCCAAATGACCTAATAAATTTCTTTCTAAAGCTATTTTAGATTTTGGGTTTTGTTTTCATGAACAACAATATATATATACAAAGTAAATACTATATATATATATGCATATATATACATATACATATATATGTATATGTATAGATATAGATATAGATATAAATACCATGTGATTTGGGGAATGGGATAGACTGTCAACTTGGGGAATGGTCGGGAAAGGCCCTCACATAGAAAGTTAAACTGGAACCGAGCCTTGAAGGATTCTAAGAGATGGGGATGAGGAAGAAGCATACCCTCAACCTGTCACCAATCTGCAAAGGGCACCTGGGAAGAGATGGACCACCTTCCACGAGGTGACCCGCTGGCACACTGAGTGCATGAGGAGTAGGGATCAGTCAGTCGAGAAAGGTGTATAGGAAGGAGATTGTGGAGGGCTTCCAGTGATGAACCAAAGTGTTTCTATTTTGTCCTAAGGGCAAAAGGTCCCTTTAGGAGAGTGTCTGTACTTTAGGAATATCAAATTGTCAACTGGACAGAGAATGGATTGGAAAAAGGAGACATTGGAGGCAAGGAGACCAGTTAAGAAGTTACTACAATAGCCCAGGTGAAGACACAAGGGCCTGAAAAAAGAATACAAGAGAAGCTGTGGAGGTTGCACTTTGGGAGCAAATTTTTTTCAAATTTGATCTTGTTTTCTCATGTTACATGATTAACTGAGATAACAGAATTAATAATAGTAATAGCATTTATATAGCACCTACTATGTGCCAGGCACTGTGCTAAGCTTATAAATATTATTTCATTTGATCCTGACAACAACCCTGGGATGTAGGTGCTATTTTTATCACTATTTTACAGATGAGGAAACTGAGGCAAACATAGGTTAGGTGATTTGCCCAAGGTCACACAGTTAGTAAGTGTCTGAGGCCAGATTTGAATTGAGGCCTAAATAAATAAATAAATAAATAAATAAATAAATAAATAAATAAATAAATAAATAAAGCCCTGAGCCATCTAGCTGTCCTGTAAAGCAAAGATATGGACAAAGAGAAGAGATGAGAGGGAGGAGAAACATTAGTGATGCAATTACCAAGAGAAAATTAAAATAATTTCTAAATCCTCCATTAAAGAAAACATTTAATGGAGCCTCACCAACAATGATAAGGACCTGGAGTCTAGGGAAAGGGAGAGTGGGGCGAATGACCTCTGTAGTGTACAGGTAGGTACCTGTGGTCCAATACAGACAGGCCAGGAAGCAGGGAATGCTTGGATTGAAACAAAGGAGGAAACTGTATTGAAATGTTTTAGAGTTGTTTCAGTGGACTTAGTAATTTGCTATTGAAAGGTCAGCCTCATCAGGTGTTCTTCTGAGAAGAACAATATAAAAACAGAACAGATTAGTGAAAAAAGTTGAGGCTGTCAGAGAAAGGATCAAGATGGCCTGACTGAGAGTAACTTAGTTATTTAGTTAGTGTCAGGGATGGTAGAGACTGGTGACCACTGGCCTGTCCATCAGTGTAGATTAGGCCTGGCTAGGGAGCAAAATTATGAATTAGAACTAAATTTGTTTCTGTTTCCTTTGTTGTTGTTGTTGTCCAGTCATTTCAGGTGCGTCTGACTCCTCATGACCCATTTGGGGTTTTCTTAGCAAAGATACTAGAGTGGTTTGCCATTTCCTTTTCCAGTTCATTTTGCAGATAAAGAAACTGAGGCAAACAGAACGAAGTGAGTCACCCACCTAGTAAGTATCTGAGGCCAGATTTGAACTCACAAAGATGATTCTTTCTGACTCCAGGCCTGTACCACTTAGCTGCCCCCTCTGGTACCTTTACCGCCTTTATTTTCATACTTCCTTTTTCTGATACCACTCTCAACATCACCATTCCCCCCACTCCAAATTGCCCTACTCACAGTGCCTGAAATGTCACCATCAGAGATACAGAGGCAGAGCCCTGGATTTAGAATAGCGGGACTTGAATTCAAAACTTGACTCTATTATTAATATCTATATAACCTTAAGCAAATCAAAAAACCCTGGGCCTTAGTTTCCACATCTGTACTGCACAGGATATTAAATTAGATGGCCTCTAAGGTCCCTCCCAACTTTAAATCCAGTGACATTTATTTTTTAAATTTAAATTTATTTTCTTTTTCTGAACTTAAACACCAAATAAAAATGAGCACTTCCATATATGCAATAGTACATAAAAAGAGCATTGTACATAAAATTGTGAATCTCTATCATGTACGATTTGCTCTTCTTAAAAAATATATGATAAACTCAACATGTAACTGTCAAAGCTGTACTATGGGTCTATGATTCTTTCTGGCCTTCCTTTGTTCTCTTTCATGCATTAATAAAAACTTCAGTGACTCCTTTCCTTTTCTTTCTTTTCTTTTTTGGGGGCTTCCCTAAAGTTCTCTTTACTAAGAGTCTCCCTCTCTTTCCTTCCCACTCTAAAAATGAAAAAAAAAAAAGACACAACTCCTTAACAAATGTACATAGTCAAGATAAACAAATGCCTACATTGACCTTGTTTAAAAGTGCGTATCTTATTCTGCACCTTGAGTCCATCTGCTCTTGTCAGGAAATGGGTAGCAGGCTTCATCAAAGGTCCTCTGGAATAGTGGATGGTCATTACATTGATCAGAGTTCTTAAGGATTTCAAAACTGTTTTTCCTTATAGTTTCTATCATTGCATAAATTGTTCTCACAGTTGTCTGCCTTCCCTTTGCATCCTTTCGTTCAAATCTTCCCAAGTTTCTCTGAAGCTGCCTTTTTATCATTTCTAATGGTGCAATAATATTCCATTACAATACTGTTTCATTCCTCAATTTGTTCAGTCATTCCCCAATTCATGGGTACCCTCCTGGTTTCCAGTTCTTTAGTATAATAAAAATCTTCCATAATGTTTTCATATGGATGGCTCCTTTCTCTCTACTTTGATCTCATTTGGATATGGGCCTAGTAGTGGTATCACTGGGTTGGAGTTCAGTAGTTCCAAATTGCTTTCTGGAATGGTTGGACCAATCCACAGCTTCACCAACAAAGTGTGCCTGTCTTCTCACATCCCTTCCAACAACTGTCATTTTTCATTTTTGTCATCTTTGCCAATCTGATGGATGTGAAGTGGAACATTAAAGTTCTTTTTATTATAATTTCTCTAATTACTAGTGTTTTAGAGCATTTTTTTCATGTGGTCATTGATAGCCTGGATTTCTTCCTTTGAAAAATGCCTATTTATAGCCTATGATTTACAGGGGATCTTAACCTTGGGTCCATAAACCTTAGGAAATATATTTTGTTAAGCATTTTTCAGGGTAATTGATTTCCTTTGTAATCCTAGGCATTTTATTTTATGTATTTAAAACTGTATTCTGAAAAGGGTTCATAGGCTTCACTACACTGCCAAAGAAGTTTATGATACACAACAATGTTCGAGCCTTTGATTTAGAAAGAAATAATTTTTTAAATGCCTTTAAGACTTTTCTGACTCAAAATTCTCTTAATAAAATGTCAAGACTCCTGGAAGATATGGTATTTTAGACATTATCTGCTAAATACTTGGAAGAGATTAATTGAAAGCAAGTAAAAGTCAAGGGGTGAAAGGAAAGAGACATAAGATAAAGATGTAATGAGTGAGTACATTTACAAGGAGGAAATCTGGTTTCTCATATCTTCCCCAAAGCTAGCTACCTATCCTTTGACCAATTGAGTACTTAGATATAGATAACTCATGTGAATCAACACTTACTGAACATTCAAGATGGTTAAGAATTAGACCAAATAGAGACCTGATTACCCTCCTATAAAGTAGGCTCACAATCCAAAACTGTGGGTTGGAAGGCAGTGTACTATTGACTGCCACAGAAGTCATTATAGTGGTTAGCATAATTTAGAAAGAGAGCCAAAAATTCCTCCTTTAAGGCCTGGAATGGTTTTCCCTCGAATGTTGCTGTGGTCCTTCATCTCTCCGGTGTGTCACAAATGAACACAGAGAGGCTGGGCACAGTGAGTCTAACATCAATAATTACCATGGAAGCTTCCTCCATTGCTATTGTTGTTCATCCTTCATTTTCAAGGGTTACCAATGACATCACGCGGTGATGTTTTGATTTATGTGTAAATTGGATCTAAGTGAGGAGGAGTTGCACGAAGTCATCAGCCTCACTCTCTCTTCCAGAGTCATCAGAGTCCAATGGGCAGACAAAAGTCAGGATGACTGGTGATGGCCCAGGATGTAGTGGATGACCTTGGTGTCTTTGATGTCTAACCAAACTCGAAGTGCTCCACAGAGCCTGCTTCAACCATCTCCTTTGTATCCTGATGAGGAGGACCCAGAATCTCCCAGATGGGAGGAGTGAATCTAACTGAACCCAAAACTGAACAAGAGTCTTCCCTACAACATTAGAAAGATCATGACAGATTATGAAGACACATTATGAAAAGACATGGAAAGGCTTCTATGAACTGATGCACAGAAAGTAAGTGGCACCAAGAAAACGATATACATAATGACTTGTTGTTGTTTAGACGTTACAGTCACGTCTGATTCTTCGTGACCCCATTAGGGGTTTTTCTTGGCAAAGATACTGGAGTGGTTTGCCATTTCCTTCTCCAGATGAGGAAACTGAGACAAACAGGGTGAAGTGACTTGCCCAGGGTCACATAACTGGTAAGCGTCTGAGACCTGATTTGAACTTAGGTCTTTCTGACTCCAGGGCTGGCATTCTATCCACTGCACCCCTTAGCTGTCCCACATATTGACTAGAACAATGCAAATAAAACTGCCATAAAAAATCAAAAACAAATATTACAAAATTACAAAGAACAAGCTTGGCTAGCTCCAAAGAAGAGATATGAGATGCTAACATGCATAACCCCACTCCTTTTCTTTTCTTTTTGGCTAGGCAATGGGGTTAAGTGACTTGCCCAGGGTCACACAGCCAGTAAGTGTTATGTGTCTGAGGCTAGATTTGAACTCAGGTCCTCTTGACTTCAGGGTTGGTGCTCTATCCACTGTGCCACCTAGCTGCCCCTAACCCCATTCCTTTTCAGAAATTGGTTTTTTTTTGTTTTTTGTTTTTTTGTTTTTTGTTTTTTGTTTTTAGTAGCAGGGCCCTGGGGTTCCAAAACCATAGCTTAATCAAAGGAAGGCAATAAATAAATAAATAAATAAAAGGTCCTAGCCCTCAAATAGCTCTCACTGGGATCAGATCCTTTGCAGAACTGAGTGGGGTCCATGAGTGTGGCACGTCCCATATGAATGTAACCAGGGGCTCAAAGGTCATCTACATAAGACTCTCCTCATTGGTGGAGAATGCTCTACCCAATGTGAGGGGAGGAGTTGGTGAGAGCATTCATCTACATATTTATCAGTTTCTACATAGCATTGTTCTCACCAAGTTCTCATCCCAATGTACATTGCCAATGGATGAACCCTACTTACATTATTGCTAGGCTGGAACCCAAGAGTGACTCCTATTCTGGGTTGGCTGAACGACCTACAGTGGATTTGACTCCCAAACTCTCAGACTCCAGTATGGCTCTTTTTCCTGACATTTCCAAGGTCATAGCCTTTTACCTCCTTCCCCCAAAATGAAAAGACAAAGGCAAAGGACTGAGGCCCATTTTTTAAGGCTTATTTTCACGGGGCGTCATGTTAGCCTCAGAAAAGGAAAAGACTCAAGACCTCTCCCTTTATAGAATTATTTCACAGTGGACACCATCTAGAGGGAGGAAGAGAGAGAGAGGCAAAGTCAGAGGCTGGTCAAAGCCTTATGAACATGCTCTGGTTCTATAACTAACGCCAATCAAAGAAGTGGCTGTCCACCACATGTTTAACAAACTGAAACCGGTTAGTGATTGCCTCCACATGCTCCAAATCTCTCCAAGGAACTTCCATTATACAATATCATGGCTCCTGAAAACAGGTTCCCCAACCCCCAGCCTCTTTCATGTGGGCAATTCCCTAAGTAGCATTCTGTCAAGTTCATGGGAAGGACCAGAATCACTGACCAGTCCTCCGTCACACATGGATGAGGATCCAGCTAAGGAGCGGTCAGACAGGGAGGAGGAAAACCAGGAAGAGATCAACCTTGGGCAAATCACTTCAATCCCCTACTCCATCATTTGTTCATCTATAAAATAGGGAGAATAGCATCTGCCCTACCTTCCTTGCAAAGGTAGAGGTAGCTGGAGTGACTCAGGGGATGAAGCGCTGGGTCTGGAGTCAAGAAGACCTGAGGTCAAATCTGAAACCCGAAAGCTGTATGATCCTGGCCGAGTCATTTAACCTCTGTTTGTCTCAGTGTCCATAAGTATGAAATGAGAATAATATATCACCTCCCTACACCCACAAGATTGTTTTGATGATTAGATGAGATAACATTTGTAAAAATCAGCACAGTGCCTGGCACATAGTAGGCATTATATAAATACTTATTCTTTTCACTTCCCTGGTTAAAGTGCTGAACTTCAAGTCAGGAAGACCTGAGTTCAAATCCATCCTCAGATATTCACAGAATCATTATCTGTGTGGCCCTTGGCATATCATTCAGTCTCTGTCTGCCTCAAATTCCTCATCTATAAAATGAGGGTAATCATAGTACTTACTTCCCAGGGTGGTTGTAAAGATTAAAAAAGTGAGATAATATTTGTAAGTACTTTGCAAATCTTAAAGCTCTATGTAAATCCTAACTGTTATTGTGGCAAAGTTGAGGATTTTAGAGCAAGAGGTTAATAACTGTGAAAATATTTCAGAAACTTCAAAATACTATGTGTAGCTTTCTTATTATTATTATTACTACTTTTATTTTACCAACTGAGTTGACCAGGATTGAGATTGCTTAAAATGATATAACTAACCAAAGATATTTATATACATGTAGATATATATCAACACAAACAGAATAATATATATTTTATATTAGTATCATATTAGCATATTAACATAACACAAATGTAACAGTGGGACAATTCATTAACAATATCCTACTAGTAATAAAACAGGACCTTTAAATACTTAATAAAATTATCTAAATCTATCACTATCCTTAACCTTAACCAATTCAATCAGTATCTCCTAATTTTCACCTCTAGGCACCCAGATCTGCAGCCTTTTCTCTGAAAGCAGAAACCAGTCCCATTAAAGGGGTTTGGGCTAGTGGATGGATAGAGTAAATTCTACGTGGAGGTGAGTTTGCCCACTCATTGTAACTTGCATAGTTCTTGGAAGGTCCTGCCTGCTCCCTTGCTAGACTTCTACTCCACCTAACATTTCCCCCATTTTATGCTCTTCCAGTAATTGCCCCCAGAAAGTTTCATTTAATATGCAGATATTTTAACTGAATCGTTCATCAATTCACTAGTCTCTACTATCACTTTAATGTGTGGACCAGTTCATCCATTTTTTCTTGACAGAGGGGAGCATAGGAGATAGAAGTAGCTTTTGAATAGGAGCAAGGGAAAGAAGGTCAGGACCATCCAGGGATGTCATAGAGCGTTTTCAGCATAAGCATTTACACTTTGGAAACTGGCCAATGCTACAAATCAGGGCTTGATTTATTGTTTGGTTAAGTTTCTAGACTTCAGGAAGTGATGGAGAAAATGTTAATAATGCAGATTAAATTTAAAAAGGGTATCCCGCGTATATTTTTTTTCTCCCCAAAGAGTTGGTTGCTAGATATTTACCAGCACACCCTGGGGAGATAGGAGGAGAAGAAAATTGGGGGAGGAAACCTCAAAACTTCATGATTCAATCCAAACTCATCCCTGACATAGCCCAAAGCTTCTATCACAGTAATTATAGAATGTTAGGGCTAAATGAGATATCCTTATTGTTTCAGTTGTGTCTGACTCTTCGTGATCACATTTGAGGTTTTCTTGGCAAAGATAAGGGAGTGGTTTACCATTTTCTTCTCCAGCTCCTTTGACAGATGCGGCAAACAGGGTGATGTGATTTGCCCAGGGTCATACCATCAGTGTTTGAGGCCACATTTGAACTCAGAAAGATGAGTCTTCCAGACTCTAGGCCTGGTACTCTGTGCACTTTGGGTGCCACCTAGCAGCCCTTAGATGAGATATAAGAGGTCATCTAACTAACTAATCAAGGGCTTCTTAAATTTTTTCCACTCACAACCCCTTTTCACCAGAGAAATTTTTATGTGACCCTAGGTATAGGTATATAAAACAGTCATACTCAAACATTTAGTGATAATAAATCATAAAGAAATTTGTTTTAAAACAATCTTTGGTATATATATATATATATATATATATATATATAATTTCCCCATTTATTAAAGACGAAAGCAAATTTGCATACTAATGAGATGGATGTGCTTGTTTATTTTTACATAAAGAATTAAATCTTGGTGGAATATTTGATACTGTAGGATGAAGAACATCTACAACGTTTCTCAGAGATGACTGATGTTTTTATTTTATAATCGTCAATGCTGAGAATGTTGCTTTACATACATACGTAGGACAAAATGGCAGAAGTATGTTTAGGACCATTTCAGAAATTGTTGGAAATTCTGTCCTAATCCCAAGCCAAAATTCATTTAATGATTTTTAGGCAACTTAAGTTTTAAGCCTCTGTCACTTGATAACTCGGCAAATTCTTTTTGAATTTTTAATGGCAAATGACTGATTTTTTTTTATTTCAATTGAGTATGATTTATGAACCCAAATTAGTTTTTTAGAATCAAAATTTGAAGAGAAGTATTCTGAAACTGTGTCTCCAGGCACTTCAGATGATCAATTATAACTCTTACAATTAAATCTTTGGGAAGGTTATTTTCAATTATGAAATCATCTGTAGCTGTAAACAATTCTAAAGAACTATTTTCCACCCTATTCTTCCATGTTAACTTTTTTAGTAAAACTTTCAATTTTATCTTTTAACATAAATATGTTAAAATTTTTCACGTGAAGTGGCATATTTAGATCAGAGTTTTTCAAAAATATCCAACAAATAGCAGTTTTGAAAGCCGTAAGTCATTATGAAAAAAATTAGCAAAATCAGATTTCTGCTCAGTCAAAAATATATCATCTTTCGATTTCAATACTCTATTTATACTTCACCCTCTTGAGAGCCACCTTTCCTCTGAATGTAGTAATAAGCTTTTGTAATCAGACTCCATGTCTTTTGAAGGCTTGAAAACAAATGACTGTTAAGGGCACAGCTTTTAGTGAAGTTAACGATTTTGATACTATCTCGAAGCATAACATCTAACTCTGGTAATATTTTTTTGTCAAGATTGACTCTTGTTGGATGATGCAGTGAGTAAAAGTGATATGTTCATTGCCACCAGCTTTAACTTTTGCTACAAATACAACATTCTCATCCATCATTGCTCCAGCACCATCTGTACAGATGCAAATTTTTCTACTCATTCTACTCATTTCTACTGATTTTCTATTCATTGACTTTAAGATATATATCTTCCCCTCTGTGTGCCCTTCCAAGGGGTGACAAAACAAATCCTCATGTGTACTTACTTCATAAACATATCTTACATAAAAGTAGTAACTGTGCCATGTTGGAAATATCAGTTGTTTCATCTAACTGAATTACAAACTTTGGGCTGCCCTTAAGCCTGGTAATAAGCTGCTGGAATTGGTCATTACTAATTTCAGAAATTTTTTTGGAAACATTATCATTTGATAAAGGAATTTTAAGAATTCATTCCCATACTTTTCCCCATGAACTATTTCTGACATTTTAATAGCAGCAGGTAACACAAGATCTTCTCCTATCGCATAGGGCTTTTTAGTTTTTGAAATTAAATAAGAAACTTCGTAAGATGCAAGGCAATACTTTTCATTGATAGTAACAAATTTCTCAAAAAAATTTTTTTCTGTATTTGAGGATTTTAAAAGTGATTCAAAATATTCTTTTGGCTTATTGCAGTATGCTGCATCCTTGGTATTAAGCTGCCATTGTAGTTTGGCTGGTTTCAAGCTTTCCACGGCCAAAATTTCATTACGAAATAAGCAAAGAGGTTTTTGCACACCATCATCATTATTAGAAATTAATATTGCAAAAATGATTTGACATATTTTCTCTTTCTTGTCAATTTAGGTGTACTATAACCTACTAGCGAAGACTCTGCTGCATTGTCATCAGTATTTTTACCTCTTCTATCTAAATTTAGCCACTTATCCATAACCAAAAAATATTTTTGTCCTAAAATATAAATAAATATTGCTAATAATTTCTCAAATAAATACTAGCTTTAGTTTTTTAAATTACATTTGTTTGTGCTTAATTTTAAAAATTAGTGTTCACACTTACATACACACACAATGGTAATGGTGGAGAAATATTATTAAAGGGCTTTTGTCTTTACTTGCTGCAACTAAACACTTATGTTTCTGTAAAAGAAGGAAATAACAGCAACTTTTAAAATCAGATAGTCTAGCACAATACAATCCAAAGATGTACTAATTTGATACATGCCGAGGAATGACAGTAGGAAAATATTAAAAGTCTTTATTTTCTGTAATTAAACTATTAAGTTTCTGTAAGAGCAGAAAAACACTGCAGTTGTGCAGTAAAAACACTACAATTTATAACATACAGTAGTCTCGAATCTGAGGTGAGGTATTTCTTGCAGCATTAGTTGACATTGCATGGCATGACGGCATGCTCAGTGCAAAGTGCACATGCTTTGTGTTCAGAACCAAAGCTGCAGTGAAGTTGCACGGGCAAGCACTATCAGAAACACCTGGGATTCATTATGTGTTTGATTTTGAATTAATTTTTGGTTGTTGCACGTTCAGAAACCTTTTCCTGTTGCCAAATTTTTCACGACTCCCCACATATGGGATCATGACCCACAGTTTAAGAAGTGCTGAATTTAAGAGGTGCTGAATAAGGGTTCTCATTTTTTTTCATGGACCCCTTTCATTGACTGGAGTTTATGGACTCCTCAGAATACTGTTTTTAAGTAATTGAGGGAAGTGGTAACTTTCAGTAGAGATTAGTGAAAATAAGGGTGCATTTTTTCCATCCAAGTTCATGGACCCTCTGAAATCTATCCATGGGCCGCAGGTTAAGAACTCCTTCTGTATCATAACATATTTTAAGTATTATTGGAACTTAGGGGATTGGCATGTGCTTAACAAAGATTTTTGATTTATCAAACTGCAAAACAAAATAATGATGGTTTCTCCCTCCCCCACAAAAAAAGAACGCCCTGCTGTAGTCCAACCTTTCCATTTGTAAAAACAGATGACAAAATTCTGGCTACTTGAAAATGCATTCACATGCTTGGTGTCCTGCTTCCCATATCCACCGATGCTTAGAACAGTGACTTTCATACTGGGTCTCCAGTATGTCACCATGCTCCCTGAGCATCTCTGAAACTTTCATAAAAGAAATTTTGTCCAGGAGGTGATTAATGTGGTTACTCTGATGCCTCCAGGCCCCCAACCCTACTTACACATATCTCCCAACAAGAGTTGGGAGTGCCAAGTCGTAGAAAACAACTCATTATTCAAATGTGAAGGACATGAAGATGAGATGCACTGAAAAGACTTCTCTTTTTCTGAGCATAAGGGATGATACTGCTTTTGTTCCTTCTATCTCATTGAAATCTTATAGGCCTGGATTAGCAGGCATGCAAAGACAGCAGGCAGACACTAGAGGGAGCCAGCAACCTACTCTTCAAACTCCTTGGCCCATGCTCAAAAAAAAGCAAATTCAGACATCTGCAGAAAGCAAACCAGACTAAGTATAATTTCACTAAAAATGTATTCCTCGCCAGTGAATCATAGGATCACGGATTGTGATCTGGAAGGGACCTTAGAGGCCTTCTAGACTATCAGAAATTCTTTAAATTCATTCCCCTAGTTGTCTGGGTGTAGCTGGAGCCACCCCAATGTAACAGTGGCTGGGGTAGGACAGGAGAAATAAGGTAAACCTTGCTTTTCCATTGATTTAAATCGCAATATCATGGGCCTTCATTTGCCATTTATCTTCATTTGGTTAGTCATTCTGGAGCTTCAAATGTCTCTTCTCCACTCTCCTAAACTCTGTGAATAGTGAATTTGTGGGGAGGGGAGGGGAAAGATGGGGAAGGCGGGGAATGGGGAGGAAGCCGGGTCTGAACCCCAGTGTTAGTGTAGCCCAATGGGAAGAGTATTGTCTCTAGAGTCAAAAGACCGAGGTTCAAATTCTGCTTTGGACCATTACTATTTGTGTGATTTTTGAGCAACTCATTTCCCTTCTCTAGACCTCAGCGTCCTCGCCTGTAAAAGGAAGGAATAGGACCATATGAGTCTCAGTTCTTAATCACTACAATCTAAAACAGTCTTTTGGTCTCATTTCTTTTTGGCTTATACATGCATTAAAGAATTCAATTTTTCAAGACTCCTTGTGACTGTATAACTTATGTCCAATTGCTTACCATCTTAGAGAGGAGGAGGGGAGGGAGGGAGAAAATTTGGAACTCAAAATTTTATTTTAAAAAATTGTTAAAAATTGTTTTAAAATAAAATATTATTTAAAAGAAAAAAAGACTCCTTGTGACAGAGTTTTCTGGTAATGCAGAAAATGAACCCTTTGGTTCTCTATTTGGGAGGCAGCGGAGAGTAAGGGTGGGGGCCAGCTAGGTGGCATAGTAGATAGAGCACCTGTAAGGGTTAATACATTTTTGTAGTGCTACTCTGGGATAGAGGGTCCCCAGGAAGGAAAGAGAGGGCAGCTAGGTGGCTCAGTGGATAGATCACTGGACCTGGAGTTAAGAAGACTCCTCTTCCTGAGTTCAAATCTGGCCTCAGACACTTACTTGCTGTGTGACCCTGAGCAAGCCATTTGACCCTGTTTGCCTCAGTTTCCTCATCTGTTAAATAAGCTGGAGGAGAAAATGGCAAACCACTCCAGTATCTCTGCCAAGAAAACCCCAAAGGGGGTCACAGAGTCAGACAGGATTGAAAATGACTGAACAACAACAAAAAGAGAGTAAAGGATAGAGGTCCAGCCTTGTAGTCAGCAAGATCTGGGTTTGTGTCCTGCCTCTGACTCATACTAGTGATACGATCATTAGTTTGTTACTGTACTTGATCCTTGAAAGCCTGTCAACTTTTAAGATTTCAGAAGAATTAAAGCTTAGGAGAGTGTTACAGAAGAACCATAGACCTGTGTCTGGGGAAATATGTTCATTGGAGATAATTCCCTACACAGACGAATAAGCATGAGTCGAGAGTCTAGCCCTCCCTCTACCCACCCCCCAAAAGTCCTATGTTTGGTAACTTCAGATTTTTGACTGTCTGAGCAAAAGAAGGGTGGCTAGGTGATGCAGTGGATAGAGCACCAGGCCCAGAGTCAGGAAGACCTGAGTTCAAATGTGGCGTCAGACACTTATTAGCTGTTTGACCCTGAGCAAG
This sequence comes from Vombatus ursinus, assembly GCF_900497805.2. Classification (NCBI taxonomy): domain Eukaryota; kingdom Metazoa; phylum Chordata; class Mammalia; order Diprotodontia; family Vombatidae; genus Vombatus; species Vombatus ursinus. Next base: position 27,669,299 of record NW_020954723.1, read on the forward strand.
TCACTTCACCCTGTTCACCTCAGTTTCCTTATGTGGAAAATGATCTGGAAAAGGAAATGACAAACTGCTCCAATATCTTTGCCAAGAAAACCCCAAAGGAAGTCACAAAGAGTTGGATATGAAAGAAAAATGACTGTACAGCAACAATGAGCAAAGGAAGACATACCTGTATTTGTTGTGTTTGTAATGGTCTTTCCAGCTAGGGACCTGAACTTAGCCAAATTATGAACCTAAACCTAGATATCAGTATGTCAAAAAAGGAAGGAAGGAAGGGAGGAAGGAAGGAAGGAAGGTAAGAAGGAAGGAAGGTAGGAAGGAAGGAAGAAAGATGGAAGGAAGGAAGGAAATTCTCAAGAGATACAGATAGCAAACAATTATTAATGTAGCAGACAATACTTAGAGAATTGAGGAAAATCTGACTTGCCTGTGGTTACACAGCTAGTGAGTGTCAGGGGTAGAATTTTACCTTAGATCTCCCTAACTCTTAATCTATCCTTTTTTCTATCTCCTGTACAACATGATGTTTCTCTAAACCTGGAATGAACTGCACTAATTAGCTGAACTCCAATAACCAAGCCAGTCCCAATTACTCATTTTTTAGACCACTGCCAATTGAAATTCATCAAAACAATCGAGAAAATCAGTTCAAATAGACTTGAACTTATATATTTCCTACAAGTGTCAACTGAGAAGATAACTGATTATCAAAATACTCTCTCAAATGAACTGACTGCTCCATGTTGAGTCTCTGTTTCCAGTAGTTTACAGATTCAATATTGAGTGAAAAACTTAACTAGTTGGGGGCGAAAGAAGCAATAAAGGCCTTTCACATTTCTAAAGGATCTGAGACATTATCCTCCTACCTTCTTCTCTTGCCTACAAGTGTGTTATTCCATAACCTTCCTAACCTTTAATTAAAAGGGAGGATGGATAGACAGAGAAGCACCAGTGATCAAAAGAGATTATTTTCAACCAAAAAATTTTCTGAATTCCATGGAGGTTTTGTAGGAGTCTCCACCACCACCCCTTTAAAGGGTAAGATGACTCACTCATCATGGGACCTGGGTGTTGTACATTTTTGTACATTCTGAGCTGTATCCACAGATACTTGGGTGGGTGTTCCATAAAGGGAGGAAAGCTTCAAGACCAGATGGCAAGTAACTAGGAGAACAATGAGCCCAGGTTAGCCAAGAGCTGGCTAAATGAAAGGCAGCAATGATTCCTGGAAACCTGCACCTCGGGTAATCTGCGGGTTGGTCTTCATGACACAAGTCTGCCCCCATGACAGCCCAACCTTCATTCAACAGTCAAAGTGATCTTCCTAAAGTTGAGTTCCATGTACTCCCCTTCCTCCCTCCTCCCCCCTACCACCCTCTACATCCTCTAAAATCCTCCATTTGGTCGTTAAAGTCCTTTGTAACACTCCCCCTCTCCGTCCTGTTACAGTCTTCTTACCTTTACTCTCTCTCTCCATGTACTCTGCAATCCAGTGACACCGTCTCCCTTCCTGCTCCTCACATAAGACACTCTTTTTCACTGGCTGTCCTCCATGCTGGAAATCCTCTCTCTCCCTCCTCATTTCTACCTCTTGGCTTCCTTCAAATCCCAGATACCTCACCTTCTACAAGATGCCTTTCCTGAATCCCTTTAATTCTAGGCTTTTTCTTTGGTAATTTCTAATTTATCCTGATTATACCTTGTTTGTGAATAATTGTTTATATGTTTTCTCCTCCATTACATTGTGATCTCCTTGAGAGCAGACTGACAGTCTTTTGTCTTTTTCGGTGTCCCCAGCACTTAGCCTTTCTGGTTTCTGAGCTGGGGCTCAAGCTAATAGAGGGTGATACCTCTACCAATGATTCGTGAGCCTTTTGAAGCATGGATATCTCTCAAACGACAAGAGTTACATTTGAGTCTCAAGAATAACCAGCAGAGAAGACAAAATGTGCTGGCGAATCTCGCTCAGTACCTCTGTGTGGCAGGCAGAGGGTGTCACTGTCTCAGCCAACTCCTTATCTTGACTGCCAGCTCACAGAATCACCCTGAGAGTAGGAAGAGACCTGAGAGGCTATTTATTTAATCCAACTTGGACTTGAGGAAGTATTTTCTCTAAGACAAACTTGACAAGTGATCATCGGGCAGTGGCTTTCAGATCTCCACTGAGGAGGAACCCACCATCTCCTGAGGCAGACAATTCCATTTTGGGAGAATTCTACTTATTAAGGGGTTTTTCCTAACGTTGAATCTAAATCTGAATCTTTTTACTTCCAACCATTTCTCTAAGTTCTGCCTTCTGGGGTCCAGCAGAACAAGCCAAATTCCTCTTGTATGGGAAAAATTTTTGAAAAACTTGGAAACTGCTATTATGTTTTTCCTAAGTCTTCTTTTCTTGTTTTTTGTTTGTTTTTGGGGTGGGGGACAATTGGGGTTAAGTGACTTGCCCAGGGTCACACAGCTAGTAAGTGTTATCTGTCTGAGGCCGGATTTGAACTCAGGTCCTCCTGATTTCAGGGCCAGCGCTCTATCCACTGCACCACCTAGCTGCCCCCAAGTCTTCTTTTCAAAAGGCTAAATACCCCTAGTTCCTTCAAATGGCCCTCATATGACATGGACATGGGCCTCAGCCCTTCACCATTCTAGTTGCCCTCCTTTGGACTTTCTTGAGTTTATTAATATTCTTCTTAAAATGGTGTCTAGACAAAGCACTGTATTCCAGATGTCCAGAAACTGTGCTTTTTCTAACATATTCTAATTGCATTTTCTTTATTTTTATCTTTCTTTCTTCTCCTTCTCCCCTTCCTTCTCCTCCTCCTCCTCCTCCTCCTCCTCCTCCTCCTCCTCCTCCTCCTCCTCCTCCTCCTCCTCCTCCTC
>NW_020954723.1:27672269-27762567 GCF_900497805.2 Vombatus ursinus
TTATCTACGCACATGCATGAGTTAAAATCTATGACAGAGGTCCAGAAATTTCTTCTTCCTCTTTTCTAAGTTTTTAATATTCATTTTTTATAAGATTTTGAGTTCCAAATTTTTTTCTCCCCCCTCTCCAAGATGGCATGCAATCTGATATAGGCTCTACATGTACAAATCATATTAAATATATTTCCGCACTAGTCACGTTGTGAAAGAAGAATCAGAACAAAAGGGAAAAACCAAAAGAAAGAAAAAATAAAGAAAAAGAAAATAGCATGCTTCCATCTGCATTCAGATTTCATCGTTCTTTCTCTGGATGTAAATAGCATTTTCCATCACAAGTCTTTTGGGATTGTCTTAGATTATTGCATTGCTGAGAAGATCTAAGCCTATCAAAGTTGATCATCGCACAATGTTGCCATTACTGTGTACAATGGTCTTCTGGTTCTTCTCACTTCACCAATCATCAGTTCACGTAAGTCTTTCCGGATTTTTCTGAAATCCTTATGCTCATCATTTCTTACAGCACAATAGTATTCCATCACATTCATATACCACAACTTGTTCAGCCATTCCCCAATTGATGGGCATCCCCTCAATTTCCAATTCTTTGCCACCACAAAAAGAGCTGCTATAAATATTTTTGTACATGGGGGTCCTTTTCCCTTTTTATGATCTCTTTGGGATGCAGACCTAGCAGTGGTATTGCTGGATCAAAGGGTATGCACAGTTTTATAGCCCTTTGGGCATAGTTCCAAACTGCTCTCCAGAATGGCTGGATAAGTTCACAACTCCACCAACAATACATTAGTGTCCCAATTTTCCCACATCTTCTCCAGCATTTTTCATTTTCCTCTTTTGTCATATTAGCCAACCTGATAGGTGTGATACCTCTGAATTGCCTTAATTTTCATTTCTGTAATCAATAATGATTTAGAGCATTTTTTCATATGACTATAGACAGCTTTGATTTCTTCATCTGAAAACTGCCTATTCATATCCTTTGACCATTTATCAGCTGGGGAATGAAAGCCAGGGCTTTCCTTATGTCACTGTTGGTATTTATTTCTCATCCTCCTTTTCAGGAGGCCGATTTCTAATCAGGGAGGAGTCTTCTTTCAAGGGTACAGATACCTGTACCAAGGGTTCTAAACCCTTTTTTGTCTCTTAGGCCCCTTTATATCTATCTAGGTATAAATAATAATAGCTAACATTTCTATAGTGATTTAATGCTTGAAAAGTACTATGTGATGGCATTTGATTCTCACAACATCACTATGAGGTAGGTGTTATTGTTATTCAAATTTTAAAGATGAGGAAACTGATACTGGCACAGGTTAAGTGATTTTCCCAGGGTCACAAGGAGCAAGTGGCTGGGCTGGGATTTGAGCCCATTTTCTCTGACTGCAAAGCCAAGGGTTTTATTGTATCATTATTATTATTTATTCCCTGACATCACTTCCAAGAGACCAAGGTACAAATAATTTCCTCTCAAGGGTACAAGTAATTATGATAATAATTAGGGTCTATATATTGTTTAAAGATTTGCAAAATGCTTTACATTATGTTATCATATTTGATCTTCACAACAGCCCTATTGGGGTGCTATTATTAACCCAATTTTACAGACGAGGAGATTGATACCTAACACAGTGCCTGGCACAGAGTTGAGCCTTAGCACACTCCCTGGCACATAGGAGGCAACAATAAATGTCAATAAACATTTTGTTGATGGTGGTGTCATTCCATCATCTCTGCTTTTTTGTGACCCCATTTGGAGTTTTCTTGGCAAAGATACTGGAGTGCTTTGCCATTCCCTTCTCCAGCTCATTTTACAGATGAGGAAACTGAGGTAAACAGCGTTAAGTGATTTGCCCAGAGTCACACAGGTGGTAAGGGGGATCTGAGGCCAGATTTGAACTGAGGTCTTCCTGACTCCACCACCACAGCTCCAATAAACATTAATGCACGTTTATTGACTGGCCAATTGATTGAATGACACAAGTTAAGTAACTGGCCCAGGGACACACAGATCTTTACAGCTAGTGGACATTCCAAACACTGACCCTGTGAGAGAGAAAGAAAGAAGTGTTTTATCTTTTCTGTTTGCTTCAGAGTTTAGAAGTGTTTTCCGTTAAGGGCTAGCAGCAATTTACAATTTAGCCTTTCTCAGTGTCCTAGTGGGTAATCCTGAGTTGGGGGAGAGAGAAGTGTATTCCTCCTGTACTCTCCTTCCCTTTCTGAGAGATGCTTTAAAAAAAATAGGGGAGAGCCAGGATAGAGTGAATGGCACCAGATTTTGACACAGAGCCCTCTTGTCCCTGCATCCCCATGCCAGGGCCTCTCCTGGCTCACTGGGAAGCATTCATCAGCCAGTTGGGTGTGTGCTGTGGTTTACACTCGTGAACTGTGCCTGTTTTGTTTCCCTCAATCTTTGGTTGCAGGCCTAGTACAGGAGAAATTTTCTAACCAATGGGCTATAAGCTATGTACGTTTTGCTTTGTCTTTTAATTGTAGCCTAGGCTTTGAAGAACCCTACAGATCCAAATTACTAAAATGACTGAATTCAATAATGAGATCTGTTTAACCAGCATATGGAATTCTTATTGTTTCCCTAGCTTACAATGGGGCTGAGTGGTAGGTCAACATTTCAGAAATTTGTTTAGAATAAGAGTTCTTAACTTGAGGCCCACAGAACTTACCACTTCCCAAGGATAGATTTCATGGTGTCTATATGCATGGAGGTGGGGGAAGGGTTGTTCTGTGAAATAGAATCAGAAAACTTACACCTTTTATTTTCACTAAGTGAAATTTAGCTTTTTCTTCAATTATTCATAAGCATTATCTGAAAGAGAAGTCAATAGATTTCACCAGACCACCAAATGGGCCTAAGAGACAAAAAAGGGTTCAGAACCCTAGGCAGAAGAATGTTTAAATGGCTCCTAATTAGCATCTACTGCTTAATAAAAAACTGAGAACAATCAATGAATCACTAGCCCAAATAATCAATAGGAGAGTGACATCTGCAAGGTCCTTCACATATAGCCCTCCATTTAGGACACCTGGATTCAGAGGAATGTTATCTGCAGTCACTGAGAAAAATGGAGTTTCCTCTTCCCTTGCCAATGGAAAGAGATTTGTATTTGTAGTAAGAGCATCTGGATTCAAATACTGTTTCTGCCACTTACCACTGTTCTAATCTTGGACATACAGCTTATCATCTATCTATCTATCTGTCTATCTATCTGTCTGTCTGTCTGTCTATCTATCTTAGCTATTCAGTGTTTTTCAGTCATGTCTGACTCTTCATGATCCCATTTGGGTTTTCTTGGCAAAGATACTCGTGTGGTTTTCCATTTCCTTCTCCAGCTCATTTTACAGATGGGGAAACAGAGGCAAACAGGGTTAAGTGAATTGCTCAGTGTCTGTGAGTGGGTCTGAAGCTGGATTTGAACTCAGGAAGATGATTCTTCCTGAGTTCAGGCCCAGTACTCTATCCACTGGGCTACCTACCTGACCATCTATCTATCTTACAATAGTGACAACTTCATTGCTATAGCCTGGACCCTAAAAAGGCTTATTCTAGAGGTTTTAAGAGCTTAGGACACACAAATCCTTAACTCTTTCCCATTGCTAAGATGTCTTAACTATTATGGAAGGATTCAGAGTAAAGGGAGCTATTGGGTCACAGAATGTGTTTAAGAACAGGATGCTCGAGAAGAGTAAAGAGCCAGTCTTTGATTTCCAAGGGGAATGTGGTTAAGCAGCCAGCCCTTATAACACACTACCATCTTTCTTTGGCACCAACCTAAAGGGTTTAAACACTGGCTTATAATCCTTTAAGGAACACAGGGTAACAGTTCTAGGTATGTTCACAAGGAGATTCTTGGGATAGTAGTCTTTGTTAAGTGCCTACTGAATTGTCAGGGCCAGGGAGACAAAGACAAAAGCTTCCTTGTCCTCAAACATCTTACCTTCTGTGAAATAGCATGCATAATACAAGTATATACAAAACACGTACAAAGTAAAGACAAGGCATTGTTGGGGATGGGGCCTTAGTAGATAAGGGAATTAGGAAAGGCCTCCTATGTGAGGGGACACTTGAGTTGACCTTGGAAGGGAAACTAGGGTTCTAAGAAAGAGGTCAAGGTGAAGAGGGAGGTCATTCCAGGCCTGGAGGTCAGCCTGGACAAAGGCACAAAGATGAGAGATGGAATGATGCGTAGGAACAACAAGAAGTAGGCAGATTTAGCTGATATTGAAAATGCTTGCGAGGGAGTCATTTAGAATAAGCCTGGTAGGCTAGAGCCAGGCTGAAAAGGGCTTTAAATGCCAAACAGTTTGTGTTTAATAGCTAATATTTATATAGCACTTTCAGTTTTACATGTTAGCTTATTTAGTCTTAACAGCCCAGTGAGATAAGTGTTATTATAGTCTCCATTTTACAGATGAGGAAACTGAGATACAGAGATGTGAAGTTAAGGTCAGACTTAAGTTCAGAAATATTACTTTGAGAGTTGTGTAGAGGATACAGATTAAACGGGGAAAAGACTTGAAGCAAGAAGACCAAGTAGGAGACCACTGCAATAATCCAAGTGAGACATGATAAGCTTCTGAACTAGGGCAGTTATGTGGTTAGTGGAGAGGAGGGACTGATATTAGAGAAGCTCTTGAAGCAGAATCAACAAGACTTAGCAGCAGATTGCACAGGGGCTGGTGGGGAGGCAGAATGAGTTGAGAATGATGCCAAGGTGTTGAACTTGGGTGACTGAAAGGATGGTGGTAACTTCAACAGAAACAGGGAATTTTGGAAAAGAGGTAGTTTGGGGGGAAAATAAACTCTGTTTTAGGCATGCTAAAGTCAAAGTGACTATGGGACATTCATTTGGAAATCACCAGTAGGTAGTTAGTAATGGAGGACTGAAATTGAGGAGGGATGCTACGGCTGGGTATACGGATCTGAGTAAGTTATAGATCTTTATGTATAAAACCCGAGACCCAAAGGTCATCAGTATGGAACTCTTGCCTCATTAGGAGATCAATACCTCTTGCCTGTGTGAGGGGTGGGGTAGAGTTGGTGAAAGCAAGGGAGAGAAGAGAATTCTGGTCTCTTTCGACTCTTGAAGTCCAGGAGTCTCTTCTGGAGCTTTCAGCTTCCAGCTTTGAGAGAGACAATGGATGATACCAATCTCACTTCAGGAAGAAAGGGTTCTGGAAGAAGTCCATGTGAGAGGAGCTGGCATTCTCCATCATGTCCTCTCCCCAGCTTGTGTGCATGTATATATATCAATATATAGATATGTATATATTTATGTGTACATCTATATCTACAGATATGTCTATGTATGTATGAAAAGCAAAAATAGATCAAGGAGAGTTCATGTAAGGTTAGACTCACTGAAAAACATAACCAAACAAAAAATTTGGACACCGTATTTCAGGAAATCATAAATGAAAACTCCCCATATCTATGAAAATGACAGAGTAAAATGAAGATAGAAAGAACCTAATGGTGATCTCTTAAATGAATCCCCAAACTGAAAACATCTAGGAATGTCATAGCCAAAATCCAGAGCTACTAGGTAAACACACATATCTATATCTATTTATCTATGCTCAACTCTCGTTTTTCATCAGGAATGCTTGACTGTCTATTAAAGCTTCCACTTTGTTGTTAAAGGTTCATTTTCCTCCTATAGGATTATACTGTCCTGCCAGGTAAGATGTTCTTGATGGCCTTTTGAATATTAGAATATTGTATTCCAATACTATCTTTTTTTATAGTAGTTTTAGCATAATCTTGTGTGATCCTGACTATGGCTCTTCAGTACTCGAACTCTTTCTTTTTAGCTATTTGCCCAAGGGGGAGTAAAGGTCATGTAAAAAAAAATTTTTTTTAATTATGAGCAATAATTAAGCAGTATTTAAAAAGGAGTAAAGAAGGAAGTTCAGAGGTAAACACCGACGTAGGACAACTTTGAAACCATGTTCTGAATGTTACCATATGCTTAGAAGAAAACAACCAAGCTGTATACAATGGAGATCCCTGGTTTCATGCCCAAACTTCTTATTCTGTTCTTCTTTGTGTATGGAAATGCTTATATTTGTGAGTGTTTTTCAAATTTAAAATGAAAAAATGAATTAAAAAAAAGAATTCCAATCCTTCAAGATAAAATTCACCCCACTAGTCCCGCATATACCTCTTGTTTCACATTTCCTAAATTCACTTACCATATATCATTATATATTATGAATCATATTCTTCTACTAGATTGTAAGCTCCATGAGGACAAAGACTCTTCTAATTTAAACATTTTGTCTCCTCCAGTACCTAGCCTTGTTCTCTGCACATAGTAATCATTTAGTAAATATTTGGGGGGAGGAGATGTGTTTTTCTTCTGTGTTTGTAAATTTATTCCTGGCTTCTACACCAATCTGGAACATTAACCTCAGTTTAATTTGAAAGAAATATTTAGCACAGGAAAACTCATTAATTTGGAATTTGTGTTAATTTGACGAGGCCCCGACACCTATATATAAAGAATACCTTTTAGAAAGCAAATTTATGGTGTGGAGACAGTGTAAGCACACTTAAATTTAAGAGAACAAACTATTTTTAAGTCCCCTCAGGCATTTCATAAAGCAACCACTTACATACAAGCAAAAGAGACTAATTAGAAATCATTCTTAATTATTCCTTAAAGCAAATCCCTTAAACACTGCCATTTCAGTTAACACTTTGTTAACATTTTCTTCTTTTGGATCTACTACCATATCACAGAGTTAAGCAGTAGTACTTTAAATATATTTGCATGTTAAGACTCTTCACTAATTGAGATTGACCTTTCCCCAAATATAATTAGAGAGGTGTTATAGTAGAATTCAGGGGTTTCACAGAAAGGCAGGTTCTTGGTTGGATGATAGAGCTCATTTCTAAAGTCCTAACAAAAAAGCCCGGGAACAGCAGGTGTGGGGAGTAGGGTGTCATAAGAGATGAGAAATAGCTCAAATGAGTACCTTTGAAAGGTAAAACTAATAAAAGGCATGGTGGCAAAGTGGATAGAGTGCTGGGCCTGGAATCAGGAAGAATCATCTTATGAGTTTCATTTGGCCTCAGATACTTAGCTGTGCTGTCCTGGGCAAGTCACTTAACCCTGCTTGCCTCAGTTTCCTCATCTGTAAAATGACCCAGAGAAGGAAATGGCAAACCTCTCCACTATCTTTGTCAAGAAAACCCCAAATGGGGTTACAAAGAGTCAGACACAACTGAATATGACTGAAAATGAAAGGCACACATGGGTGTGTAATGAGAATTTAATCCATTCTGGTAGGTGTTATATCAGTGGAATAGGTAATGAGCTGCTTAAAAGAATCCTCCTATTTAAAGGTAGAGTGTGAGGCACATAGGATTGAGTGTAAAATGTCTAAAAGAACATGCAGGTTTAAAATGAGTAACAAAGTATATCTAAGTGGAAGGTGGCAATGAGCTGCATATGTTTAAAGGTAGAGACAGATGCTTGGCAAGAGCCTGGTTAAAAGGAGACATGAAACCTGTGCACTTCCAGTCAGCAGTGGGAGGTTTAGATGGAATGTGAGATGCAATATGTATGTTTAAAGGGTGTAATGAGATGTAAACACTGGAGGACTATAACAAGACACTAGGGGAAAGGGTATAAATCAATTCTGGAACAGAAAGGTGTGATAAGATGCTCACACTGAAGTTCTATAATGGGATGTAAAGACTATAACGAGATGTCTGAGGGGTTATAATGAAATGCACAGAGGAAATGATGTAATGAGATTTATATTTTGCTGTTGTTGAGTTTGACCCCCCATGACCCTATTTTGGGGATTTTCTTGGCAAAGATACTGGAGTGGTTTGCCTTTTCCTCCAGCTCACTTTACAGATGAAGAAAACTGAAGCAAACAGGGTTAAGTGATTTGCCCAGGGTCACCCAGCTAGTAAGTGTCTGAGGCCAGATTTGAACTCTGGTCTTTTTGATTCTAGGGCCAGGATTCTATTTACTGTACCGCCTGGCCACCCTGATTTATTATTAAAAGGGTAGAATGAAAGGTAGAAAAGGCAAATAATTTCAAAAAGTGAAAAGTTTAAGATGTACAAGAGAAAGGTATAAGGAGATCTATTTGCTTAAATAGAGAAGGTCTTTACTAGCTCCATAAATTAAAGGATGAGTAAGAGAACCAGAAATATGAAAAATTATTTGGCAAATAAAACCTAAGTAGGCTAGAGGAACTGGGGTTAATTACTATTGAGAAGAGAAAGGTAAGGACAACAATAAAAACTTTTAAGCCTTTGTAGTATTGTATGAAGAATTACCAACCTTTACTATCTCTGGTAAGGGCAGATTAAGAGAAACTTAGCTAATGCTGAAGAGGTGGTTTTGAGAAAGGCCTTTTTTTCTCTATTAAAATGGGACGGGGGGGAGAGAGAGGGAAGATTCCTGAAGGAAGCTGAAAAGAACCTCTTAAAACAAGATTGGTCCTCTTTACTTGGGCTGTACCTGGATCTACGCTATGATACAAGCAGTTCATTTCCAGCACCTCCCTGCTAGGCCATCAGGGCCTTCATATTGACCCCTAGCTACCCAGGATCCACCATAAGGTTTGCCCTCCTCAGCAGAATCCTATCCTCCACACAGTTGTCAATGTGATTTTCCCCAAGTAAAAGTATCATCATGTCACCAGCCCCTACTCTTTCAACAAATTCCAATGGTTCTCTTATCTCAATCTAATATAAACTCCTTCAACTAGGTACTTTACTATCTTTCCACTTACTACATGATTTGTGTTTTAGGCTGACTTGCTGTTCTCTATGCAGTGTTCCCTCTTCTGTCTACAATGCCTTCGAAGAGTCCATCTCCGTGCCTAGAATGCACTCCCTTCTTACGTGTCTTGGAATCTCTCAAGACTGGTATTTAGCTTTTTTATGAAGCCTTTCCTGATGACCCTTACTCTTCCAATGCCAGGGCTCCCTAGCAGTCCACGTATACCCATATGTATACAGTCTCCCCCAGATCAGTCCTCTGTGGAGGCGAAAAACAAATGAGCCACCGTTGTCATAATAATCTCCATAGACATCATATAAATGATTGTTGATTGATTAGTTGATATGGGAGACAGTAAGTTTTCTTCAACCATTTCTTTTTAACCATCATTGTTATTTTTCTCTGCATCTATTAGTCCCTCTACGTCTTTCTTAAATGTGGAGAAATGTTTTGGCTAAATAACAAGCATTTGGCCAAAGTTAAAGGTGGTGGATGTGTGGTAGAGTAGAAAGGAAGCTGGATTTGAAGCCAGAAGATGGGTTCAAATTCTGACTACGCTGCTTACTGTGTGATATTGGCCTTTGCATTTCTGTCCCTGTTTCCTCATCTATTAAATAAGACACCAGGACTAGATGAATTCAGTGGTTCCTTCCAACTCTAAAACTGTAATCCTCTGATTTTCTAGCATACACTATGGATTTATAGTATTCTATAAATGTATTCTATAGTGTATTTCTATATAATTGTATTCTATACAATTCTATAGTGTATTTCTAGCATACACTAGGTTTATAGTATTCTAATTCATGTATGAAGAAAAACACACAACAGATCTTTATTTGTTGTTTTAATACCTCCACATAACTACTCATTCAGCTCATGGTCAAGGATGACACTTGACTGTTTTGTTTTTTTCTTAGTATACATGTTGGATTTTTTATGTCTTAAAGTTGACTATTTTGTGTTTAAATCTACTGTCTCCATATGGAGGAGGCCATGTGAAGTAGTAGAATGAACACTGTATAGCAGATCTGGGCTCTTCTCCTGGTTCAGCTATTAATTAGTGGTGTGTCTCTAGGCAAGTCAAAACTCCTCTGGGAACCATATTCCTCCCCTCTGAGGGTAGAAGGTGGCCTAAATTATATATGAAGTCCTGTCCTATCTAGACCCTGTGACAGTTCATCTTAGTATCATGAGTTTCATAAACTTCGTAAGTTAGATGTATGTTTCATAAAATAATTCCACTCCCAGGACCATCTCATCCAGAATATCACTTTAGTTGGCATGGCATCAAAAACTATAGTGCTGCATACAGGGTATCCCAAAAGTCTTAGCTTTAATAGCTTAAAACTGATTTGGGACACCTTATATACCTGAGAGTATTTATCTCTATGTAATCTTCATAGGTTGTCAGAATTCCATGTGGGAGGCTATCTTGTGATCCAGTATAACTCCATGATTCTAGAATTTCTAGGGTTGCTGAGAGGAATAAAGTATAAAAATATAATCAATTCCCAATTAGCTGCACCACTGGAGAAGAACAGTTATGTGGATAATCCAAAAAATCAATTCTACGTGGTTGTGAAATGCATTATGGTTTTTGTTGTTGTTTTGCAGTAGATTAACTTTTCTAATTACATTTTACACAGGCTAAGAGCAATATTAATTTGCATGCTCTGAGCATATACCAACTGATGTTGGGAATGAACAATGTGCCAAGTCTCAGGGAATTAAAATTTCCTATGAAAATTTCACATGTGAATAATCAAGAATTGCTCCATTATAAAAGCACTTTGAAAATATAAAGTGGTATAGAAATGTTAACTTAAACACAGAAGGTTCATTATGCATTCTCTTAGATACATAATCTAATCATGGATAATAAAACTTTAGTATTATGTGATGTTAAAGAAATGTGGTGGAAAAGGAAGTGAAGTAGCAAGATAAATTCTTGTGTCATTTTTGAAAATAAGAAAACCTCAAAAAAAATAATGCCAAAAGGTTTTAGAAGAGCCTTTAAAGTCAGTTTTATTGTCTGAATTTTACAAGTAGCCTTTAGAGGCTTCATACAAGAATTCTGTTGCAAAACTCTAATAAATAGTCTGCCCCAAGTCCCAAAACAAAATTTAAAACAAAATAAAGAACAAACTTAGGATAAGCAAGGCTTCAGAATGCTTGGATGTTAGCAATATATCCCATTTACAAATAATATCAGGCACTGTACAAACCTCCTTCATACAAATCAAAGAGAAAGAGTCACAATCTTTACAAAATAACTTGGAAATCTTCCTTTTCCCATAATGCAAGTATTATTAGAAAAGGATTTCATGAGGGGATAAGGAAATGACAACATGGAGTGAGATTTTAGCTAAAAATTTGAGGAAGAAAGAGAATATGAATGTATATGGCTTCTCTGGGGGTCGGGGGAGAGATAAATTATTTTTAAACTATATGAGAGAAAATCTGAAAGACATCAAAATGATGAACAATTGTTGTAGGTCAATTGCTCAATTACAGGGATGATGACAAATTTTGTGATTATGAAGGCTCAGAGGTAAAGGCTTGAGTTGCTTTCCTTCCAGAGGGTTAACCATGGTTTAGAGTAGTATTGGGGCCCATTGTGTCCTGTCATAACCAAACCGTTTGGGCTTTTTGAACTTAAATGGCAAATCAATCATTTCTTCAGAGAAAATGCTTTGATGGCCTCAATTTGGAAAATCCCATGTTTTGATGTCACTTTGGGGAAAAGCCAATTCTAGACATATCGTCAAGCATGGAAATATTGTGCATTCAAAAGGTAAGCAACAGCTCTTTACCGTTTTATAATTTAATTTTATCACGATTTTCCTAACTGTCCCCTAGCAAAGACTAACACCTAAATCTTCTCTGGGTACTTTTAATCAGCATTAATCAGTCAGCTTTTGGTATCATGAATCTTTTCCCTTATACCCCACTAAAGAAAATCCATACAGAGGGACCATCGCTTTTTGATTACATAAAAGAGAGAGTCTGAAGTTGTTGGGATGGGTCATTCAACGGAGGAGGTGTGAAGGAATTTTAAATAACTGTATGTTTACAGCCAGGAGGGTTATTAGAGGTCAATTCTTGCTTAAGATTTCACTTAAGAAATATATTTGCCCTGTGGAAAGCAGGTGGAAGTGTATCCACAGGAAACCACAGATGACAAGTCACGCAGTAATGTGGGATGTGGAAAAGATCATGAATAACATGCCCCCCCCCCCATGGTCTTAAGCCTCTGTTCCCTGGCCTATTTCTGTTGCTCTGGGTAACACAGGGAAAAACAGCATTTACTCATGCATTCAAGGGAGATAAGCTCCTCATCTCTAGTCACTTCAGCAAAGAATGTAAGGAACATAGACCTCTCACGGCCCCAACTCTACCCCCCAATAAACAATCCAAAATAAACATGTACTAGTTTTCTAGTAATCATCCTATTTGCCAGGAGAGCAGAAAAAGCTTGGATTACCTGAAACAGAAAGGAAAGAGCTGATGGGAAGTAAATGAGGCAGATGGACTAGGTGCTTCTAGTCTAATCCCCACTTTTTTTTCTTTATACATTACAGAGAAAGATACTGTGCAAAAAAATAAAGACATTCACATTTTAGCAGTTAAACTTTTATTTTACTTTTTAAATTTTTTATTTAATTATTTTTTTGTTTTTGTTTTTCTACAAAAGGCAGACGTTGATTGTTGATCTGCAATTGTTCTGTTTGTGCACTCACAAAAAAAGGGGATATCTATAAGGAAGGTGGGGAAAGTGCTCTGAAGATGCTCTCAATAACATGATACGGGGCATTAAAGCAGTCTCAGGAGAAAGGAAACATTCCCTCTTGGTCCCTTTCCACACCTTCCCTTCCCCACCTGAATGTTTTATCAGTCTTTAGCTCATATCAATCGTGTTGAAGACCCATTCAGTAAATTTTTTCAGCTTGTCCGATGCAGTCTGGGACTCCTCCTGTAAACGCAAGTTGTCTTCCCGAAGATGCTGGACTTCAGCCTGAAGATGGGCTTTGTCTTCTTTTTCCTGAGAGGTGACAAAGAGGAGGAAACGAACCCTCAGAGAGCGAGTGCCCAAAAGGTAGAAGGCATAGGCTTATACCCAAGAAGGAAACTAGATGTGGGTCATATGGGGCCCCTTATTTTCACATCCACTAGATACCCAGATATATGTCCTAGAGTGCTAAGAATTAAGAAATTCCCAACCTTGATGCTATGGGGTAATATTCATTCTTTCTGGGCAACAATCACTAGAATTCAGCTTGGGAAAAAAATCCAGTGTAGAAGCACATGAGAACCCATACACATGAGAACAAGTCCCTTTTCCATGTTGTTGATATATGTCCACCTATCATGTTTCTGACTGAGACTCAAAAAATTCTTGTGAAAAGAAAAACACTTTTTGTGAATTGCACCAAATATTTGTTTTGGTTATATCTCAAGTGACAGGGACTAGGAAAATAACCAATTGGTAGCTGTCCTGCCCTGAGCATTCATCTAAATCTGTCCTAGGGTATCTAAACTTGGGGAGCACTTTCAACCTACAATTAAAATGGAGAAAAAAAATTGACCTTGTACAACAAGAGTGTACTTCAACAAAGCTTACTTTGGCCTTGGCACCAGATACAGACTGGGATATTTGCTTTTAGAATAAGTGTTTACCTTCTTCAAATCTTCTTGAAGCATTTTCAGCATACCTTCCAATTGGTCCACTTTAGAAGCCAGTGTAGGAGAAGAATCTTTACTGCTGGGAAAGAGAGAAAAAAAAGACCAGGATCTCAGTTAGCGGGAATCTCCGTGACTTATTTTTCATATGTGTGTCACATTTTAAGTTATAAACTGTCTTCCTTCCTCAGCCCCTCCCCACCTGGTACTAGAGAAGGCCACTATTTGACACAGATATATCTACATCTATACTTATCTATAGCTTCCTATTTATACATATGTAGATCCATACTATGCATACTTCTACTTATCAGTTCTTTCTCTGGAGGTGGATAGCATCTTCCTTCACAGGTCCCTTGTAGTTGATTTGAATATTTATAATTCTCAGAACAGCTTAGTTGTTCACAGTTATTCTTCAAATAATATTGCTGTTACTGTATACAATATTCTCTTCATTCTGTTCATTATTTCATGCAAGTCTGCCCATGTTTTTCTAAAATCAACCTGCTCATCATTTCTTACAGCATAATAGTATTTCATCACATTCATATGCTACAACTTTTTTTAGCTATTCCCCAACCGATGGGCATCCCCTCCACTTCCAGTTCTTTGCCACCACAAGTAGAGCTGCTATCTATATTTTAGAACAAACATACAGGTTCTTTTCCTTTCTCCCTGTGCCTTGCGAAACAGACCTAATAGTGGTATTGCTGAGTCAAAGGCTACGCACAATTTTATAAATCTTTGGGAATAATTCCAGTTTGTTCTCTAAATGAATAGACTAGCTTACAGTTCCAACAGTAAATTAGTGTTCCAATTTTTCCAAATCCCCTCTAACACTTGTCATTTTTCCCTTCTGCCATTTTAGCCAATCTGACAGGTGTGAGATATCTCAAAGTTGTTTTAATTTACATTTCGCTAATCAATAATGATTTAGAGCATTTTTATATGACTATATGTAGCTTTGATTTCTTTATCCAAAAACTTCCTGTTCATATCCTTTGATCATTTTTCAATTGGGGAGTAACTCAAATTCTTATAAATTTGACAAAGTTCTCTATGTATTTGAGATATGAGACCTTTATCTGAGAAACGGTTTATAAATTTTCCCCTCCCAATTTTCTGCTTTCCTTCTGACCTTAGCTACACTGGAATCAAAATTATCCATTTTACATCTCACAACGTGAGACTGCCTTTGTAAACGGGTTTTCATAATGTCAAATTGCTCAGTATGGTCAATGTAATATATATATTTTTTTCAGAAGGACAACTTCAATAACAGAAGTTATACATGTGTTTTAGCTACAGTCAATAACAGCCTTTGCTGAGGATACATCTTTGTTTCCAAAGAACAAAGGATAATAAGCAAAAACAAACTCTTTGATAATATGAAGGGGAGGCAACACATAAAGGGGGAATTTTCTGACAATGATAACTGCCAAACAATGAAATAATTTCTTAGGAAACTATGGAATTTCTCAGTGCTTTCTCAAGACAGAACAGCTACCCACCTGTGGGAGACAGTTGGGATATAGGCCTGTCTTAAGGCAATGAGGAAAGGCTGTCCAGATTGGTGATTCTTAGAAAATCACTTTCTGCAGCCAATTATCTAATCACACCCTAAAAACCAGGTTAAATTTTCTAAAGTTACCTTAAAAACAAATGGCAAGGCCAATTTGAACACAGCCGAAGTCTTTACAACAATGTCCACCCAGCATTCCTCATTCTGCTTGGTAAAACCAAGGAGAACACACTCCATCTCTTTCCTAGATGGCAGTTCTTTAGGGTGCCTACTCTTTCTATAAATTTCTCATGTGACCTTTGGTCATGTAATCTCTATAAGCCCAAGACTGTCCATGAGGGAGGAGATACCGATCTCATTTGCCTTTTTTGGAGAGAAGTGAGAAGAGGTGTTAGTCAAAGTGCAAATTAGAATTCCTGTCCTAGAGAAGACTAGGCAGATCTCTGCTTCTAGTTCATCTGGAGCACCATAAAGCAAATACCACAGTAATAAGGTATGTAACAAGCTTGCCAAATGAAAGGAATAATATAATAACCACCTCACAAAGGGCCAGGAAAACTGGGCTCTCTGCCACTGTCCTCTGTAAAAACTTATTAGCTAAAAATCTTGCCTGTTCATGTACCACAAGCAGCAAATATGACTTTGCAAAGATACCACCAATTGCAATTAATGGACTTCTGCTGACTAAAATGGCATGCGGTATCTTCTAAACTGCTAATAAAGTGGTCTGTAATGGAACAGGAGAATGGAAATTAAGTACCAAGGCTTCAATGCTCTTACCTAATTAACAGGAGAGGGTACAATATGACAGCCACAAGTTCTTTTCCATCCTAAATAAAACAAGCCTAACATTTCCTCATGTACCTTTTCCCAAAGAAAGATGATATCTGAGTTTTCCTTTAGACTTTTCTTCGTCCTCCCCTCCACCTCTAAGCTCTCTTGAAGGCCCAAACTGTTGAATTTTGCTCAAGGCTGAGATGTTCCAATGATGCTATATTGTACCCTTTTTTTTTTTAAAAAGTACAATTTTTCATAAGACCATAGAGTTGGAAGAACGTGTGGAGTAGATTTGTTTTTTTTGGATGGTGAGAAAATATTTAATATGAAGATATACTTAATATGATCACTGTCTTTGAGTAATTGAAGGAATATCATGGGCAATTATATTTGTTGTGCCTGGCCCATGGGGCAGGATTAGGAGCAAAATTCGGAAGGTCAGGAAACAGACTTGAACTTGATACAAAGGAAAAGCTTCCTAACAATTAGGGCTTCTCTGAAGTTGAACAGGATGTTTGGTTCTCACTCAACAGAAGTCTTCAAGGAAAGGCTGAATGACCATTTGTTGAGAATGTTGCGGAGGGGATTCTTATTCAGGTATAGGTTGGACCAGCAATAACCACCTACCTCCTAACACAGCACTTTCTACACTTGGGATGTTTACTAAGTGTTACGTGACTGACTGATGGACTTCTCTTTTATAGGAACAGCCTTCAGTACTCAGACCATAGCCAAAAGGCAGGAAACAAGCAGAAAAGACTTCTGAAAAGCACCAAGTCCATGCTCTAGAGCTTCTGTACTTTGCTTAAAGAACAGCCCCTCCCGGCCTGTTGTAAAGACCACTTTCTTTTGTTTTAGACACAACTATAATAAACTTGAACATCTGGTTTCCTAGTCTATGGCAGATTAGAAGCAGCAAATCAGAGGAGTAAAGGGAGGAAGGAAGTTAGGGCTAGAGACACTGGCATCATCAAGAAGTAACAGCCTGATAATGAAGTGGTTGGAAAAATGATTCTAAAAAGCAGAGATGATAATTCAAAAATATAGCAGTGTAATACCACTTAAGTATGGGGCCAAACAATCCTTCACCGTATCTCAACAATCCTTCACCATATCATTATATGCTACCCTGTTTAAAAAAAAGCAAGAAAGTAGGTAAAATATTTTAGGAAATATTTCATGCAAAATGGTGAAAATTTAAAGACAAAAAGGTTCTGGTCCGTTTGGGTAGGTAATTAAGCTTTATAATAGAGAAAGGCTTTATGTAGAATGATCTCAACCTCTAATAACACCGCAATATGCGAGGTGTTACATATGTTCCCACCCTTGCACATGCTTAATTGCATGAGGAAAAAAGAGTACACAAAGGAAAACACATGCCCTGTGGAACCTGACCTTCCGTAGGACTTCATCTGGGCCATGACTTGGTCCTCTAGATGGTCGCTGTTGGAGGCAGCACTCAGGGGTCGGTGGTTTTCATCACTAGCAGCAAAGAACGAGGCTCGCTGGACTGGAAAGGAAATGAGAAGCCACTCATTCTTTCCCTTTGGAAATTAAATGAGTCAGGTCCCTATACACACTAAAAAGCCAACAAATGCTCTTCAGGGGAAAAATACAACATGTAAAATAAATAAAAGGCATGGGGCATGGTGCCCAGGCTGTCACATCCATACTGTTATTACAAGTAAGAATCTTCATTGAATCTCTGCGTCCAGAAGTGGCAAAAATATTATTTACTGTGTTTTATAATAAAATGAGGGTAACTTTGTCATCTGCAAAACATTAAAAATTCCTCTTTTTCTGTTTAATGAACTAGAGCACATGGCAATATGAAGTTCAAGATTCCATAAAAGGTCAATTCTTGAGTGGGGGGGAAGGGGTAGTAATCTGAAGGAGGGCATATGTTCAATACTTTCAAATCAGCGAAACTAGAGTTAATTACCCATTAGGGGTTCCTGTCTACTTATTGATATCACTCTGTAAGAAAATTGGTGTTGGTATCAAAGACTCAAATAGCAGTTAAAAATTGATCCCTCCTCATCTAAAAACATCCACATTTAAAATCTGAGTCATAGGAGAAATCAAAACCTTCTAATCAAGACAAAATTGGTCTTCCCCACATGTGTAAAGAGGGAGGACCAACAATCTGGGGTTTGCTTTAGCTCAACAAACATTAAAAAAGGTAGTATGGATTAGTCGGTTGACCAGTGACCAGTCACCTGGTCAGTTTTAAAATGAGCAACAGGAAGCTATAAAGCATCCAAGTGACTATGCATATAGGAAGGAGGAGGAAGGGCACAGGAGGGCCACAGCCACTGGTGGCTGGACCTAGAGGCTCGGAAGACAAGAGTTCCTAAACTATCCTCAAAGATATTTGAGCCATGTTGTGGAAATGTCTTCATAATGTGGTGAGTGTTCATCTCTGGATTATGTTCTTTGCAGCTAACTGACCCCTGGTATTCTGCCACAACCCTCCTTTCTTAGTAAGTATGACAGATGGGAGACTCAACAAGACAACCTTGTCATAGATTTACATTCATGAAAAGCAATTCATTATACTGGAGGATGTCCAGAAAACATGTATGTTCTTGTTATGTCACTGAGAATTAGCATTAAACAATCCAGTTGACCCCGAGTTCAAACATCATTATGCTTTTGTGATGTCTCTTTCAGGGAATACAGGTTCTTTCTAGGGGTTCAGTACACTTACCCTCAAAAGCCTTGGCAGCATCTACCAAGTTTGACCAATCCAGGTCAGAAGCAGAGTCTGGCAGGGGCATGAGACCCGGGTCAGGCATAGGCTGCCTTCTTGGCTCCTGAATATCGGTGAGGGAGCTGTCTGAGGCTGAAAACTCTCCTTCGAGGAAGCAGAAGGAATAAGTGACATTCATAAGAAAAGAATGAAGTATTCATGTTCACTACCTTCAATCAGAAGGAAAACAGCTCACTGTTAACCACTATTGGTCAGGCACAGGGAATGAGAATTAATTCTTTGCTTATTCATGTTCAGGTACTTTCTTTTACAAGGAAATATGATTGGTACTTTTATGATTAAAGAGATGGGCAGACATTCCTTCCACAAGTACATATTGCAACTCCTCTATGCCTTCACTGTCTGTGCAGTTTTTATCCAAGTTTTCCCATAAATTCTCCCGCAGATGGTCTGTTCAACAGACTGAGGGCCAAAGAAAATGCTCCAAATTCTGACCACATATTTTTTTGACTGTGGCATAAGCTGTGGAAAAGTTACTTTTGATCCAAGGCACGTTATATAAAACTGGAGGACTGAAGCAATCTCTTGTCCAAACCCTTTGGCCTGGGACAGTTTCAGGTTTCTTAAAATCCTGGAGAAGAAGTCAATTCTATCGGGGATGGATCACATGCAATCTTTGCTGGAGCCAAGCCAGGGGGTACTTGTTCTGATATGTTCCAAAGGAGCAAAGGGGTTCACATTGGCCTGGCCTCTTCAGGACTCCTCTGAAATGAATGAAAAACATTGTGATCTTGGATTTGACCAACTCCAGGGTCCCCTTGTTTGTATTTCCCTTTCTCCTTTGGAGAGGAGGAGACTGAGTGTCAAGTAGATAACAGACTTGCCTTCTGCAATGCAAGGTGCACTCCCAGGTAGAATTGGATGACTTCTCAGAATCCTTCCAACTGTAAGATTCTACAATTCCCACAAATCCATCTTTCACAGTATAGCCAGAATAATCCTATTGCCTAGAACCGGTCATGTCACCACTATGCTGAACAATCTTCAATGGTTCCTCCCTACCTACTGAATAAAGTCTGAACTCCTTTGCACTTGGTGCCTTTCACCCTACCTTTCCAGCCACTCATATTACACCCCTCCCCAGTGCTTTGCTGGAGCCAAAGCTAACCACTCTGCCTTCAGTCCAGCACTGCGGCCACCCATGTTAGTGCCTTTGCTCCATCTGTTCACTATGTCTGGAATGCGGTCCTCCTCCTCTTTCCACCCAATCTTCCCACCCCAACTTACTGAATTCCCAGACAGCTTCTAAAAAGCAACTCACTCGCCACCTCTTCCCCTAATTGTCCCTATTGGTAATAACCTTCCTTTATGGACCACACCTAATATTTGTTGTACAACTGTAATACTCATCATTTAAACTGTATATCATGGCTATGTTCTCGTATTTTCCTCCCACACTGTAAAACTTTATGAGGACAGAGACTATGTTGTATCTAAATTTTGCATCCTCCGCAGTTCAGTGCCTACTATAGTTATCTGCAGTGTCTATTTAAAGTATTTGCTTGGATAATGAAGCATGGGCAGGGGAATGATGGGCTATAGGTGTGGAAAGAGGCTGACCTTTCCAAAAACAGTGAATCTGTTGACTTTTGATTAATTTTAAATTGCATTTAATGATCAGCAGGAAGGGTTGTATTGGAGGGAGAGGAAAGGGGAAGAAAAATGGGTATAACTGGGAATGATGAGATGTAAAAAAAGAGAATATCACTAAGAACATTTGGGCAATAATTGGGGCAGTTAGGTGGAGCAGTGGATACAGCACCGGCCCTGAAGTCTGGAGGACCTGAGTTCAAATCCGGCCTCAGACCAACCACTTGACACTTACTAGCTGTGTGACCCTGGGCAAGTCACTTAACCCCAATTGCCTTAAAAAAAAAACACTTTAATTAAATTTTTTGCTGAATGAATGTGACAACTGCATTGTTACCCAAACCCTAGAAGTTCTTAAATCTCTATTTATATTGCCCCAGATTTGACTCATCCAGGAGGGCACCAAAGCTAATGCCATAATGACTGCTGGGGACAAAGACATCTAGGAACCTAATTATGTCTATTCAGTGGCCAGTCAGCATACATCATGCTGGTTTGTTGCAGCCAGCAGGAAATTCTAGTGTGGTCTAGGAGCTACCAACTGGCCAGAACCCTTCGGTGAGAAAAATACTTATTTGGATGAACTTGTGATCAAAATGTCAGTACTCCCTACACGGTAGGTACTGAAGTGAGGAGGATGCAAAATTTAGGTAAGACAGAGTCCCTGTCTTCATAAAGTATTTACAGAGATTGCAACCCATCCACCCTTATTTTATCTTTTCAACTATTTGTGTTTCCTTGTAACTCCTTCAAAGGCGGGCCACTCAACTCCTGGAATTCTTCCATTAAAGTTCCAATGGAGCACCTGTGGGATCCTCTTCTTGTTACTTAGCTGACGTGCCTCTTTCTTCAACAATGCCTCTCTAATGATATTTTCTTCTGTTGCTTGAACTGCACAATTCTTTGATGAGGATAACGATGTTTGTATGTTCCAGCATACTCATGTCTGCCATGTGCACTAATTCTTGGGACATATAGCACTGATTCAGAGCCATACACAATCACTAGAAGAATATTAATGTTAAAAAGATAGATCTTTGTTGCAGAGACAAGCTTGGGGTCATCAAAAGCAATGCAGAGTTTTCACCCAAAAGAGATCCAGACCTACTGAATCAAATACTTTTTCTATCTCAAAAAACAATACGCACGGTTAATTGTGCGACTGGGACGAGATGGCCTACTTTTGTTGCTCAGTCATTTTTCAGTCATATTCGACTCTTCATGACCCCATTTGGGGTTTTCATGGCAAAGATACTGAAGTGGTTTGCCATTTCCTTCTCTGCCTAGTGACAGATGAGGAAACTGAGGCAACCAGGGTTAAGCAGCTTGCCCAGGGTCACAAAACTAGAAAGTGTCTGAGGCCAGATTTTAACTCAGGAATACGAATGCTCCTGACTCCAAGCTCTGCACTCTATCTATTGCACCACCTTGCTGCTTCTCTATGGACTACCACAGAATATAATTTGTGAAAGATGGACTTTTTTCTCACACTTTCATGGAGGACCTTGACACATATGTTGACTGTTTTCATAAACATTTCATAGAAATGAAAATGAAGACGTGGGTTGGTAATATATATAGCCGGCATTTATACCGCACTTTAAGGTTTGCAAAAAGCACTTTAAAATATTATCTCATTTGATCCACAATAGTAGGCAATATTATTATCCTCATTTTACAGTTGAGGAAAGTGAGGCAGGGGTTAAGTGACTTGCCCTGGGTCATACATCTAGTGTCTGAGGCATGATTTGAACTCAGGTCTTCCTGACTCCACATTGAGTACTTCATCCTCTGCGTCACCTAGTTGTTGAATTCTCTTTCCATCTTTGTTTTCTTTAGTGACATCTCTAACTCTTCTTTTAATACATCAGGAAATGTGAGGCTAAGAGTCCAAATGTGGTAGTTCTAATGTTGTTGATAGAGAAAAGAGTTTGTGACAAACTTAGAAATGAAAGAACTCTTGCATTTTCCCTATATTGTCCCCTTCCTACTTTCATCCTTAGATGCCTTCCCAATGTTTGTGTCTCTCACCAAACTAAATGTATGCATGCAAGACTTCTCATCTTATCAGCCATACTGATCATAATTTTAAACCACCTTCCATTTTGTAAAATTTTACAAATTTATATTTTAGATTGGTGTTGCTTACGCACCAGCATTGCTCCTGAATTGGTGGCCAAGTGATGAGAATAAGATCTTTAATTCATTAAGCAACAGAAGAAATTCTATCCTATTCTGACCTACAACCCAGCTCTAGAAACAAAGATCCATTCTTTCTGCTCTTAACACTTTTGATACAACAGCAACAATATGTACAGGAGAAGATGTTCTAAGAAGTCAGTGCAAGTAGGAACTGGAGGTGGGGAAAGTGAGAGGCTATTTCTCCTTAGGGATTTTCCTGTAGTAGGAGAAGAAAATAAAAGAGGATGATCATAAAAAGAGGATAGCTAGGTTTTAAAATTTTTCATATGCATATGTTAAAGAATTGACCATGACTAGCCTTTATTTCTCCTTTCAAAGGTTACATCAATAACTCTGAATCATCCTTGGGTTGAATCCTAAGTCATATACATAGAATCCAAAATGACACAATGTCATTTTATAAATACTCAACCATTGTCAAAACCACTGAAAGAAGCCAAATGAAGCTTCAAATGAACACATTTCTACAGCTATATTTCCTAGGGGGTTTTGAAGAAGGAGCTCAATTTCCATATTTGAGGGTATGAAATTAGCCACTTTGCTGCATTTCAGGGCATGACAGCCAGCACCAAATTATACAGATGGAGAAAACTGAACAAGAGGGCTAGTGAGGGTCATCTGAAACTGTGGCTCTTGAAACGTTAGTTCCTGAAATAGGGCAGATGCAAGGGCAGGATATGAAGTTCTGGGAGATTAGTCTACAGAATCAGAGCATGCAAGTAAAACAAAAGGCAGGAAAAATGACCAGTAGAAATCTATAAGCATCTCTAGAAATACCTGTTTACAAGGAGTTAAAATGTTTTGCCAATTAAGATAAGCTGGTATAACGGAATATATTTAGCAGTTGTTTTCCTTTTCAAAGTACGCAAAGAACTACTTTGAAGTGCAGCTGCTAGTTATTAATGTGCTTAAAATTAGCAGAATTATGAGTAGATGGAAATCAACAAATACTGGGAGATTTTAAATACTCAGTTCTATTTAAACTGGCTCTCACCAAGGGCAAGTAGGCAGAACAGACATTTTTGTGCACCACTCAAAATTATTTCCAGGGGCCCAATTTCAGATGCTCCTGAAAAGGAAATAAATGCTACCCTTTCCACACATACCTGTCCCCTCCCCCTCAAAAATAGTATTTTAGTGATAGTTATAGACAAGTAGGCTTTGGGCTATATAATTAGAGCTGGTCAAGGTCTACCTTGATTTGGGAACACGCACTGCAGGGGTGCCACCTCCTGAATAAATAAGCCTTTTCTGATCCCTTGCCCACCTCCCCCCCCCATTCTTAGCACCTTTTTCTGTCCTGAAATAATTTTCATTAATTTAAATATATTTACTTGTGTACATGCTGTATCCCCCTAGGACAGGGGTTCTTAACTTGAGGTATGAGAATGGTTTTTTTTTAATATTTTTAAATATGTTTTTGAAATATTTAATTTTTTAATATTTTTAATATTTAGAACTTGTTTAAAATGTTCAATATAACTTCTGTTATAAATTTATGTATTTTATTTTATATATTTAAAAATATTTTTCTGAGAAGGGGTCCCTAGAGTGCCACAGGGGTCCATGGCACAAAAGACAGTAAGAACTTCGACCCTGGCAAAACACAAGCTCTTTGAGGGTAAGGTCTGTTTAGTTTCTGTATGCTCAACCCATGTGCCTGGCGTGCAACAGGTGGTTGAATCTAGTTAAAATAACCAATCGTTCTACTGTTTGCCACTCAGAAAAAAACTCTAAAGCAGAGGGCAAAGGAAGGAACCAGGAGAGCATGGCCCTTCCACTTTGGCCAGGAGAAGGCACAGAAGCCAGACTTGGTTCATTAACCTCTCGACTTGAATAGCCCTTCAAAGTGATGATCAAATACCAGCACAATCCCCAATGTTAGCAGCCTGGAGGGGGAAAAAAAAATCACGCGTAGCCAGAAAGACCGGGCATTTTGTCTCTTAAGAAACGATGCAGGGCTATGCACACTTGATTCAGTCCCTGTGGTTTTACCATCAGGCTCTCTCTGTTTGACACTGATCATGAGGAAATAGCTCAGCATGTGAATAGTGCTGGATTTGCTGCACCTGCCTATTACTCTGAAGTTACTGTGAAGCCAACTGATTTAATATTTATTAAGTATGAACTATGTGTGAGGTGTGATACAGCCCACATTGAATAAATCATTCCTCCCCTCTGGGAATTCATGTTCTAAAGAAACAGGAAATATATACTTTTTCTTCCCAAGAAGAAGAGGATGGAAGAAAAGGAATAAGAAGATAATAACAGGAGCTCACAATTCTATAGTTCTAAAAGGCTTACAAAGTATTTTCCTCACAGTAGCACTGGGGAGGGGCAGTGTAAGTATTACTATTTCCATTTTACTGATGAGGATCTTGAGAATCTAAAGGACTTTTCCATGCTCACATGGCTAGTTATGACAAACTCAAAATTCAAACCACAGTCTTCTCACCCCAAATGCAGTATACAATCTCTGCACCTCTATTCTCTAGAAGGTGAAAGTCAGAGGAGCAAATAAGTTGGAGGACATTTCCCAAAGGATATGGTGAACTGGGAGTGAAGGAAAGAATGCACCATGCTACATGTACAACTGGAAACCATTTAGAGAACAATGATATGGGAGAGGGTACAATGGTGGATACAATGGTATAAAATAATGTCAACATAAAAGAGAGTAAAGGATGGGAACAAGGTTTATGTGGCAACTAATTTTTAAGTTCCCCTAAAACAGGGCATGTCTATTGTCTCCCTATTTACTACAATGAACATTAATAAATCCTTTAATTCATGATGATGTGATTACTGCCAAGGTAGGTAGTTCCAAGGGTATAGGGAGATGTGAGAAGCAACCAAGGACAAGCATGAAATTGGAGAAGCCATCAACAGGAATGGTCTAAACATGAAGAAAGCAGTATCAGAAAAGTTTAGGAATGCTTTATCTACTGAAAAACAAGCTGACTGCAGAGGAATGGGGCCTTGCCCTAAGCAAAGAATAGGACACAGGTAATATAAAGTGAATGAATCTGGAGATGGATGTAAATAAAGTAGGAGAACCCAGCAGGGATCAGAGTAGGGAACAATACTGCCAAAAAGCAGAAGAGAAACACAGGGGCAACGATTGATCTGGGAGAATGAGAAAGTACAGCAGTTCAAAAGGATGTGAAAAAAAAATCCAATTGCATTCACATGGAGGCATAAAGGGAAGAAGAGTATTAGGTACATGGGTCAGTGTTAACTAATGCAGAGAACTGTTTCAAATTACCTTCACAGACCCATCCCAATCTAGCATAATCTACTGAACTTAGCAAGGACTTTATAAGTGTTTCCTGGATTGTCAGACAGTGCTTTATACTGATGGTCCATCATATACAGCCCTTTATGAGAAAAAAAAAATACCCTAAATTGAAATCTGGGTAGGGGAGCAAGTAGTCCTACTGGCAAGTGAAAGGGAAGGTTCCTTCTACTCCATGCTCCCATATTATAGTGCCAAACCATACGGGGATCCAGCCAGTCACAGCAAATGTAATCTAGACTAGAAAAAAAAGTCAAGGACACACTTACAGAGGTATATCATGATTATAAGGACTGCTCTGAAACATTCAAATGATGGTCAACATCATTAGTGATATCATTACTATTACTACTACTATTCTTGTCTAGAACAGAAACAGAAAGATATCAGCTAGATATGAATCCCTTCACTCTCCTCAATACCTTCACTCTCCTCAATCCCATTGTTAGACATTGCATTGGTTCTTCCTACTAGAGACTATGGATAATGTAGCCACCACCATGCAAGGAAAGGACTAGTACAGAGGCACGAATAGAGTCACATTATTGCATCAGGGGAGGGAAAGGTGTTTTTTTGTAGTTGTTGTTTTTTCATTTTCTAAATTATGTTTGAGTTAAAAATCAGGCCATCTGTTGCTTCACTGGCCCATTACAAGAGAATTGTAACATCTGGAAAACCCACTTACCATGTAATGATTTCATTCCTAATGTATACGATGGCCTCCGCAAAGGTAGAGACTTTGGGAGGGAAGGATATGTGCTGCTGAAGAGGACATCATTGGGCAAGGCTTGATCCAAAATGGAAGTCCTTGAGGTGAAGTAGTGCTCTCTTTGACCGCTGTAAATACTTTCATCTGACAACGTTCTGTGTAAGGTTCGTCGTGTGGTAGGAGTGGAAGGGAAAGGAGACTGTGGAGAGGAAAGTCCATGGAACTGTAAAATAACGTCAACATAAGAGAGTAAATCATCTGTTCAGGAGCTAGAATCCATAGATGTTCAGGAAAGAGTAGGAATGGAACTTGAGGGAGTGGGGGTGGGAGAGGAGAGTAAGATCACTGGACTAGAGATAGCTACAATTTCTGCATTTTCAAAAGAAACCAACATTTCCCAGCTTGAGATCTCAGGAACTATCCCTTACGTATTTGATTATCATCAAACACTGGTGTCTACAAGTCTACTGGAAACACATGGTGGTATGAAAGCTCCACACAGAAGCTTGTTATGCAATCATCCCTTCCTTCTTACTTCCTCCTGTTACAATGAATTTGCTAGGCATCAAGACCATTGCTCACTGTTTATTAGTTTATCAACATTCGTTAAATTAAATTTCTATGGTGCAATATATCACTTTAGTGGCTTATGGCAGATATATTAAAGGGATGGAGAGTTTCTTCCTGAAGCTCATGGAAACAGGTTTCTTTGTCCAGAAAATAAACACAAGAAAGTTCTGAGAAGGCAGGCTGTTTAAGTGGATAACGTTCTGGTGAAATTCTTTTAAAAAGGCATGTGTTTCTCTGGCTGGTCCCTTTGGCTTTTTTGTGACCAAATCTGAAATTATCTGAACATTTTGTAAAAGCAGGAGATTTCTGTTACGTTCACTCACTGGTGAGAAACAGAAACTTAATTGCACCTAAATGCCCATTTATTCCAAGCAATATGCAATACAACACAGTATATGCAAGCTGACCAACAGTTGCCCATAGGTATCCCCCAACCTATGGAAGAGAATAAAAGAATAGAAGCACCAAGGGGAGGAGGTAGTTCAAGGGACTTCCTGTAGGAGGTTACAATAGGATCCTATGACTCACTGAAGGGTTGGTATAATAGTAAAAGAGACAAATCCATAAGTGACTGTATAAATCCAACATCACAAAATTGTGCTTAAGTTCAGTATGTTAAATTGAATAAAGTCTGAAATATTTGTTTAAGAATGGAAGCCAAAAAGGATAATGTGATCTAAGGCTGTCTGACCAGAGGCATGATATCCAGGGTTTAGGGAAGTGATGGTCCCACTGTATTCTGCCCTGGCCAAAACATATCTGAAACACTGTATTCAGCTGCATGGACCAGATTTTTGGAAGGGCCCAGATAAGCTTCAGCATCCGAAAAATGACCACGATGATGAAAGGCCTCAAGATAACGTCATATGAAGTTTGGTTGAAGGAACTGAGACTATTTAGTTTGAAGAAAGGAAAAATTCATAGGTGACAGGAATAGCTGGCTGCCATCAAGAATCTGAAAGGCTGTTATGTGGAAGCCTTAGGGGTCAGACTTATTCTGCCTGGACCCAATAAGCACAACTAGAAGCATTGGTTAAAGAGGCAGATTTAGACTCATGTCAAGAAAAACCTTCTGGCAAACCCATTCAGAAGTGGAATGTGTTGCCTCGGGAGCTAATGGTTCCTCTTCATTTGTCTGTCTACCTTATTATGACATACTACTATCAGTATGCTTATTAAAAGGCTAAACATTGCACATTTCAGGAAGAGGTTGGAAGACAGAAAGTATGGTTCCTCAGTACCTGAGTTCACTTAAAGCTCCAGGAAGGATCCTAAAAAAGGTGGGAGGATAACACTTCTCTTCTTTCCAACACCATTAGGTGGTGAACTTGACAGGGCACTGGAGCTGGAGTCAGGAAGACCTGAGAGTTCAAATCCAGCCTTAGACACTAATTAGCTGTGTGATGCTGGGCAAGTTACCTAACCTCTGCCTTCCTCATTTTCCTCCTCTGTAAAATGGGGATAATAATTGTATCTACCTCTCAGAGTTGTGAGGATCAAATGAAAAGTTATTTGAAAAGCTCTTTGAAAACCATAAAGCATTATATAAATGTTAGTTGCTATCATCATCATCATCATCATCATATTCATATCTGTGTTTGTCAAGGCTCTTTGGGGGAAACTAGATCATTTGTAGCCAGAAATACCTAAGTAAGTGTGGATGGGCAGCTCAGTCCTGCCCAAAGGAGAGAAACATCAAATGCTATAGAGGACTAACTGAAATGTGAAACACATTTAATTGGAAAGAAAATTACAGAATCCTAGGAATACCAGAATGGGCAGACATCTTAATCATCATTTGGTCAATCTTCTCATTTTACACAAGGAAACTGAGCTTCAGGAAAGTTAAGTGATTTTCTTGGAGCTCCACAGTAAATGGTAGAACAGGGATGAGCACACAAGCCATCTTACTCCCAGAGTCTAGCGCTCTTGCCATTAGAGGGATGCCTACTACCAATATAAACATGAAATCACCACCTTTGTATTTAGTGAGTAGCACGGACATCTTTTCCCACCTTCAAAGTCTATCTTTTCATTTGTTTGCATATGTGGCCAATGCTTGAAAAGCCTGCCACTGCTACAACGGCATTGTTCATAACACAGGCTGCCCGTACCACACCCATCTGCTTGGGTGTTTTTCAGCACTCTACAGCTATGTCACCTCACTTAACCAAAGCTGGCCATAACTGTTTTTTCTTAAGAATTCTTCCATCCTCCATTTTTCATAGAGACAACTAGACATCCAGCCCAGCAGAGCTCAGATGCTACAATAGCAGCAATTCTCTGCCAGCTGCCAGGAGTTTGTTCAAGGTGATGGCTGCTGTACTGATGAAACTTTCCAAGAAATAAAGACCCATAAACTTAACTCCCTCATCTTCCCAATACTTTTAAATCAGAAATCACAGTAGAAGTTCCTGCCAAAACAAATTTCATGTTCCTCCAACCTCCAAGACAAGATATGAAATAATTTGTTATTTGGAATATGGTATTTAAATTTTTTAATAAGCCTCTTTGGGTTTTGACAAACACAGAAAGGAGTTGCAAGCACTTGCTTTTGCAAAGGTTGCCAGGGAAACCATTTGTACCCTGGGTGATGAGTCTGAACTGTTAAGGGCTGGCTTATAAAACAGAAATTATGGAAATCAAGAAACTATACATCTAAAAAGTGATTATGTAAATGCTTATAATAATAAATTATTTCTGATAAAATCTTAGAACAGATTCTGGTCAAATATTATAACAGCATTTATTCCATATAAATACTGATGAAGTTTAGGGAGCAGAATTTCAGTTTTTGGCTAAAAGAAAAAAGCAACCCCTCCTCCCCAACAATAGGATTAGGGAGATATTAAAAGTATATATGTGACTACAGTAATTCCCCTTCTGTTTTAATCAAGACTGGGAGTATCAATGACAGTTGAGGGAATATCGTAATTTTTATTTTCAACCAATACTAGAAGTTCTTTAAAAGGGTTCACAGGCTTCACTTGTCAAAGTGGTCCAGGACACAACAAAGGTTAGGTTGTTCTAGAGTGTAGTCAAAAACAAATAAATAAAGGGTAGTCAAAAATTTCAGAGTAGGGGGTCATTAGCCTTATTAGCTGTGTGTGACTATAAGCTTCTTAGGTCTCAGTTTATTCATCAGTAAACGAGATAATATTTGCATTACTTACTTCATAGACTTTGTGGGGAAAAGTGATTTCTTAAATCTTCAAGTGTTATATCAATGTGAATTAATATTATTAGGTTTATTTCCTTTTCTATCAGCCAAAACACAGTATCCAACTGTCCAGCTGATAAAACCTCAGTCCTCATCTTAGGGAGAGCAGTCATGGTAGAAAGTCTGTGTTAGAATTGAGGGGAAAATATGTATGACCATGAAGATTTCTTTTGTCGTTGTTATAGGAGGGATCTGAGCAAAATGATATTTGTCAGCCAATAGTATCGACAAAATTGCAGAATCACAGACTCAGAGTTGGAAGAGACTTTGGGAGCAATCTAGATAAAACCTATGGCTGAAGAGGGATTCTCTTTACAACCTGTTTGACAAGTGGTCACCCAGCCTCAGCTCAAAGAACTTCAGGGACATGGAAGCCCACTACTTCTCCAAGACAGATTGTTCCAATTTTCAATAGATTCAGTGCTTAGGAATTTTTTTTTAAAACAGTGAACCTAATTTGGCTCTTTGAAACTTCTGTCCTCGATTCCTAGTTATACCTGTTGGAAAAAAAGAACACAATTCCTCTTCTTCCATACAATAACCTTTGAAATACTCAAAGACAATTAGGACTTTTCCTTGCCCTTGCTTAACCCAGCACCCACGTTTTATCCAGGTTAAACATCCCCACTTCCTAAAACTGATCTTTTGCATATCATGGGCTCTGGTCAGTCCACCATCATGGTCATTCTCTGAATAATATCCAGCTTGTCAACGTCCTTCTTAAAATGTGGCATTCAGTACTAAGCATAATACTATAGATGTGATCTGACATAGGAACTATCACCTCCCTCTTTCTGGATATCATGCTTCTCTCAACACTCCTAAGATCACATTATATTAAACAAACAAAAAAAAATTAGATGTTTTATTAGGAACTTAATATTTAATGGCAATAAGAACAAACCAAAATTGCCTAGTAACTTTTTACTTATTTCTGTGCCTAAAGTGTAATAAATATCTTCCTCACAATTCTTAAAATTCGTCATGGACATTTTCTCACTTGATCACAGCTAGTACGTCTGATAAGCATGCTGCGTATGCACTCATTCAAGTCATTAATTAATTGTTTGTTAAGTAGTCATTTTAGGAAGAATATTGTATACTACATGCTATGTGAGAACATAAAAGTTCAGAAGACACTATTCATTATCTCGAGACCTTTTAATCTAATGAGGATTAATCTAATGAGGAAACAAGGACAAAACCCATTCACATATGGTTGTATACAAAAGGAAAAATGAATTTTGATTAAATCAGGATAAAATTACTTAAGGAGTCATTGTAATTCAATCTCTTTTAGGGAACCTTCCAAAGTAACTGACCAAAACCAACCTATGTTTTACAATATGATTCTTTATCAATTTTTTTTAAAGTTCAGAAAACATAAGAGGGATTTAATGATGACATGATTTAGGGGAAATCAAGGAGATAAGAGTGTCAAAGATAATTCCAGTCTTATAAGTCAGGATCTGGGAGGACTAAGTAAAAAAAAAAAATCGACAGGATCTTCTAGTATTCTGAAAGAGTGATATGAGGATCATCAGACCAACAGTCAATCCATGCTTTACCTTACATTTCACTTTCACATCTAACCAACTGACAAATGTTGTCCTTTCTATCTCCACTTTCTCTCGCCTTCTTTCCACTTACACATACAGCCAGCACTAGTCAGTCCCTCATCACCTCTCACCTCCTAATTGGTTTCCCTGTTTCAAGTCTCTTCAACCTATTACCCACAAAGGTGCCAAAGTGATTTTGCTAAAGTTCAGGTCCAACCATGTGCCTTCCCTACTCAATAAACTCCAATGGTTCCTTATTGCCCCTAGGATAAAGGATAAATTTCTAGGTTAAACTTTAAAAGCCCTTCACAACTTACTACTAACCTACTTTTCCAATCTGAAAGTACATTATCCCCCTTCTTACACTCTACAATTTACCCAAAGGGGACTTCTTGCTGTTCCTCACAAGACATTCCACCTTCTATCTCCATGTCATTAACAATGGCTGTCCCCTATGTCTCCAATGTATTTTCACCTCATCTCTTCTTTTTAGAATTCTTAGCTTCTACTGGTTCCTTCCCAGAAGTCTACAAACATATCCACATCTCTCCCAGACTTAACAGCCTCTCTTGATCTCTTAATCCAACCATACAGGCTGGCTCTCTTGATCGATGCCCATATGAGACAAGCTCTTGTCCTATATGGGTCCTCTCTTTCTTGGCTAAAATCTAAGAGAAATTGTCTGTCTACACTAGGTACCTACATTTCCTCTCCTTTCACTGTCCTCTAAACCCTCCTGATGCTGTCAAAGGAAGAGTTTCAATCTATATTGTGTATAAATCGAGTCAGCAAAAACCCGAATTTTTAATTTTTTATTACAGAAGGATAAATTTCATTTCATCATGAATTTTTCCTCAACTAAATGTTCTGTAATTTTTTAAAAGACATCACTTACCCACTTTTAACTCTGTGACCAAATACAACCATGTAAGTTTTTGGCTTTCTGTCCCCCAGTTTCACTGACCTTGTAATGAAATATCTTTTAATCTTCTGTATAGTTTTACCTCTTGCTATGTATGTTTAATAGATATATCACAAGTCTAGCTTCTGACCTTATCAATTAAATGAAACTTCTCCTTTCTAAGCTGACAATTGCCTCTTAATTGGCAAATCTAACAGGCTTTCCTAAATCCTCATATCCTGTGAGCTCTCTGCAATCTTTGACACTGTTGATTACCAGCTTCTCCTGGATGCTCTCTAGGTTCTCATGACTGTTCTCTCCTGGTTCACCTCCTACCTTTATGGTTACTCTTCCTCAGTCTCCTTCGCTGGACCAGCACCCAGGTCACACTCACGAACTGTGGGTTATATATGCCCCCTCTACCCCAACTCCCACTCACACAGCCACAACTCTGGCTCAGGCTC
This sequence comes from Vombatus ursinus, assembly GCF_900497805.2. Taxonomy (NCBI): domain Eukaryota; kingdom Metazoa; phylum Chordata; class Mammalia; order Diprotodontia; family Vombatidae; genus Vombatus; species Vombatus ursinus. Next base: position 27,705,315 of record NW_020954723.1, read on the forward strand.
TCATTACCTAACACCTGGACTACTGCAATAACTGTCTAATTGGTTCCCCGCCCCCACACCCCCAATTCCTAAAGGCTCTGTGTGCCATTGTAATCCTGCCTTCAATAAGCCCTGCTCCATAAGCTTCAGTGGTTCCCTGTTACCTCTCAGATCAAATACAATCTTCTGTCTGGCACTGAAAGCCAGACAACTGGGTCCCTTCCTAGGTTTTTATCACTCTTACCCTTCATTCCTTTTCATGCACTCTATTATTCAGCTACATGGGGCTGCTTGCTGCTCTTCACACACAACCTCCTGACTCCATGCCTGAAATGCTGTCCTCTGCTCAACTCTACTTTTTAGCCACCACAGCTTCCTTCAAGACTCAGCTCAAATCTCACCTTTTGCAAGAAGCCTTTCCTGCCCTGCCCTGCCCTTTACAGGCTCCATCTCTTGCCAGTACTTCCCTCTGAGATACCCTTCCATGCACACACATAGTTATTTATATTGTCTGCTCCATTAGAACACGAATTCCTAGAGAGCAGAACGGTGCCTCTGTCCCACCCCCCCTTTTCTTTTTGTATTTCTAGCAACAGAACATAGTAAGTCCTTAATAAAGGTTTTTTGATTGTTTCCTTCAAAACTGGATTCAAGTACCACCTTGTACATGAAGACTTTCCTGGTCTTCCCTCTTGCTTGTGCCCTTCTCCTAACCATCCCCCCCTCCCCCAAACACTACCCTGTATTTATTTTGTACACAATTATGTCTCCCCATTAGGATATAAGCTCTTTGAGAGTAGAGACTGCCTTAAAGTTCTTAATTAAAGCTCATTGATTGACAAATTACTTATTTCTTGAGAAAACTCCTTTCACATACCTTAAAATTTTTCTGTGACTCAGGAGTTGGGCTTTCAAAGTCGATTAGTTTTTTCAGATCCTCCTCAATCGTTGACTTAGATGTTTGCTTTGGAGATGCCCGGAGGTCCCTGGCAGAGGCACGCAATCTGGTGTGGGCTATTTCATTGCCATCACTCTGGTGGCGTCTTAAAAGAAACAGAGATAGCAGAAACTAAAATCAATAACACTGAGTGTAGCACCCTAAACTAGGGGAGAAGGCTGTGGAGGAGAGAAGTGAATTTTGTGTAATTACAGTAGATCTTATTTAAATAAACACCTGTTAAAGGAATGAAATCACATTTAAATAATTAACTCTTTAAATACTAAAGGGCTAATCACTTTAATAAGTCAATATAAATGTGGAAGTTGAATTAAAAAAATGACACTAGACCCATTAAAAAAAAAATGCTGGTTATCCACCCCTAAATGTTTTCTGTGTAAACAAAAACAAACGATTCAACATATCTTTCAATTTCTATTGTGTGAAAAGTACAAAAATCTACACGTGTGTGTGCGTGCATGTGTTCAGGGATTCCCTTTGAGGTATTCTCTTTTGTGTTCAGCTGCATGTATAGTTGCTACCGTCAGCTGAGAATTGTGCACTTAACAACTGAAACAACATCAGAGTGGTCCAAGTGTTCAAAAGGTACACCAGTTGGCCAGTTGTTCTGAAGTGTGTTTTCTTATCTTTGGAGATCTGACACTCAAATCCTAATGTCACTCTATGTCATTGCTCATTCAAGGAAAAGGATCGGTGAAATGATGACTTGATCACTATGGACACAAATAAAGATCACAAATAATAAGTATGCACATTCTTCCTTGCCTCCCCCCTCCCCCTTTTATGTTGTTTTCTCTAAAGCAGCAGCTCTGGATTTTCTTGTCTTCATGTTTAAAATGAACAACCAAGCAATAGAAGCAAAAAATGCTCTTACTTTCTTGTATCCATAAACCCCACAGAGTTTATTGTCCCTTCAGGTTTTTTCCATCCAATCAGGTACTTGCTAGTAGCACCCTGCCGAGGGTAGAAAGTCCTAGGACCAGAAGAGGAGGAAGAGGAGGAGGAGAAAGAAGGTGCAAGTTGCGGGGAAGTGGCAGAATGAAGCTCTTCTTTGGGTGAACTTCTGGCACTGGTGAAAACAACTGGACTGGCAGAGTGTCGTGAGCTCATGGTACTGGGAGAGAAGCGTAACAAAGACAAAACTTGACTTAAGTTTGCATGTATGCATCTTGTATAATTATTTACTAAAGCCACATTCTGTTACTGGGAATACAATGTTAAAATTATTGCTACTGGAAAAAGCCTGCCATGGCTGAGGGTTGTAATCCTACAAGGATCAACAATTTATACACTTCTAAAGGAGGTCAGTTACTGGCCTATTTGTTCAATACTGCCTGTAATTTAAATGTCCATTGAAACAAGTAGTAACGTGGGTCCCCCCTTTGCATTTTAGACTAAAATAAAAAATATATGAGAATGTCAAACAAACTTTCTTAAAAAGTCAGTTATTGAAGTTCAATATAGTCTAGTCTGGAAGGATAGGTGATGGTTTGGAGTTTTTAGGGATGAGTAACCATGTCTATGATGGTCATGGATGAGATGAAACGGAAAAGGAATCGTAGGGTGGGGATACTGTATGTTCTCTTTATGCTGACATTTAAAGTGAATTCAACTTTGGTCTAGATTCAGGCCTCTATATTCTCATATGAAGGTTGCTAATTATGAATACTTTTGCTTCTGGGTTAAAACATTGCAGTGCTCAATTCCAAGGAGTGAGTTGTTTGTTACATGTAACATTTTTCCTTCACTTCTTTCTTAGTCTGAAGAATCTATCCCAGGAAAATCGAACTCAAAGTGCTCTAGGTATTCCGATGGTAAACAATATGGTGGCCAGAGTGTCTTAGGACTCAAGTTAAATTCCAACTTCGATACTTACTACCTCAGGCAAAGCATTCTCTGGGCCTCAGATTCCTCATTTGTCAAACCAGATGAGCTTTAAAAGTCCTTTTATAGTTCTAAATCTTTGAACTTATGAACTACCCAAAGAGAATGGGCCAAAATGCCTTCTCGCTATTTGTACCTACTGGGTTCCAGGCATGTGGTATTTGAATGAAAAGACAAGACTCAAATAGTATTTAAAAACTGGCCAATGAGACTTCCAATTCACTAATTCCACCTTCTACAGGAGTCTTTAACAATACCTCTTAATGCTTCCCTTCCTTAATTTCCTATAATGTGGTATCTAACTCAAATAGAAACAGGGGCCACTAAACCATACATAAGGACCCTTGTCGGCTGAGTATTACTGATTTAGAAAACCACAGATTAACTTTATCTATGTTCCATTTTATTTTTATTATGTTCTCTTAATTTTGTCAAATACTCATTTACAGTTTAATCTGGTTCAGGACTCTCAAGAGTGTTGCCTCTGCATCAAGGGATCGCAGAGTTTTGGGCACCTCTGTAGTATGTAGTTTGCTTGTACTCATTTGCTTATGGTCCCCCCTTTAGATTGTGAGCTCCTTGAGAGCAGTGGCTGTCTGCTGCCTTTCTTTGTATTTCTATCACTTAGCACAGTGCCTGGCATATAACAGGTCCTTAATAAGTGCTTAGTGAGTAAGAAGACGTTCCTTTCATACAGAATTTTGAAGGATTGCAGAGAACCTTGCCCTATGCAATGTCTCTCTGGAAATTTTTTTCCCCCACAATACAGAATCCTATTGACATTACTAGCTTAAGGAAAAAACCAAAAACAACTTAAATTAATTCTAACTTTCAAGATGTTCAAGCAGTCAAAATCTATATTTAGATTGTTCATGTTCTTTGCTATTCTCCTCTCCCACTGTTTGTTTATCATTTCCACTAGCACGGTGAGTGAATTAAGGTAGAGGAGGAAAAACTCAAGTCAACTAAGGGCCCCATGAAAAGATTCAGGAGAGGTTAAAGAGAAGAAATAGAACTAGAAAACATGATTTTTTTTAAAGGAAGGTTAGCCATATTAATTCAAACTTTACCTAGATTAACTTTGACAACAAAGAGCCTTTACAATAATAAACCAAACCCATGTGCTGTCTGCAGACTGAAGATGGCAAAGCTTCCTTCATTCTTGTAATTGCAAAGAAGTAATTGGGCTAAAACTTGGCAATAGATAAAGCACTTGGATGAAGATCAAGATAAACAAAAAGAAAAGTGAATTTCCATCCCTGTCATTTAGCCTGCTTCAGAGTCTCTTCAAAAGTAACTGGCCAAACCTAGTTTTCTCCTTCTAATATGATCCTCTTTCATTTTTCCCTCTCATCAAGCACATGGAAAACATTCAACTGAGGGCTAAATAAACAAAAAAGAAATAAGTTGACTTTTGTACAAGATGATATCTATGCCTCATTGAGTCGCTTTTAAAATGAGAAAAGAGAACATAAGATTCTGTTCAATAAATAATTAAAACACCTAGAAAAATCAAGTCTACTATATGAGAACTAGTTAAAGTTAAAAAAAAAAAGTCAGGGGAGATGAAACGCAAAAGAGGAAAGAAGAGAAAGATGACAACAGAAAATATCATGCAGAGAAGAGAGATACACTGAAAGGGAGAGGCGGGGGAGAGAAAAGAGACCCCAGGAGGGACAGAGAAGACACACAGACCTTATACAAAGGGAAATGATGCACAATGAATCATAGTTACTAAGAGAGAAAAACACAGATATACAAAGTAAAGTAGAAACACACAGTAATTTGTGAAGATACACACAGAGACATACATTCACACAGATATTAATGGAACAAATCATCTTGTGTCCTCTGGGGTTCTTTTAAAGTAATTTTACACCTCTGCAGCAATAATAGCAGCTTACATTTAATACAAGGATAATTCATCAAGTATTTTATGTACAAGTACAGATACTTGCCCTGAGATCCAGAAAAAATTAAACTGAGATCCCCCACTCCTGAATGTTAGGGTATATAAACAAGTTGCTCAGCCTTCAGTTCAAGTACCGTTTATGACACATTAGAATGTGTGACCATGGTCATGTCATCTAATCTTTAAGTGCCTCAGGCAACTTATTGAGATTTTAAATTGCCAGATAAATTGCTGACTTCCATTAGTAGACGTTTTCATAGTGGGGGTTCCTCAAATTGATGAAATCACACATTTAGACCCAAATCAGTAATTCTAATAAGGGGAAGGAAAGGGAAATGTCATTGTGCTAAGGGCTTTTTAGAAATATTATCTTACTTGATCTTTACAAAAACCCTGAGAGGTAGATGCTGTTACTCTTCCCATTTCCAAATGGGCAAACTGAGGCAAACAGAATTTGAGTGACTTGCCCAGGGTATTAAATGTCTGAGGCCAGATTTGAAATCAGGTCTTCCTGACTCTAGGCCCAGTGCTCTACCTACTGAGCCACCTACTGCCTAACTAATAATTAATGAATCATTCATTAGCTCATTAGCATGAGGCCTGAACACTGAGAAATGGCTACAATAAGGAAGAATAACAAAAATGTTAAAGAATCTTCCATCATTTAGGTTAATTCTAAACTGAGGTGAGGATAAAGTCTTACTCAAGTTCACAGTAGAAGAGAAGGAACAAATCTGTACTGTTTAAACCTGTCTTCTCATGCTGTTTATTATCAAACATAATTACATAAGGGAGATATTTATCCTTAAGAGGTTTTTAACACATGAAATTGTTGGTTGAAAGTGGCTCAAAGTGTGAAATGCAACACACATAATGCCAATACACACCCTTTACAAATAGCTATGTAGTCAAAAGTATACCTTTAAAATGAACAATAAACAGGGATGAGAACTGAACACATAATTTCAATGGTATATGGAATTCCTGGGTGAGAAAACTACCTTTACCAATGGAGTATGACATCTTTTTCAAGAACAGCCTAGGACACTGAGAGGTTCAGTGACTTGCTCAGAGTCACACAAACTAGTATGCATTAGAGATGAGACCTGAACCCAGGTCTTCCTTGGCCTCTAGGCCACACCAAATCGGCTATGAATTGACATGAACGATAAGATTCACAAACAGGATTATAAACAAAAATCAAAATCGATTTTCCAATATTTCTTTCTTCTTTATGTTAGTTTTGTGTTGGGGCATAAAGTGCAGTGGATAAAGCTTGCAAGACCCGAGTTCAAATCCAGCCTCAAACACCTACTATTTGCCTCAGTTTCTTCATTTGTAAAATGGGGATAATAACAGCACCTACCTCTAACGATTGTTGTGAGGATCAAATGAGATAATATGAGTAAAGCACTTAGAACAGTCCCTGACACATAGTAAGCTTTATGTAAACATTAGCTATCATTAGTTAGTGCAGGAAGACACTTGGGAATCATCTCCTGATTAGGCATATGAGGGATAAGTTTAAGACAGACTGCATATTATTACGATATTCTTAGGAGGGGGAGACTCACAATTAGTCACCTGTCCAAAGGTGTAGCAAAATTTAGGAACAAGCTAAATCCTGGGATAACACAACTGACTTTAGGATTCATTATGGTTGCATAGACAAATAATCCTCTAGGTGATGGAGAATGTAAAGGATGCTAATTAGGTAACATTCCTAATATGTTTAGCACAAATAGGCCATTTAACATAGTTTTGTGGCTAAGACTGACTGCCACTATTTAAGACAGACTTGGAGAGTGTTCAGAGGACAGTCACTGAGATTAAAAAGTTAGAGAAGAAAAACCTATTAAAAGGATCGAGATCAATAAGTACTTTCAGGGCACAGATCAAGCCCTTCTTATCTTTGTAACCCCAAGATCTAACAAAATACATCAAACAGAGCAGGGACTTAATAAATATTTGCTGAATTGTTATGTTCAATTTGTACAGAGATTTTGAGTAATTGCAACAAACTAGAGAAAAAAATCCTTGAAAACAGTATGATCTGAATAAGTACATGGTAGTAAGCTAAGGAAAAAACACTCCATGTGTTTTGAGAAGCCTGAGTACGTATACATAAAGCAGGCAAAAATCTAGGAGTCATTAATGGGAGCACAAGCTAAACGTAAATCAACAATGAACTATTATTTTTAAAAGATGGTGATGGAGTATAGGAAGAACACTTTGAGTATGTTGACATAGTTAAGAACCTTATTAAAATACTATGTTCGAATCTGGTTTATACAAAGCATTTAAGAAATCTGGAGAACCCAAAGACCATAAGTAAAAAAAGTAGGGTTACAGGAATGGAAAATCAGAAGAATGGTGGGAGGCCAGCCTAAACTAGAGATAGTTAAAAGGTAACTGCTTTCTTCAAATGTATTAATGATTAGTATGATGGGGAGTTTTATGCCATTTGTCTACTTAGAAGACCACGTAAAGAGAAATGAACAAATTGTAGCAGGAGAGATTTAATCTAGAATGTAAGAAAGAACCTGAATTTCAGACTGATTAAATATTGGAAGAAGCTATGTGTCAAGGGAAGTGATAAAACATTTCTCCCTCAAAGTCTTTTTTTAAAAACAAAAAAAGAAAGAATAACAAAAACAAAACAACTTTTTTGCATGTTTTGACTTGGGCAATTTAGGTGCTTAGAAGCAGGTGGCTAGACAAATGACTTCACTTTCTTAAATGAAGATCAAACAAAAGAAAAACATTTAAACTGTTGCAGGAGTAATTCAGATTAGAAATGGAAGAATATTTCCTGATAGTGAGTAATTAAATTCTGAAATTAATTACCAAAGAAGGTGTGGAGTCTCATTCTCAGAGATTTAAAAAAAAAAAACAACCCTACTAGGATAAATTCTCATCTTTCTATTATTTAAGTTTGATCCTACCTAATGAATTAAGTGACCCTTCGTTCTCATTTCCAGTCTCTTGACTCCATGACACTTGTAGAATTTGGTGCCTTCAGCAGTTAATCATTCAGATGGATTAACTGGACTAGGAAAAAAATCAATTATTGGTTTTTTGCTGAATGACTGACATAACTGAGTTTAATTCTGTGATCTGAAGAGAGATCATTTTTTAAAATATCCACTTGCAATCTTAACCAGCATAATTCTGTTTTTTTATACTTGGTTAGGCATTATTAATTAGAAAGCCCACTAAAACAATCACCCAACTCCACCTCATAGGCAGAAGAGAAGGTGGGAGGGAGGGAATTTATGAAACACCAACTACGTACCAGACAATACTCTAAGTATCTTATAAAAGTTAACCTCATTTGATCCTCACAACAATCCTGAGGTAGGTGCTATTATTATCCCCATTCTACAGTTGAGGAAACTAGAGGTTTGGGGGCTGGATCATCTGTAGCTGTGATTACATATTAACATAACTAAAATCTTGGATGTTTCTTCTACATAAGAAGCAAAAGTTTTAATAAAAATTTAAAATAATATACCTGCCCAACTGATAGCTTTAAAAAAGTCTGATTGCAAGCTTTAAAAAGGATTTTATATTTCTTGATACTTGAAAATCAGAAATAAATTACAGATTCTTCTCCTTTCAAAATAAAAATAAGGTAGTTTCACAGAAATTTATAGAAAAAAGTTGGTACAGATGAAGAGGATTTAACATTCTAAGCAAGGAAGAAATGTTGAACATATTACTGGTTGGATGTATTTCTGAGAAAATCACTGTTGAGCTACCGAATCTATTGTAGACATCTTTCCTCCTTTTCTCAGCCAAAACTCCTAGAAAAAGCTGTCTACCCTAGATACTTTCACTTCCTCTTCTCACATTCCTCAATCCTTTGCAATCTTGCTTCCCAACCTCTTTGAAGCTGGAAATTGATCTCTATCAGGTTACCAATGATCTCGAGAGGCTTTTCTAGTCTTTAATCCTTCTTGACCTCCCACTGTTGAGTACCCTCTCTTTTCTGGGATTTGGTGACACTATTTTCTCTTGGTTCTCCTCTCACATGTCTTTCTGCTTCTTCTCAGTATCTTTGGCTAGCTCGTTATCCATGTCACGTGTCCTAAATGTATGTGTATACCCCAAGACTCAGTCCTGGACCCTGTCCTGTCAGGGGTTCTTAACCTGAGATTCAATGACTTGCAGGTAGATTTCAGGGGGTCCGTGCACTTAGATGAGAAAAAAAACTACATTTTAATTTTCAATAACCTTTAACTTAAATTGAACATTTTAAAAATTATGAATGAAAAAAATATATAATTCTGAGGTTTCATGATAGCCTTCACCAGATTGCCAAAGGGGTCCATGACCTTCCTAATTGGTTTCCTTACCTCAAGTCTCTCCTTACTTCAGTTCAGTCACCACACAGTTGTCAAAGTATTTTCCTTAAAACACAGGTCTCCCGACCATGTCACTCCCCTCATCAATCAACTTCAATAGTTCTCTATTACCTCTACGATCAAAGATAACTTCTTAAGTTTGGCATTTAAAAGCCTTTAAAATCTGGCCCTAAACTTCTCTTTTTAGCTTTATTATATAATTCTCCCCTGGCCTTCCAACTGTTCCTCAGAGGTGTACAAGGTAAATTCCTGTCTATGTATCTTCACTGTCTGTCCTCCACTCATAGAACTGTCTTTAAATAATTTAATTTTTTGTTAGTCTATACTTGATACACATCAGTTAACATGAACACTTCTGTATGCAAAAAACAGGATTGTATATGAAACTATAAGTTTCTAGGGGCAGCTAGGTGGCACAGTGGATAGAGCACTGGCCCTGGAGTCAGGAGGACCTGAGTTCAAATCTGGCCTCAGACACATAATACTTCCTAGCTGTGTGACTCTGGGCAAGTCACTTAACCCCAATTGCCTCACTAAAACAAACAAACAAACAAAAAATAAAAAAATAAAAAAACAAAAACAAAAAAAAGAAACTATAAGTTTCTATTGCAGACAACTTGCCATTTTTGGGGGAGGCGGGGGGGGGGTTGAGGCAATCAGGGTTAAGTGACTTGCCCAGAGTCACACAGCTAGTGCATGTCAAGTGTTTGGTCTGAGGCTGGATTTGAACTCAGGTCTTCCTGACTTCAGGGCCGGTGCACTATCCACTGCACCACCTAGCTGCCCCAACTTGTCATTTTTTAAAAGTCAAGTCACAAATTCAACAGGATTAGTTTTAAAGCTATCCTGCTTGTCTGTGATTTCCTCTGAACCTTCTTCTATTCTGTTGTGTTTTTTAAAATGCTTCAATGATTCCTTTTTCTCTTTTTTGACATCACTATCCCTAGCCCCAGTCTTCCTCAACATCTGCCCCCCTCCCCATTACTGTGTCCCCTAGGCTGCTACTATTCCCCCCAGGTGCTAGTGCCTCTTTGCTCTGTCCCTTCCCTCCAACTATCTAGTACCTATTTCTTACATATCTATATATGTATACATTGTCTACCAGGGCTGACTCCATGGTAAGCTCCTTGAAGGCAGGGATTGTTTCACTTTCATCTTTGTATACCTAGTGCCTAACACTTGGTAGACACTTAATACATGCTTCTTGATTGATTGAACGCTACAGCAAATGTGCTTTAAACTGAATACGTATGTATCTGTATTCGTATTATGGACTCATCAGTAGCAGCTTGAGGGGCAGGCTACTGGTCTTTGTAACCAAAGGAGAAAAATCTACCCTTCTTCCCCATATACACACTCCTTCAGTTGTGAACAGTGACATTAACGTGTCAATCAGAAAAAAAAAAGTTATGAAAATGATTGTGCACTGATAATTCAAGTGAACACTCTTTTCCACAGAATTTGTTTTATACCCAATGTCAGCCAGTCTCTAACAATGTTAGGCATTAACCTTCTAACACTAAACCCCGGTCTAATGATGAAGATCAGCTGCAGATACACACACATACATAACATATATTACATATACATGTGTAATACTTTTATACTACTCTAGACATAGTCAATGATTTTGAAAATAAAATAGTACACAATGAGATCCTATCAAGATTAGGAAGATTGGTGGTAGGTAGCATTGGAGAACTGCCTCCGGAATTTGGAGTTCAGGCTAGTGAGAAAGGTGGAAGGATTGTGGAGGTAATGCTTAGTGTCAGCACTCCATGAGGGCAGCAGCAGCACCCCCCCCCCCAAAAAGAGTTCAATCAAAAAAAATTGTTCAGTTGACCTGAAGGCAAAGGACATAAGCAGGGTCTGGGAAACCTAAGGGGACAATAGATTGGAGAAAGACTGCAAAAAGTTTCTGAATTCTTTTTCTAGGGTTTTCTTCTTGGCTAAACAACAAAAAGGGCAAGCCAGAGGTTATAATGTTTGATCAGTATAATACAGTGCCCAACAGTTGTGGGCAGGGGGAGTGGGAGGACAGAGCACTCTTCTCAGTTTGCTCAGGTGGCTGTCCTTGGCATTGCTCAGTAGGACTAGGGTTATTTAACACTGATTGTGAAAGCCTTTTGTCAACATAGAAAAGCAGCATGCTGCAGGCAAGGTCAGAGCTCAAAGAAGGACTAGTTAACCAAGGAATAACAGAAAGGAGCCACACCTTAAGAGACCTTTTAGAGATCTTTTATCCTGACCATTAATCATCATTTTGAAGAACTTATATATTAAAATCCGAAAATGAGATAGCCAACGAAGTTGAACAATACCATTGGGTATTACAGTCCTACATTTCACTGAAAATGGTTTAAAAAAAAAGCTGCAACAAAACCAAACACCCACAAATAACATGACTTTTATCTAGCTAAAAAAGTTTATGAGAATCAATAGGCTGACTTAAAAAAATAATTCTGGGAAGTTATTAGTGCTTATGGCTTCTCTTAATGACACTCAGAAATAACAAATACCATGTAATTACCAACCTACTTTAATGCAGTTCTCATGGGATGCCACAAGAAACCTGTAGTATCATCAATAGGGATAGTGGAAAGGAACAGAGCCCAGCCAGAAATACTGCTGCAGAATTTAATCACTATAATTTGCTTTTTGTCACCGATTCTCAGGTACAAGCTCTTTCATGCATTGTCAAGTGATCTCCACATTAATTATTGTTCCTGTCTTCTGAGGACACAAACACTCTAATTTACAGTGATTTTAGCTATTCCTGCAACGTTCATTTGGTTACCAAGTTCTTTTCTCCTAGCAGAGAATAGCTGTTAAATCTCTCATTCTACAGATCTTTTCCCTTATATCAACCCACCCAAATCACTAAGCATTTAAGTTATCAAAGTCCTAAAACTAATGTTATTCAACACATCAGTTAGGGTGTCAGGGGTGAGGGACCAGGCCTTGTCATTGTCCCCCTTGTACCCTAAAGACTTACATAATCTTTATTCTTCAAAACATTTTCATTTTTAATGTGTTAAAAGGTACTTCAAATTTTAAAACTTATCTCTATACAGCTAATAGAAAGCAGAATGTTAGATAATATATGGTGAATTTAGCACCATCCAGGCATCCAATCAAAATAAAAGGCAAGGTATATCTTTTCAGTGGGATACATCCTGGAGTAGGTTTATAGACGCAATTCATTCAACACTGAATGGCCCAATCCTGATGTTGTGTTTTGGGTACAAAGAGGTAGCTGTATTCAGCCTCATCCTATGCTGATTTCATTCAAATCTTGACTTGATCTCACGAGTATAAGGCATTTCATTTACCAATGCAGTTGGGCACCTGCTATGTAACTTATGGTCACAGAGAACTGCCTGGGGCAAGAAGAAGTTAAATGACTTGCCTAGAGTCACAAAGTCCATAGGTGTCGAGGCCAGACCATTATCCACTACGCTATTCTGCTTCTTAATTCATCACACATTATGGAATTTAAATTAGGAAAAAGTCCTGAAAATTTGGAACACAGCCCTATCTCCAAAATGTAACACAATTCTTGAAAAAAAAAAGTGCAGTGCTTTAAGACAAAAAATTTAAGAGAAAACCAAAGAAACAGAGGATGGGAATAACCTTCGGAACTACAGAGAAAATAACCTAATTACCAGGTGCCTCCACCTCTGACCCTTACTGCCTGGGTCAGTAAGGGTCATTTGGAAAACGAGTGAGTCAGAGTAGATGGTCTCTCAAGTCCCTTCAGCCACAGATCTAGAAACCTATTGCTAAGGCCCCTTCCACTTCTAAATCTATGGTTCTACTGAGAAGACAGAGAAAGCAATTACTGCTGTACCGGTCCAAATGAAAAGCAAATGATTAGACTTACCCGGTGAGTCTAGTGAAGGAACGGTCACAGATAGCTTTCACTTAATACCAGACAGAACATGACTAGGCCTCCCTTAGTAAGCTCTTTCTCTTCATGAGGATAGAAGATGATATGAGAGTTGAGAAAAGAACTTGACTACAGAATGAAAGCACAGGGTGGTCACCTCGCTTCTCTGAAGAAGGAGGGAACCACAGGTGTGTAACAACGCACTTCAATTTTCTAATGTTAGTTTTGGAGAATTCTATTCCTTTCTTCAACTTTACTATAAAGGAAGGCTCTCTGGGAGGGAATGAAAAGACGGAAATTTATATATTAAGTGGGAAATGGAAGTGATGTGAAAACAAAAATTGTGTTTTTTTTTAAAGGAAAGTGAAGAGTGAAAAAGAGAAACCAGTACTAAGATGAACAGTTTTACAAAGAGACTGACAGAATGGATAACTTAAAATAATGGGTAAAGTCTTAAGCTTTGGTTTCTGGATGAAAGCCAAAGGAGGACAAGAAAAGTGACACCTGTTTTGCCCAGCTGAGCACTCTCCAATTTTATTAGGGAATGTAGACTGTTTTACTCTGAGAAGTGTGTATATGGACATTTATACTGAGTTGTTTTGTATTTTTTGTGTGTTTTTTCCTGCCCGGTCTGGATCTATGATTTCATTAGTGTGGGGAACCCTCAGGGATAAAACTCTCCTCTGGGATTTATAATCTGGAATTCATAATCTCAATGCCTGAAGACACTGAGAGGGTAGGTGACTTGTGTCTGAGGGGAGATTTGAATCCAAGTTTTCCTGGCTGAGGCTGTATCTCTATCCATTACAACATGCTGCCCTTCATGTGTGCGTATGTGTGTGTGTGTGTTTACACCCCCACCCCCACACCCTCTAAATTACTTAATCTTTCCTGTTCGATCCCTCCTCCATCTTTGAGGCTGAAAAAACTACTATGAAATCATTTTGTATAACATCACCCCTTCCGTTTAAAACCTTGTGGATTTTTTTCCCTGAAAAGGTTTGCAAATAAGAGACTATTCTGTTTTGCATTATCTATTATCAAATGATATGCAAAATTACTGCCTTTTCTCTGTGATCCTTTAAAACTGCCCAGTAGCTTGAAATAACGAGCACATTAGGAAAGAAAAAAAAACATAATTTCAAATACAATTTTATAAAGGATAGACATGTAAGAATCCTCCAGTTTTAAAATGTATTACGATTATAGGACTACTGATCAAGTATTTTATGATAGACAAGGCATTAAATGCACTTTACTACATTGAATGCTTCTTTTAGTACTCTGCTGAGATGCATAAAATAGGTGGCTTCCTTCAACTTTTTTGAATATTTGGTAGACTATGGGATGGAAGAAGGAGATCCTAGATGGAGGATTGGAAATGACATGGCATCTAGAGAGGATTGTTACCTTGTGTGAGAAGCAGCGTCATTAATACTAAAAGTACTGTTCTCCCTTGTTAAAGGATTAGAGGTGGGCTGGCTCTTGCTGTGGATATCCAGGCTCAGTGACGACTCTGTCTTCCGGTCCACTCCGTGACTCTCTTTTTCTAAGGTCCTGTCTGCCATGGAGACAACTTCACTGGAGCTATGCCACAGCGGTGCCACCTTTTCCTTTCCAGGTCCTGAGCGTGGCGATGACGTAGCAGCCCCCAGAGACGCTGTACTGCCATGGCTGGGGCCATATGACGTGGTGTCTATGCCGCTATCTGCAGAGGTGCCTTGAAGATAGTTGAAGCTATTGAGCTCCGACTCGGTGCGATCGCCTTCATACCACTTCTCATCACTGTGCGCACTCGATGCATTGCTGGAGAGGGTATTGCTGCTGGAGTGGCTTGAATAATGACTATCAGACTGAAAAGATAAAGTCAGGTTTTTACTTCGTGTCTACAAGGAAAACATAGGTAAAGGAACAAGGCATGATTGGAAGTCTATTTTATAAGTTCTCGATGGATCGAGGCGATCTTGATGGATCAAGGATACTGGCAAATCAAAGCTGGAGAGATGGTACCTCAAAAGACCCCCACAATTCCAGCTATTTAAAAGGACCCACGACAAAATATGGTGTGTGTGCGTGTCTTTTTTAAGAACATTTTCCCTTACTTGTTAAGAGTTCACATAAAAAGAAAGCGTGTCTTTAAAAAGTCTTAAGCACCTCATTTAATCTTAAAAATAGAAAGGGGATGCCATTTCTAAAGGACTTGTCATTTGGAAGAATTCATTATTCCAGAAGGCCTGATTACTCATAGTAACCTGAAGAATAGAACAGATGTACGACTGACTCCCAAATAAATTTCACTTTCCATCATCCCCCAACTCCCCCATATTTAGGAAGCACTTTCCTGGGAGTGACACCTTCCCATTTGATGATTTTTACTCATAGAAGCATGTCCTAGGCAATGGCTATGTTGTTTAAAAGGGGCATTTTCTAGAATCCATAGAAAATCATTTAATTCATTATCTAGAGAAAAGGAGAAAGAAGAAATGAGATTCAAAATACACATGCAATTAAAAGTGTTTCAATTAAGACAGGTTTCTGCTTTTTGGTGGAGAGGAAAAGTAGGCTGGGGAGAGAAGGAAACATGTATACATTATATTTGTTTAAAGAGGATACAATACATTCTTCACCTGGCTGATGTCACGGGGAAGGCATTTCAACTTTGTTTAAACATTCTCATTAAGGGACAGGTCTATCTCCCGGAGAGAATTGGTGGGGATTTAAATCACCATACATATCTCTAATACATATTTTTCCTCCAGGGTGATGTGCTTTTATGAAAAGAAACTGAAATCAATTCAGACTAAAATGTAAATAACTGGTAACTGCTTCTCCTTTCAGCAGCTCTGACAATGGTAAAGCTAGGATTTGAACACAGGCCTACTGACTCCAAATTCAGAGCTCTTTCCACTGTACAAAGTTCATAAACTGGACGTGAGAGATTAACTACTCAGACAGAACTCACATTCAAATAATGAAGAAGTGACTATCCTTCTTAAAGAACTTTCCAAAATACTTCGAACATTTCGGGTATTTCACAAATGTTGATTACTAACAATGTGGGCTGAGTTCCCACTAAAATATGAAAATGTATGAAACTGCATCTTGTTCTAAGACCTATGGGAGTAAGAATATAACTGGAATAATTTTTTTTAATAGGAGACCTCTTTGCAAATCTCAAAAGCTAAAACTTCGGGAATTAACAACTTTAAATATATGAATTCTTAATGAATATTTAACTGTAGAGTAATCAACATTCCCACAGATCCTTTGTTTATTCTAAATGCCAGAGCCTACATCACCTATTCAACTGGCTGGAATGTATTTCCATGAATACATTTACTGTTAGACTTCACTTAGGCTTTAGAACATTGAAAAGGTAACAGAGGCCTGCTCTGATGCCTCTTTTACATCCCAACAAAGAAATCCTATCTTGAGCTGATTCTGCAATAACATTTCTGAAAGTTATTAAGTCTCTGAGTTATATAAAAATATCCCTGGTTAGGAAGTAAAACCTTTCAAGGACTTTTATTGCTTCTTAAGTTAACTTACATGCCCTTGTTTGTTTGGTGACAAGTGAACCACAGGATCCTGCCGCATTAATCTCCCACTAGGACTCTCTCGGAAAGATGGCAACACCTTTGATACAGCTGGGAGGTGGCATGTTGGCTCTGGAATATAACACATGATATTAGGTACAAGCACGAGATAAAAGCAAGAACATGGGTAACAAATGAAGACGGCTTGGCATTGCATCTCTCAGTTCACTGATCAGCAAACTTGGAACTTCAGCAATTAAGCTTACTGAGAGCTGACATGATAGACAGCATGTCAGAAACTGAGTGGTTGATGGATAAAGCTTGCAGCTGGTGACAGTGTGTCACATTGGACACAGTAGCATAGCCAAGTACCACCAAACCAAAAAAGAAAAAAGAAAAAGAAAGAAAAAAAAAAGAAAAAAGGCCATGAGCAACAGGGCAAAGTCTGTAATCCACTTTTAGTTTGGGGAATATTTAGAACATATGGGTTGGATTTATGAAATTAATTGTGACATTTGGCTAACCTAGCTTGAACTACATTACCTGGACAGGCATGGATGCAGTTACATATTACTTACCATGGTACTTTGGAAATATTTTACCTGTATATTCATGCTGCTCGAGGACAAAAGAATTGAAATCCTGAGGTCCTCTATAACTGTAAGCTAGGCACAACAGAAAAGACACATAGCAACTAGTTTACTTCAAACATTGGCTTCCTTTTGAACTCCAAGTTGGTATTAAAGTGGGGTTCCAAAGGTAAAAGATCAATTGTTTATCAGTATTCTCTTTTGCCATAAAATGGTACAAATAATACAGAACTTTTCCTTAAGGATTAAGGCATTTTGCAATCTACTCTCTTTACTGCTCTTAACCATTTCTAAAAGACGATTGACCTAAAAACTGTTACCCAAAAAAAACCAAAACCCTACCATATGGATGGATCCAGCCAAGCAAGAATGAACACCTTCTCTCTGTTGTTAAGACTGGCGAGAGGTGTTTACAGCCCTCTGTAGCTTTCTCAGTAGCACATATTCACATATAGAGAAAGGTGAGGCCAATAGGAAAGTTTCCTAGATATTATGAATTAGTGAAACATGGGTTGTTAGAGAATGTTGTTCTTGCAAAATTGGGCCCATAATTGACTATAGCTATACCTAAGTACATATGAGGGAAAAATACATTTCATTATGTAGCTATTACTTCTGAACCCTTCCTATTATCACTTCTACTTATTAAGTCCCTATGCTCCCTTTGGGTATGACAGGTGACTGCTTGTATGCCAAGAACAGAATATCTCTCAGAGATCTCTCTTTTAAGTTGCAGGCCCAAAGAAAACCTTGAGTTTTGGAATGAAGAGAAGATTTCACTTGTATATATCCCCTCAAACTACAGTGAAGAATGCTTTTTCTTATAGACATTAGGATAAATTCCTAAAAAGTGCATGAAAATGCAGTTTACTAAAGAAATAAACAGATTACCAATATCATTCATCAGCATTAACTTTAAGGTCTGACGTATCAAGTAAAGCTAGGCATTGAATTAAAAGGGACACAAGGAAAAAAGACCAAATCTAAGTTTATGTGAAAGAATAAATATGAGAAATTCCACGAGGAATCTCATCATGATCTTTCTTAGTTTCAAGACACATGCTCCATATTCCCTTCCTTACTTCCACCCTGCCTTGACTTTGTATATGTAGAAACTATGCTTCTGTGGCACAAAAGTGACTGGTCTGCCAGTAACTTCGCTCAAAGCCTGAACATACCCTCCAGAAGCTACAAAAATAAGGCTGAACAAGAGATCAGCTTCACATGTATTGTTGCCATCATAACAGTATCAAAACATATGTGATTAAACTCAGTGAAAAGGAGAACTACAGATCTGTACAGTCTAAGGTTTTTTCATCTTAAAAAGGGACAAAAATGGGGGTGGGGGAGAGAGCGGAAAACGACAGATGGCTTCAATAACAAGGCATAGCACATTGAGTTTCTGAAGTTACTAGAATAAAGCATATCTTCAGAACCTGAGAATTACATTTCACTTCACAAACTCCTGTCTTTGTGAAAAATTCTTCCCCCACACCCCCATCCCATCCTCCATTATCGGTTAACACAATTATGTGAGGACAGTAATCAAATATAGAATAGTAACAAGAGCTGCTTTTTGAGTAAAGATAAAATTATGAGTCTTCAGCTTACAAAGTTAAGCTTTTTTTAGTCTTGAAATTTCCTTAGCATCCCATTTTGATGGTGACTGTCATTTTTGTTGATGGAGATGGGAAAGGATAATCTAGCAGCCCAGATCCATGCCAGTTCTGGTGAAACAACTTCACAGAAACACTTGGTGGGGTAAAAATAATAATAAAATAAATAAAATACATTTGTGGCACAATCTCACCGGTACCAACTTGTGTCATTATGTCACTGCAAAGCAACTACAATGTAGAGAAGGGAAGGAACAACATGCTGAAAATTCCACAGAAGAGCTTAATGATGCAAAGTTGTTGTACCCAGCTGTTTTATGCTACTATCACATTTTCTTAGTCAACAGCTTAATTACAGAGAACAATGAAAATATATACAATGATAGAAAAAGTGTCTAATCAAGTTACAGGTTTATTTAATGATTTAAATCTTCTCTGGATTTTTTTTTTCCATTTTGTACTAAGATTTTTTAAAAATTAAAAAGAAAACCTACAGTTCCAATGCATATATATGACATATATAGCACCTTTTGGAAAGGTACACAAGGAAATATTAAATAAACTAAGCAAAAACTAAAGCAAAATGAGGAGAAGAGGAGAGGTAGCTTACATACATGTTGGTGGTTCAGGTACATTCTTGGTACTGAAGATGCTGATAATTTACTAGTCTGTCTGTGTGTCCTAAGAACAGAGGCCTCAAGCAAGACAGTCTTAAAATCCTTTGTGTTTTACTCATTGCTTTCTAGGAAGAGTGTCGGGGGCAGTCAACCAGGGCCCTGATTCTAATTCACTTTTATTAATAAGTTAGACTTCCATTTAAAGATATACAGAGCTTTTATTTCATTTTTTAAAGTCATCTCCTGGACGCTAGTCACCTTTGATGACTTTCACCTTGTGGTGAAAATAATTTTCTTTCTGTAGAAATGAATGACCTACCCATCTGGTCAGCAATGCTCTCCTCACTTCTCTGCCAGCTGGGTGTGGCTTTCCCACTGCCACTGATGTCCGTCTGAGTGTTCTGCCGGTCAATGGAGGCTGGGGATCTTCGGCTCATCCCAAACCTAGGATAATTCCCCAGAACAGAAGCAAAAATTTCACTAACATTATACATAAAGAAAAGGTGGTCATGATGTGACACCTAAGAATGTGAGAAAAATGGAATTACACATGTAAAACATATATATAGCTACGTATGTTAGACTACTGCCCTATGTGTATGTAAGTATGACATGCTGGTATCATGGCCAATAGACAGTAACCATTTATGACCATGACCTCTAATATGAGCTAAAAGATAAAAGTTAAATAACTGGTTAGGTCTGCTATTCAAAACCATCAAAATAAAATTATGAAAGACCGAATACCCGAAATATAGGCAGTTAAGAGGCACAGCGGATAAAGTGTTGGATTTCAAGTCAGGAAGACCTAAGTTTGGCTCCTGCCCAGGGACACTTACTGTGTAACCCTGGGAAAGCCACTTATCTCCTTTCAGCATCAGTATTCTCAAATGTAAAAATGAGGATGATAATAGCACATACCCAACTGGGTTGTGTGGATCAAATAAATAAATTAAACAAAGTGCTATGCAAACCTTAAAGTGCTTTATAAATGCTAGTTATCATTATCGTCATCATCATCATCATCATCATCATCATCATCATCATCCTTTACCTTCTAATGGATGCTTAGCTCAGGTCAGAGGTAACCTAATATTTAGGTTACTAAATTACGTTTAATAATGCCCTTCTTTCAACATATGTTGTCATTTTTATTTGTTTTAAATTGACTTAAGTGATTCCTAAAAAGGTAAGTATGCCATTTAAAACAGGATAGGAAGAAGTGTTTAAAGCCAATGTATGCTTAAATCCAGAACTTAAAAGAAATGTTCTCCTAATTACATTATGGTTTAAGTCTATTTGTACCTGGGCAGGTTTTCTACCTATAACTCATTATATATTAGAGCAAATGTACCTATCAGGTAATAATAATTGGTAAATTAATGAATTAAGGTACTGCTGAGTTTTTAGCATGTTAAAGATAATCACATAGTTCAAATAAAACTTTATTCTTCTATTAAAATAGCAACAGAGCAAACTCTCAAATAAGCTTTAATCTTTCCTATGAAACAGAAGAGGGGCAGCTAGGTGGTGCAGTGGATAGGGCACCGGCCCTGAAGTCAGGAGGACCTGAGTTCAAATCCGGCCTTAGACCAAACACTTAACACTAGCTGTGTGACCCTGGGCAAGTCACTTAACTCCAATTGCCTCAGAAAAAGAAAAGAAAAGAAACCTATGAAATAGAAGAATATAAAATCCAAACGTGTTTGTGGAAATGTACAGATTTACTTGTATTTGACTGACTTTAATGAAAGAAGTCCATCTCCTTTAAAACAAATGAGAAATCTAGATGAGAAAAGCACAAAAACACCCTATGAATCCACTAATTGTTTTTTATGCAAAAAGAATCTTCAACGGAGCATGTAGCATCAGAACTTTTGCCCGCTCAACATTTTCTTACAAAGGATAGCACATTTACAATATGGTTCCCACCATCACAGATTTAGGACCAGAAGGGACTTTGGGGATTTTCTAGCCCAGAAGTGCTTACTGTGGGGTTTATGAATTTTTTTAAAATGGTTTTTGATAATCGTTTTCAATATAATTGGTTTCATTTATAATCCTCTATACTTAATTTTATGCATTAAGAACATTACTTTTTCACAGTCTTCTAACAACTTACTCCTCTCCATATATTCTATATGATGCAGATACCCTGGCTGCTTTCATTTGCACAAGACACTCCATCTCCTGATTGTGGACATTTTCAGAGAATTCTCTCCCTGCTTATCTCCATTGCCTAGCTGTCCTGACTTTTTTTTTTAAGTTCTCAATTAAAATTCCTCCCCCACCCCCCCACAAGAAGCCTTTCCTCATCCTCCTTAATAACAGTGCCTTTCCTCCATGCCTGGCTCCATTTTATCCTGTCTACATCTTGTGTGCTCATAGTTGTTTGTACGTTCTCTTCTTCATTAGACTGTGAGCTCCTTAAGGAGCAAGGGACCATTTTTTGCCTCTTTCTCTATCGAGTGAGTAGTATGGTGCCCAGTTGTGCTAAGTAGTCACTTATTAAATACTTGTTGATTAGACATTATTCTAAACACAGGCTTCTCCGGGCTGCCAAAGATGTACATGACCAAAGAAGAACTCCTCTTCCAGTTTAACTGCTTTTTACAAATGATGAAACAGGCCCAGACAAGTTGAATGTCCTACCTTGGGATCATATAGGTAGTAAGCGGCAGAGGAAGGATTTGAACTTTCCTATTATACCACACTAGGTACAACAGATAATGTGGCAACTTACATTTGATCCAAAAACTCAGTCTTCTGCAAGTTTAAGAAAAGTGTTCATGACAACAAAGGATTCAATACATAGACTGTTTTGCTACCACCTCCTTGAACAAGACACATCTAGCTATGAAACTGTCAACTATATTGACATTAGGCAGTATTCAAAATTTACATTTTAAGTAACAAATGAAGATAATTTAATTTTTCACTGGTTAACTGATTCAAATTTTCATATGTAACTTGATTCAAAATGTAAATTTTGTCCCCCAAAGAAGAATGAGTTAAACATAGCATAATTTTCTTTTTACTTTTCAATGGCATTTCATGAATTCTACTAGTACAAGATTGTTCATGAAAATTGTAGATTTAAAGAATCTAAATCTAGATATAGATTCTCTTGTCTCCTACAGGGGTTCTTAAGCTCTTTTGTGTCATGAACTCTTTTAGTGGTCTGATGAAGTATATGGATGCATTTTCAGAATAATAATTTTAAATTTGTAAAATAAAACTCCTAGACTTTTAGGACACTCTGTGCACAGAACTGCAAAGGAACTCAATTGAGATATAGTTATCAAAAAAATTAATGAACCCCAAGTTAAGAACCCTGCCCTATACTGTTTTAAATAGCATGCTAAGCAAAAAGAGTAGTTATCTCTAAATATTATTTTAATAAACACATTCAAATTTGATTTTGTATTAATATACCACTATTCTCTGAAGAGCTAAAAGAATCATATAATACATCCCTGTTAAAAATATGGGACTGAAAGGTGGATCAGGAGAGTCAGAAGGTAAAAAAATGAGTCTTCTCATTCTTAATGTGCTAGATATTTACTGGATTATCCCATTTGGGGATATTGATCCTAGTTTGTATGCACTTTTGGTTGTTTTCATAGTAGTGGTGATGGTTCCTATAAAGCTCTACATTCAGTGTTCCCATTGCCCTCTCTTCTCTGAGTGCCTCTCCTCTATACTCCAATCTCCTGACACAGGTCACGATTCTTTTTTGCCTCTACCAATATTACCAGCTGAAGATCAGAGAGCAATTATAAGGATTATGAAACTGTAGAAGTAAAATAACTTAAAAGAACAGGCAGCATTTGAAGTGGAAGAAAGTTAGACTTGATATAAAGAAAAACTTTCTAAGAATTAGGGCTATCTCCAAGTGAAATGGGCTGCCTGTGAAGTTTGTGGTTCCTCCTGCTCAGTAGCAATTAGGTGACCACTGTATTGCAGCTGGGCTAGATGGTCTCTGAGACACCTTCCTACTCAGATTCTGCAACTGATTTGACTTTGGGCAAGTCACTGAACATCCCTGAGTTCAGAAATGGAGGGAGAAGGTTTAGTTATCGCTAAGGTCTCTTGTACCTTCAAAATTCCCAAAATTATCTGGCTTAAATAGGAATCAAGCTTAGGTCTCTGGCCTTATATTAGTTAGTTCCAACAAGGGAACTAATGTCTATTATGTCATAAAATACAGAGATACTATTTTGAAGGGAGAAAAAAATGTTATCAATATAGTTGGTTTGGAGATTAAATGCTGAATCAAATAGATAAGAAATTCTTTTAACAAACTGTAATCATATAGATTTCATATGATTGCACCAGAATGGAAGCTCCTTCTGTTGATGCACTGTTATTTATAGCCAGAGGGCTTCTTGAGACAAGGAGAGGTAAATGACTTGCATAAGAACAAACAGTATGTCAAAGGCAGAACCGGAACCCAGGCCTGACTCCAAGGCCAGCCTTCCAGTCAATGTACCATATTGCTTTTCATTTGAACCTTACTATTTGTAACATTCACTGAAATGGGATCATTGTTCTGTAGATTTTAGAACTGGGGGCCATATAATGCAGTTGATTAATTGCTGAACTCGGTCACAGTTCACAGAAAGCACCCTGCTTTCATGTTCATTTATGTTAATAATCATTTTAACAATTAAGCTGCAATTAGCTTTTTGTTTTTAAAGACTAACCAGGCCATTTTAAACCAAACAATTAAAATAGAAGGGAGCATGGACAGAGCTTGGTGTTAGTAATGAGACAGCCAGCCTTGAAGCAACACTGATATCTTGGCTAAGTAATATTGGGCAAGTCACTGAATCTCAGAGCTCTAGGCAATGCTCAATATGCAGAGAAGGTACCAATTTGCATTGGAAGAAGGAGTTTCCTTTCCTGGGAGATACCTAGAGCAGTAAAAACAGAGTGCCAGGCCTTACCCCACAACTAAAATAGAAAATGTTCACTAATGTATATCATATTGTTTCACTACTACTAATTCTATAAAATCTCTTGAAAAGAGCTAAAATGTTTCTTATTCTCATGTTAATAAAAAAGCATTCATTTCAGGCATTCTGAGAAGGGCGAAGGTACAATCTATAATGGTTTGTGAAGAATGGTTCCAAGTAAATAGCGTTGGAAGCTTTAGTTCTTGTGCTCAGTTTCTGACTTCTTGCGAAATGTCAACAAAATTACCAAAGAAACACATTCACATAGTAAAAATGTACTTAAGAAAGGAATTTTGGGGGAACAGAAACTTCAGCTTCTATACATGTTTCACATGGTGTAAGTTCTCAAGTTATATCTCCAAAAGGGAAATCATAGCAAAAACTCTTTGATAATTATCTTTTACTTCTTTCCTTAGGCAAAAGATACTTTAGTATATGTCATGTAATGTTGCTGCTGTTAATTACTTTCCCAGCTTCAGAGATTCCAATTTATTTCTTTTTTCACATCCTTGAAAATTGCCATGTGCTTAAGTGTTTTACTTTATGAGTCTTACCCAAAGGCAAACAATGGCTTTCAGGTGGCTCAGTGGTTTCAAGAAGGAAGAAAGATGTCAGGGAAAGGTTACAGAAAACTTTCAACATTTGAAAAGAGCCAGTCAATGTCTGGGATGTGAATAGCCTTTATCTACTTCCACAATAATACACATTGCAAGCAATGAGAGTAGTTCTACTAAATCCACCAAAGAAGTTAACGCTATGAAGAAATGTGGCAGAGGTCTTGGGGCAGAGCCAAGATGGCAGAGGGAAAACAGTCACTGTCTTGAGATCTCTCCCAAAGCCCTCCAAATACCTATAAAAAATGGCTCTAAACAAATTCTAAAGCAGCAGAACCCGCAAAAAGACAGAGTGAAACAAATTTCCAGCCAAAGATAGCCTGGATAGTTGATCAGAAAGGCATATTGAGCCAGGCGGGGAGAGGAGTGCAGCTCGGCATGGGCACGCAGGCCGCAGAGACCCTGGAGCAGGCCTCAGAGGGCTGAATCTTGGGCAGCTGTGGCAGTTTCCAGACTTCTCAACCCACGAACACCAAAGACAACTTAGAAGGTCAGAGGGAAAAGTCTGTGACTGAGGTGAGAGAGGAGCTAGGTCTCAGCCTCAAGTCTCGAGCGCGGCCCAGGGCCACTTTTTCCTGAGCTTCCGGCCCACAGACTGAGGGGGAATCAAGTGACTGATCAGAGGGGGATTGCAGGGTTCTCTTTGCCAGTGCTGAGGCAGGAATCTCTTGCTTTACTGGTGCTTGGATTTGGGTCACAGTTCTGAGGGGTGGTCCTGGGGTGAGGAGGAACGCTGGTACGGTGCAGCTTGTTGTGGTGGGGGAGAGAAAACACCTCGCCTCTTATCATACCACCTTGGAAGAACTGAAAATTTACAGGTCCCTAGAAGGACCTCTGAAAATAGCTGTACAAACCCCTGAAGCTTGGGACAGTATACTCTTCACGTTGGAAGCAGACTTTTACCTTAACAAAGAGTTTAAAACTCAAGTAATTGGCCAGGATCATGAGTAAGCAGTGCAAAAAGAGTCAGACTATCTTATCTTACTTTGGTGACAAAGAAGATCAAAACATACAACCAGAAGAAGACAACAAAGCCAAAGCTCCTACATCAAAGCCTCCAAGAAAAATACAAATCAGTCCCAGGTCTTGGAAGAGCTCAAAAGGGATTTTGAGAAGCAAGTAAGAGAAGTAGAGGAAAAACTGAGAGTGATGCAAGAAAATCATGAAAAACAACAACAGCTTGCAAAAGGAGACCCAAAAAAATACTGAAGAAAATAACACCTTAAAAAATAGCCTAACCCAAATGGCAAAAGAGGTCCAAAAAGCCAATGAGGAGAAGAATGCCCTAAAAAACAAAATTGGATAGATGGAAAAGGAAGTCCAAAAGATTACTGAAGAAAATACTTCCTTAAAAATTAGAATAGAGCAATTGGAAGCTAGTGACTTTATGAGAAATCACGACACTATAAAACATATCCAAAAGAATGAAAAATTAGAAAACAATGTGAAATACCTCATTGGAAAAACAACTGACCTGGAAAATAGATCTAGGAGAGAGAATTTAAAAATTATTGGACTATCTGAAAGCCATGATCAAAAAAAGAGCCTAGACATCATCTTTCAAGAAATTATCAAGGAAAACTGTCCTGATATTTTAGAACCAGAGGGCAAAATAGAAATTGAAAGAATCCACCGATCTCCTCCTGAAAGAGATCCCCAAAGGAAAACTCCTAGGAATATTGTAGCCAAAATCCAGAATTCCCAGGTCGAGGAGAAGATATTGCAAGCAGCCAGAAAGAAACAATTCAAGTATTGTGGAAACACAATCAGGATAACACAAGATTTAGCAACTTCTACATTAAGGGACCGCAGGGCATGGAATATAATATTCCAGAGAGCAAAGGAAATACGATTACAACCACGAATCACCTACCCAGCAAAACTGAGTATAATCCTGTGGGGGAAAAAATGGTCATTCAGTGAAATAGAGGACTTTCAAGTATTCTTGATGAAAAGACCAGAGTTGAACAGAAAATTTGATTTTCAAATACAAGACTCGAGTGGAACATGAAGAGGTAAACAGGAAAGAGAAAATCCTAAGAGACTTATTAAGGTTGAACTGTTTACATGCCTGCATGGAAAGATGATATTTGTAACTCATGAGACCTTTGTCAGTATTAGGGTAGCTGGAGGAGGAAAAAATTATATGTACGTATATATAGATATAGATAGATAGATAGAGGGTACAGGGTGAGTTGAAAATGAAGGGGTCATATCTGGAGAATAAAATTAAGGGGTGAGAGAGGTATATACTAGGAGAAGGAGAAAGGGAGAGGGAGAATGGGGTAAATTATCCCACAAAAAATCCAAAACAAAACAGAAAAGAAAAGGCTCTTACATTGGAGGGGAAACGGGGGAAGGTGAGAGGGGATGAGTGAATCTTATTCTCAAAGGATTTGACTTAAGGTGGGAATAATATATACACTCAATTGGGTGTGGAAATCTATCTTACCCTACAGGAAAACAGGGGGAGAAGGGGACAAGAGAGTAGGGGAATGATAGAGAGGAGGGAAGATTGGGAAAGGGAGTAATCAGAAGCAAATACTTCTGAGGAGGGACAGGGTCAAAAGAAAGAACAGAATAAATGGGTGGGCGGGATAGGATTAAGGGAAATAGAGTTAGTTTTTCACAGCATGTCTACTATGGAAGTGTTTTACATAACTGCACATATATAACCTATATTTAGTTGCTTGCCTTATCAATGAGGGTGGGTGGGGAGGGAGGAAGGGAGAAAATTTGGAACCCAAAGTTTTAAAAACACATGTTTAAAAAAAATGTTTTCACATGGAACTGGGAAATAAGAAATACAGGAAATGGGGTACAGAAATCCATCCTGCCCTACAGGAAAACTGAAGGGGAAGGGGATAAGAGAAGGGGGGGAGAGACAGAAGGGAAGGCAGACTAGGGGAAGGGGTATTCAGAATGCATGCCATCTTGGGGTGGGGGGAGGGGCAAGATCGGGTGAAAATTTGGAACTCAAAATCTTGTGGAAATAAATGTTGAAAACAAAAAAAATGAACAAAAATTTAAAAAAAAGAAATATGAAATTAATTGATTTAATGAAGTAGATGAAGTTCAACCCATGTGATAACTCAGCATTCCCAGAGTCTATGGTATAGACTCTTGAAGGGTAAACTTCTCAAGAAGAGGTGTTAAGCAGACATCAAAGTATTTCCCTTTTTGAAATATGAACCATATTTTTCATTTAGTTCTTCATGTATGCATGTGTGCATGCATATATGTGTATGTCTACACACACACACACACACATCCCGCTAAAGTCTTATTTTAATTGCCTCATTGTGATGTAGTGATAACACTAGGTTGCTGAAGGATATAACAGTGGAATGAATATACATGCTGTTGAGTCTTAGCAGATAGAACTTTTAGTATGGTATAGAGAAGAATTGGTTGTCCATAAGGTGAAGAATTTTTTTGAGCCATAATTTATGTCTATTAAGGTTCTGAAGGGTTGTATCCAGGGATGAAGGAAAGAGCACCCCCTGATGAAATCTTGGGCCTGGAGTCAGGAGAATCTAAGTTCTGATGAGTCTCAGTTATCTCACAGATAAAGTATAAACTATTCCATTTAGCTTTTTAAGACTTTCATTACTTGGTCATCACCTTTCTAGCACGTTGTACATGACTGCCACTCGAGCCAGAGTGGCCTTCTTTCGGTTCCTACCTGCCAGCAGTCCATCTCTGGCTCGGGTGCCTTTGTACTGTTCATTCTCAGTGCCTTCAACGCCCTTTCTCCGTGCCTCTGTCTCACAGAGAGCCTTTCTTCCCTCAAGATGCAACTCAAGCACCATTTTGTATGTTTTTATTCCTGATATCTTCCAATTGTTAATGCCCTTCCTCCTTAATTACTCCCTAATTAATTTCATGTTTATTCTGTATTTACTTTACTTGTCTTCCTCCATCAGAATATAAGCCTCTTTAGAGCAGGGATTGGTTCATTCTTTCTATTTGCATTCCCTGCATCTAGCACAGTGTCTGGCATATAGTAGGCACTTAATAAATGCTGGTCAGTCGATGGATAAAATGGTGCAAACAGCATACCTACCCTTCAGGCATGGATTTTTGTCTGTAAGTGCCCCCACCAGAGCCAGTCTCACTAGATGAAGACAGGTTACTAGGGGAATTACGACATTGCTGTGATCTCGCTAAAGCAATGGATGAAACTGTCACATAGATGTCAGAACCAGGAGACAACCTGTGTATGCAAACCAAAAATATAAAGTCAACAACTCAAAAGAGAATATCCCAAGGTAATGCATGAGATATGATGTTACATGAACTGCCATATCAGCAGTGACTGGGTTTTCATGTGGGCAGTGAAAAATGAAGGCAGGAGAATAAAAAATGTCCTTTACAAACCCCCTCCTGGGGGAAATAGCTGGCAAATTGCATTGAGGAGAGGGCATTCAAGTAGAAAATGAAAAACAACAAAAAACAAAACAAACAAACAAAAAAACCCAGGAAAACATGGGCATATTTAAAAATTTCTAGAAATAAATTGGTTTGATTGCTTTTATAATCTTCAAGTACATAACAGTATTGCACCCAAGTATCATGAAACAAAATGCAATTTTTCACATTAGTTCTTCTGAAAGAAGCAGTTCTTTACCACAGCTAAGCCTAGAGGCAGGAAAACCTGAGGTCAAATTTAGCCTCAGACACTTATTAGCTTTGTGACCTTGCATGAGTCACTTAACTTCAGGCTGCCTCAGTTTCTTCCACTGTAAAATAGGGATAATAATAGCACCTAACTCCCAGGGTTGTTGTGAGGATTAAATGAGATAATATTGTAAAAAAAAAAAAAAAAAAGCCTTTAACATGGTGCTGGGACAAAGAAGGGTGCTGTAAAAATGCTTATTCCTTTCCCTTGCATAATTTAACCAGTGACACTAGTGTTTGCAAGGTCCTCTTTGTCACCTAATCTTTGTTACCGAAAATTTGGATTATCTACTCAATTTCTATCATTCATAAGTCTGGTACATTAAAAAGCAGCTATCAAAAAGTCAACAATAACACACACATAATCATCATAACCGGTCAGGTAGGTGGCTCAGTGGATAGAGCACTGGGCCCGGAGGCAGAAAGACCTCAGCTCAAGTTTGGGCTCAGACATTCACTAGCTGTGTGACCCTGGATTTAGTCACTTAACCATATTTGCTTCCATTTCCTCATCTGTAAAACGAACTAGAGAAGAAAACACCAAACCACTCCAGCATCTCTGACAAGAAACCCCAAATGGGGTCATGAAGAGTTGCACATGATTGAAAAGACTGAACGACAAAAGCAAATCATTACAGCTTGTCAGGACTTTAATAATTTGCATGTGGCTACATGCATGTGTGCAAATATTCATTTAAAGTACTTCTTCTTGAGTTGAGAACATCATAACTTGTTTCCTGGATTTCGAGACAAAAAGCATGGCTTTGTTGCAAGAGAAGGGATCAGATCTTTATGCATTAGTAAGTTTCCCATCCCATAGTCTTCAGCCGTGCACCTGTCAAATACTATAATTGATGCTTACTGATTAATCTGAAGAAACATTTTCCTTTGTGATGCATTCTAGACCTAGAGTTTCAGACTTTAGAAAGTATTCTATACTTACCGCCCTTGGAAGGAAAAAAAAAAAGACTGATTTAGTTAATAACAACTTTTGTGTGTTTTAAAAAATAAAACAAAACCTTTAAAACAGTATTTTGACATGTCCATAAAAATCTTGTTATTTTTCATAGAATAATAAAATGACAGATTTAAAGTTCGATGGCACCTTAGAAGCATTCTAGTCCATCTGCCTTATTTTACAGGTGAAGAAGTGAGGCCAAGAAAGGCTAAGTAACTGCCTCTATGTGGTCACAAGTTAGAAACTGTCAACATTACAACCTGAATCCAACTCCAGCACTCTATCCACTCTGCTAAGCTGATTCTCTCTTTTCCAGCACAGACTTTCACTGAAACGTAAACTATTTTAGACGACATTTTCTGAATATAAAGGTATTTGATATCTTAAATCAAATTTCTGGAGTCAGCTAAATCTGTGGCAAAACTAATACCCAACTTGGTTCCCTTCAAGGGGTTTCACAGCTGGGAATTGTGGCGTGAAGGAAACATCACAAGAAACTGAGGAAATCCTTTCATAGGGAAAAAAAAAAGTAGAGGCCAACAATTTATTTGTTGGAGGAGAAAGCAAAGAATAAGAATCTGAATAAAATACCTGAAAGGTTGAAAGGTAAAAATATAAATTCATAAGGTAAAATTTAAAAAGGCATTTAAAATACATTTTCTCTATTGGAACTTGCACAAATCACTCCACTTGAGTCAGTTTCTTCACCTCTAAAATGGGGATAATGGTACATGTCCCATCTACCACACGGGATCATATTGAGGATCAAAGGAAGAAATGTGCATACCAACACTCTGTTTAGTGTCACAGCGCTCTATGAATGTGGCTTTTGTTATATGCGAGAAGCAGTATGACAACGCAGGGAATGCCGCACTCAGATCAATGTGAATCCCAACTCCTATGCCTCCTAGCCGTGGGACCGTGAGTAATCTTATTTCTGTCGGTACTATCACACTTCGTGATCTCATCAGTTCCCAAGGGTTCAATAATCTCTAAGCTGATCAGTCCCAGATCCATACGTCCAGTCCTAGTCTCCCCTAAGTGCTATTCCCAAGTAAACAAGTGTCTATCAGACATTTCAACTACATGTCCCCTAAGTATCTCAGACTCAATATGTCCATAACATTATTAGTTATCTTTACTACAAAATATACTCTTCTTGGAAACTTCCCCATTACTGTTGAGGGCACCGCTATAGTTCTAGTCATTTTTGGCTTCTCATTCTCCTGGAACCCATACATTTAATCATATACCGAGTCTTTGTTGTTTTTACCTCCACAGCATTTCTTGAATATGTTTCCTTCTTTCCTTTCCACATTGTCACTTCACTAGTTAAAGTCCTCATCATCTATCACCTGGACCATCTCAACAACCTCATAACTGGTGTATTTGCCTTGAATCTCTTCCCACTCCAGTCCACCTTCCAGACAGCAAAGTGATTTTCCTAAAGGGTAGGTCCTCTCCCTATTCGGTATACTCCAGTGGCACCCTATTACTCTAGGATCAAATATAAATTCATTTGTTTGGCATTTCGAGTTGTTTGCAACCTGGTCACTTCCTACTTTTCTAGTCTTTTTACTCTTCCATGAAAACTATAGTGCAGCCATACTGACCTACTTGCTATATCTCATATGGCTTCATCTCTCATATCTGTACCTTTGCACTAACTATCCCCCATAGAGAATGCTCCATCGTCTCCTCTACGCCTCCTAAAATCCCTAGCTTCTTTCAAAACTCAGCTCAAGTCTGGCCCCACCCCCTACTCAGCTGCTACCACCTTCTCCTCTAAGGTTACTTTCCATTTACCCTATGAAATTTTGTATTTAGAATGTTTTTGAAAGCTAGAGTAACTATGAGAGTGCCCAGGACACAGAGGAGATATTTGCAAAATTCAGTAATATTATTCAGCACAAAAAAGGGGAAAAGGTCTCTGACTTTGTGATATAGTCAGACAGGACTGGCATAAATGGGAAACAAGAAACACCTGAATTATGAGCAGTTGCTAGAAATAGTGAAGTAAAGATGTTTGCAGAATGGACAGTGTGTGTAAGGAAAGGTCACATAGAGGAAAATTCAACTTCAGCTAACTCCAGAACCTCTCTTTGTGAATTATCCCCAGAGGCAAAAATAAGAGGGCTCTATTGGTTGTCCAGATAGAAAAGTAAGAGACTAGAGACTGCTTGATGAAAACTAGATCTTTAAACAAAAACATTTCACTTGAAAAGACAAGGGATCAAGAGGTCACAACAGTTTTATGAAAGAATATCAGCTATAGACACATAACTATCTACTGTCGTAACTGTGGCCTGGATGGAAACAAGAGAGAAAGATGCACTTGACAGAAGGAGGCAGAGTTGATAGGAAACAGGGGAGCCAGTGGTAGGAGACACCCCAGAACTCCTCCCTCTTTAAGCCTGTTGTCCTTATCAGCTGCTTATGGGTACGTCCCACTTAGATTAAAAGTTCATGGAGAGGAGATGAAAAATATTGGAAATGTGGAGTGTTCTGCCATGTTGGATATGAAACATAAGCAACCATTTTGTTCCAATCACTCTATAAAAGGCATATGAGGAAAAAACCTACACAACCTTAGGCTGTGCCAAAGTGACTTTTAATATGTGAGATACATCAGAGTAAGTCTGTTGCTGGTGACAAGAGAAAGGTGGCACTTAGGGCTCAATCATGCCCACAAACACCAATCAAGTCCAGAGTATTCAAGCTATTAGCAGGTGATTTTAAGTAGCAAACTGGGGCTCATCTCTTAGGGGTCAAGGAGGCTTCTAAAATTCCAACAGGAGGAAGAGATTAGTGAGATACTGGGAAGTTAAAAGAGTCTAGAGTTCCTTATTTTCTTTGCCCTTGATAGAATAGTTCCAGTCTGCCATGCTGGAGAGAGGAGCAGTTCCAAGATGCTAACTGCCAGTGTTGCAAACTACCTGAGTCCAACAATACAGAGATGATGCAGATTCAACCTTTTAAAAGATACTCAGATGAAACTGTGACATCTTACAGTTACTGACGTGAGAAGAATGATTTAGTTTCATGCACTCTCCATTTTCTCTTGCTCATAGTCCCAAACATAAGGTATCTCAGAAATACAATTCATTTCTTTGATCTTTCCCATCGATTAATGGGGAGTAAATAACTTGGGGCTCTTGTTCTAACACCCCAAAAGAAAAGTTGGAAGTGTAAGAGGGAGGAGGTTTTAGATAATGAGTAGGAGACGAGACATCCCAGGGAAGAGAAGCAAAATGTATTTGTATTTTTGTGATATTAAATAAACCATTTGGCCACTATATGTTGACTACCTTTGTCTGAGAAAGGAGATTCCAAATGTTGGGTGAATAAAAAGCCATAGATTTAAGAAATATTAGTAATTTTGAGTCATTATTTCATTTTATTATCCTAGATTAAAATCATAACCTGGCCAGTGCTACCACATAAAGAAATAGCTTTATATGGGACCCAGTCTGTGGATGGGAAATAGGAAATGTTTGCAGACTGAGCGCTCTCTAATGGCAAGTGGGAATACTGTGACTATTCCATATAGAGAAAGTAACTGGGTTACTTGTAGGGTGGTTTGAATATAAACAACCAGAAGGACAATTCAGATACTGCACTCCCTCTTTGGACAATTAATAAAGTGACACACAGCTCTTCCTGTGGGTATATGGAAGGTAGCATGTGAGCCAATATAGGCTGCTTATACTATTGCAGTGCTCCAAGAGTTCCACCTGCCACGTGTTTTGAGTTTAAAACATACATACATACATAAATAAAGGAATCCTCCCTCTGCTCCCAGTACCCCAAACCCTCTACAACCAGCTAAAATGCCAAATTCTAGACTTTTACTGTAGCTCATTTTATTTGGCAAGTGCTTCAGAAAATTCCACTTGGTTACTGGAGTTAACCCAAAGGGAGGAAAAAAGGCATTTTTTAGATGATCAGCATTCATTCCTTTTCTGCATTCATAAAACTCAATAGTGGCTTTGTTTTCTATCTGCGTATACAAAGAACACATAAATAGCAACTAACAGAATATAATCATGATACTTTTACTGATCTGCAGCATGTACCAAGTTCCAACACTAATCCCTATTTTTGATTGTCTGATCTCTTAAAATGCTCTGATTTTGACACTGACAAAATTTTAGAGCTGGAAAAATGCACATTTAATTTAGGGAGTTAGAGGGACAGACCACATAACAGCAATCTGTGGCACTTCTACTCAAGATGGCACGTTGCTGATTTTCAGTAGCATATCCACTGATTGTCAAAGTTACACTACACCTACTAGCACTTCCTGAGGTCACCTCAAGAATTGGCAGCCAGGGTTTTCTCAGCTCCTCCACACACCTAAATAACTTTCATCAGAAACCAAAATGGAGTCAGCATCATTACATTACACACCTTTCCCCACCTCCACCCCGCCTCTAAAGAAAAAGGTTGTTGACATGACCTGATGCAGATATTGAACAAGAGAAAGAAGCCTATTTCATCTCTGCGAAGTCCAAGTCTGATTTATGTTATAATTATCTAAATATTTATTCCACATTATAGAGAGCCCAACTTCCAAATACAAAGAACCAGGATAGGTGAGTTTCTGGGTTGTGGCTGGATTATTAAAAGTGCTCTGACACAATGACTATTAATTTGTTACACTGAAGGATTTTCTTTTCTTTTTTGGTGGCAGGGGAATTTAGGGGGGAATAGTCAAGGGGTAGAAAGTAATACCAAAAAAAGTAAGAAACAAAAAATGTCCACAAATCATTAAAAACACAAAAAGAAGAAAGCAGAAGGAAGCTCAAAAGGAGACAAAGATAAGAAATGCTGGAACTACCATGTTAAATTTGAATTACTTTAAAAATCTGTACATAGTGGGGAAAACTCTATGCAATAGAAGTTCACAGTGACATATAATATTCCTTTCTGATTTTCTTTGAACCTTGAAATGTTCATGTTTGTTAATATTTATTAAGTTTATAATAAAAAAGAAATTACACAAAGAGACAAGGCTGTCATATAATGTGGTGTAGTGGAATCATAAAGAGCTGGATTCAAATCCCAGTTCTGATACTAGCTATGTGACCATGTATTAAGTAATTTTCCTGCTCTGATTCTCCATCTTCTCACCTAAAAATGAGAAAAACACTTCCACTAAAAATCACATAGAGCCATAAAAACTGGATTTATTTCTTTTTCTTTTTCCTCCTCCTTTTTTTTTTTTTTTGGTTATCATCTTCCTACAGAAAATTCTGTCCACTTCAGAGCTATGGAAATAATCAAGACTAAAGTGTGTTGTGGCAGAAAGAAAACTGATGAAATATGTAGAATGTAAAGAACAAATTTTACAATGTAAATGAAAACCATCTTAAAAGGGAGTTGAAGCCTAAGTAATTAACAGACCAATATGGCCCCATAACATAGATAAAGAATACCTTCTTCCTCTAGACAAAAGTGGGAGGAGAGGGTGGTCTAAGTGGGCAGAATTTTATACACATTGGCAGATGAGGTCACTGTATAAGAGTATTTTTGTTTAAACAGTTTTCTTTGTTACAAGGGGAAGGAGCATGAATTTTATTTCCAGATAAAAAGCAGAATGGGGTATTTCCAAAAAGCACTGGGATGCATCAGAGTAAAGTAAGTTGAACCAAAACCCCAATAGTCATAATATGATTACAACACTGAAAACAGAAAGAACAACAACAAAAACTGAAGACTCTATAATCATAATGACCAAGTTTGTCCCTGGAGAGGAAGTTGAGAAAATATACCTCCTCTTTGTGTAGATGTGGGGAACTATAGATATGGAATACTGAATATACTGTCAGACAAAGTTGTTATGTTGGTTCTTTCTCTTTTTTGTCATGAGAGATGGCCAACTTAGAAGGGGAGGAACGACATATTCAGAAATGAAAGTGATGTAAAAAGAGACAGTAATAAAAATAAGATTTAAAAAATGGAAAAAAGTGCTCTGAGATTTTCAACAGAAGTAAATATAAAAACATTTATTAATAGTGTTTTAGTCACTGCAAGAAAGGAATTTTTCAAGTATTTTAGCATTAATTTCAGAAATTCCCCTCCTTACATTTTTTCTGAATCTGGCCAAGAAATAGCTAAATATTTGTAAAGTAACTTATACCAAATGTTCCCTAGGACTTCCCAATTTCTGTCTGGAGAAATGAATCCTAGCACTTTTCTGTAATACCAAGAATGCAGCAACGAAAAAAAAAATCATGGCTATCAGAGTTTGAATCCAACAGATTCCTCAGTCTGCAGGACTGTGTTTAGGTTACTCCCATTTAAGTGCCTAAGACAAAAATCCTGAAGTATTTTCTTGCAAAGAAAACAAAAAGCTAACGCACTGGAAATTTAGAGAAAGTTGGTCCAAGAAGGTCAATACCAGTTCCTCATTTTCCCAAAAGTATTATCTGTACATGAAAAAAATGCTAAGAAAAATGCTAGCTTTTTTCGATAACCTGCTCTTCACACACACACACACACACGCGCGCGCGCACATGCCCGTGCACAAAGGATGGTGGGGGTAGGGAGGTGAGAAAATCTCTCTTTCCTTCTATTTACATCTCCCCAACATGCACACCATCCTGCCCTCAGTGCCCCCAAACTTCCTACAGTAAATACACAAATTTACTTGTTAAAAACTGACCTTCAAACTGACTGATTAAAATTTATGGACAAGAAACAATCTCTCCCAGTGTGATTTATGTCAAAATCTTTTCCCACATGAGTTGTAACGTTTTAGATTCAATCATGCCTGTATGTGCTACCTTTCTCTCCAATTTGACAACATTGATTAGAGATGTTAACATGACTGAAGGCCTCCATATCTCAAATGCAAGTCTAGAAATGACAATAACAAACAAGCTAAACTGACCTGAATAGCAGCAAGACTGATGGATTATCTACCTCCAGCCCTCAATTCAGCACAGCACTTTACTAACATTTAGCAATTAAAATAACATCTGTCAAAGAGCAAGACCAAAGTGCCTTCTGCTCCTACATTCAACGGTGTGTATGGACATGAACACGTGCAAGGCAGAAATCAAAGAACTTTCCCAAAACAAATCGAGGTAACACAATTTTGGCCCAAAAGAGATTTAAACAAACTGCTTGGATGCAAACAATCTCATTTCCTACCCATTCTTGGAGTACTTTAAGAGTATGAGACACAGACACCAACTCTTCATAGGGGTGCAATTCTAATATTGATCATCCCGTGGCAAGGTCAGCTTCACAAGGAAGGATTCCCTTATACAAATGCAATTTATCATATTCTGATAAATGATCACCACTTCACAGCTACTGGCAAGCTGGTACATGCACACAGCCTGGGACATATTAAAGAATCTTTTCCCAAAGAAGATGGGTTTTAAGTCAGAGTGGGATGCTGTATGTACGTACAGAATAGGTTCCAAGGCTTAGGAATGAGTAGATTCAACAAACACAATCCAATCATTCTTTAAACATTTATCGAGCATCGTCTAGTAAAAGGCATTGTTCTGAAGTTTTGGGGATAGGAAAAAAAAAACCTCTAAGATAGTCCCTGTTCTTAATGAACCTTATAATCTAGCAGTGGGTAATAAGACAAATATACAAATATAAGGTAGCATAGTTTAAGTTATCATATGAGAGGCACAAAGGGCAATGAAGAGCAATCTGGAAAGGTTTCATAGAAAAAGTGAAAGCTAAGTTCCGCTTGAAGATCTTTCTCTTTCCATGTCTGTTTTTCTGTCCCTTTCAACTTTAATCTGCCCTGATTTTCCAATTTGGGCTACTTTGCCCTTCCTTGGGTAGTATGATGACTCTGTGCTCCCAGGGACTCGCCATTTGATGCAGCGTGGAAATCCAATCAGCTTTAGCTCTACTGTAGCTCAGAACCTATGAACTCAAGCAATCCATTAAATTCTGCCTCCCACAGTGGCAAGGATTACATGCCTCCATGAATAGGCTATGTAGGATATGTAAAATTCAACAGGAACGTCTGTGGGTGGAATGAGAAGGCGAGAACATTTTAGGTAAAGGAAATGGGGAAAACAGTGGGTGTGGCTCAGGGGACACCAAGTAGTCCAGCTTGGCTAGAACTCACTGTATGTGTAGAGAAGCTGAAAGTGATGAGACTGGAAAGTTAGATTAGGGTCAGCGCATCAGGATGAGCCTTGGGATGGCTAGGTGGCATAGTGGATAAAGTGCCAAGGCCAGAGTCAGGAGGACCTGAGTTTAAATCCGGCCTCAGACACTTATTAGCTATGTGACCCTGGGCAAGTCACTTCACCCTGTTTGCCTCAGTTTCCTCGTGTGTAAAATGAGTTGGAGAAGGAAATGGCAAACCACTCCAGTATCTTCGCCAAGAAAACCCCAAATGGGGTCACAAAGAGTCAGACACATCTAAAATAACTGAACAACAAAACAGAGGACCTTGAATGGCAGAATGCAGAATTTGGAGTTTGTTCATTTGGAGCTTGATAAAATCTGATTTGGTGGACTTCATTCTTGAGCCATTCACAAAGTATTTATCATCAATGTATTTTCATAATCCTAAGTTTTATTTTTTAAAATAAATTTTATTATTATTTAAATAAATTTTTTATACCATATCATTTCTGAATATAAGTAACCATCCCACCCAGTGCGCTTTCCCTTGTAACAAAGATCAAAATGGAAAGGGAAAAAAAAATCAGCAAAATCTACTAACACATTTACTAAGGTAGTATCTGACAGTAGATGTAAAATTCCACATGCACAGTCTCTGAAGTGGAGGGAAGGAGGTATATTTATTTCAACTTTTTCCAAGGCCAACCTTGAATATTATAGTTACACCATGTCCAGTTCTATTTTATTGTTCTATTTACATTGTTGTAATCATTACATATCTATAAAGATATCTCTCTCTCTCTCTATTGTTTTCCTGGTTCTGCTTACCTCACTCTGCATCAATTCACATGCTCCTAATCTTCTCTGAATTCTTGATATCTGCCATGTCTTAATGTACAGTAATAGTCCATTATTTTCACAGTTTAGCCTTTCTCCTATCAGCAGGTGTCTACTGTTTCCAGTTTTTTGATACCACAAAAATTGTTACTATGGCTTTTGGTATTCTGGACCTTCCTTTCTTTCTTCTATCTTTGACATCTAGAGAACAGATACTAAGCAGTGGTATGTCTGAGTAAAAAGGGTACAGACATTTTAGTTATAATTCCAATTTACTTTCCAGAATGGTTTGACCAGTTCCCAGTGCTACTAACATATCAGTGTGCCTATCTTCCCACAGCCCTCATTTTAAACATTTTTTTCTGTCTCTTATCATCTTTGCCAATTTGCTGGATTTGAGGTGAAACCTCGGAGTAGTTTTGCTTTGTGTTTTGGAGCACACTAGCCTGGAATTCTTCAGGATAACTTCTTGGCTGCCCTCTAACTCTGCCAATGGTCCCCATTATGGTGTGGCTTTGGCATGCTTGGTAGTAACAGCAATTGACAGACCAGCTTGACACTCCAGATCACACATACATATATTTGTATATGAATATATGCAAGACTTATTCAATATTAGTATGCAGATTTTAGTTTTTTTAAACAAAGGTATCTTATCTATCAAATAATTCCTTGTTTGTTTAATTGTCAATTACTCTTTCATGAAAAAGTAAAGGAAATTCAGCACATTTATCTCTCCAAGTACCTTACTAATGGCAAGATTAGAAACAAAGACCTAAATTGTCACCATGGCATAAAATAAGTGATTTCTATTAAAAGAAGTCTTTATACCTTCTCATCTTCCAAGGAACAGAACAAAGGACTTGAATAAATATCTATGGAAACAATTCCATATTGACTAAAGGAATTAATTGCAGATAGTTTTTTTCCCCCATCACTGAGTTTTGGCTTTCTTTTTCTTTTTGGCTAGGCAATGGGGTTAAGTGACTTGCCCAGGGTCACACAGCTAGTAAGTGTCAAGTGTCTGAGGTCATATTTGAACTCAGGTCCTCCTGACTCCAAGGCTGGAGCTCTGTCCACTGCACCACCTAGCTGCCCCCGATTTTTGGTTTTCTTGATAAGATTGGTAATTTTAAAGAAAAATTTTTAAAGAAACATCACATTTAAAAAATCAATTATCCAAATATTTTCCCAACAAGTATTTGATTTTGATTCTCAGTAACTATATAACTGAATGTAATCTGGCAATGTAAACCAAGGGAGCAAAAAATGATACCATTGTCCAGAGTGATTAAGATCATCACCAGACTAGATGGAATTTGCCAGATCAGTTATGATATAGTAGGCAGGATGATGGTGATGAATATTATCAACCCACCAATAGGGGTGAGATGGCATTACAAGGCTTTGTTATCTCAGCCATTCTTGGCAATATTATAATTAACAAATGAAATCTTGTAGTTGTTGGACGAGGGGTGGTTCTATTTTTTCTTCTCCTCTCTCTCCTTCCCTCTTTTACTCCATAAAATTCTTAGTTACCTCAAACTCAAGTGCTACTCCTACAGGATATACATGCTTATGTATGTATATATGTATAATACACACACACAGACACATACTTACATAGGTATATATTTTCTCCTCAATGGAGAGTAAGCACCTTGAGGGGAGGTACTGCTTCAGTTTTTTTGGCTTTGTGTCTAGCATAGTATCTGGCTTAGTAAATGCTTGTTAACTGAGGAAATGAACCCAAGACTGCTGGCTCCCTAAAGATTTGAGTTCTAAGCAGGTTCAATAATAAAATATTTAATTCTGGCTTCAGGAAAGGTAGTCACCTGCAGCTGAATCTGTTGCATAGGAAGCTAAAGGGAGAGATGAAGTTTTAAGTCATGGCCAGGTCAATTTCCCTTGAGGGTTTAGTGCCCCAGTTGCCCCACCCCAATAAGTTTCAAGGATGTATTTCTTTTTTGGCCAAGTAGCTACCTCCAAACTGGGTCACCCAGCAGCCTAACACACTTTTCTGGGAAGAGTTAAGCGCAGTCCTCCCACACTAAGAACCCTGTAAGAACTGCATGTTTGGACATGTATAGAATCAAATGCTTTTAATTTTTATCACTCCTGTCATAAACTCTCTCTCCCTGATGTGTTGATTGGATTCTTGCAAAACCTTTTTTCTACATTGAGGAAATAGTTTTGATTTTTTATGCTTATGGAAGGCAGATACTTCTCCAACTTGTGCTGGAATCTGAAAAGTGACATCCAAGTTCTACTTTCATTTTTATAAGGATAAATTTAACTAATCATACTTAAATGAATGTGATCTCATTATGTATGTACTTCCTTCTCCAATGAGACAGAGGGTCACCCATCCACATTTTCCTAACTTCTGCCACTCTTAGCTATGTACTTTTTTTTAAAATTTTTAAATTTTTAACAAGTGTTTTCAAAACTTTGGGTTACAGGGGCAGCTAGGTGGTGCAGTGGATAGAGCACCGGCCCTGAAGTCAGGAGGACCTGCGTTCAAATCCTCCCTCAGACTAGACACTTGACACTTACTAGCTGTGTGACCCTGGGCAAGTCACTTAACTCCAATTGCCTTAAAAAAACAAAAAAACTTTGGGTTACAAATTTTCTCCCTTCCTCCCTCCCCACCCACCCTCATTGAAAAGGCAAGCATCTCGATACAGGTTATAGATGTGTAGTCATGTAAAACACTTCCATAGTAGTCCTGTTGTGAAAAACTAAGTATATTTCCCTTCATCCTATCCTACCCCCCATTTATTCTATTCTCTCTTTTGACCCTGTCCCTCCTCAGATGTGTTTGCTTTTGATTATCCCCTCCCTCAATCTGCCTTCCCCTCTATCAACCCCCCTGCTCTCTTGTCCCCTTCCCCCCTTAGTTTCCCATAGAGTTAGATAGATTTCCATACCCCATTGTGTATGTTATTCCCTCCTTAAGCCAAATCCTATGAGAATAAGATTCACTCATTCCCTCTCACCTTCCCCCATTTCCCCTCCACTGTAAAAGCCTTTTCTTGTCTGTTTCATGTGAGATGTTTTATCTCATTCTACTTCTCCCTTTCTCCTTCTTCCAGTATAATCTTGTCCCACCCCTTAATTTTATTTTCCAGATATCACCCCTTCATCTTCAACTCACCCTGTCTATCTATCTATACAAACATATAATTTTTTCTCTCCCACTACCCTAATACTGACAAAGGACTCATGAGTTACAAATATCATCTTTCCCTGCAGGAATGTAAACAGTTCAATCTTAATAAGTCTCTTATGATTTCTCTTTCCTATTTACCTCTTCCATGTTTCACTTGAGTCTTGTATTTGAAGGTCAAATTTTCTATTAAGCTCTGGTCTTTTCCACAGGAATGCTTGAAAGTCCTCTATTTCACTGAATGATCATTTTTTACCCTGAAGGATTATACTCAGTTTTGCTGGGTAGGTGATTCGTGGTTGTAGTTCTAATTCCTTTTCCCCCTGGAATATCATACTCCATGCCCTCTGGACCCTTAATGTAGAAGCTGCTAAATCTTGTGTTATCTTGATTGTGTTTCCACAATACTTGAATTGTTTCCTTCTGGCTGCTTGCAATATCTTGTCCTCGACCTGGGAATTCTGGAATTTGGCTACAATATTCCTAGGAGTTTTCCTTTGGGGATCTCTTTCAGGAGGTGATCAGTGGATTCTTTCAATTTCTATTTTGCCTTCTGGTTCTAAAATATCAGGGCAGTTTTCCTTGATAATTTCTTGAAAGATGATGTCTAGGCTCTTTTTTTGATCATGACTTTCAGATAATCCAATAATTTTTAAGTTCTCTCTCGTGGATCTATTTTCCAGGTCAGTTGTTTTTCCAATGAGATATTTCACATTCTCTTCTATTTTTTTCATTCCTTTTGATTAGTGTTACAGTGCCCTAATTTCTCAAATTGTCCCTATCTTCCAATTTCTCCATTCTAATTTTTAAGGAAGTATTTTCTTCAGTAAGCTTTTGGACTTCCTTTGCCATTTGGCTAAGTTTGCTTTTAAGGGCATTCTTCTCCTCATTGGCTTTTTGGACCTCTTTTGCCATTTGGGTTAGGCTATTTTTTAAGATATTATTTCTTCAGTATTTTTGGGGGTCTCCTTTCGCATCACTCTCAGTTTTTCCTTTACTTCTCTTACTTGCTTCTCAAAATCCTTTTTGAGCTCTTCCATGGCCTGGGACCAATTCATATTTTTCTTGGAGGCTTTGGATGTAGGAGCTTTGGCTTTGTTGTCTTCTTCTGGTTGTATGT
This sequence comes from Vombatus ursinus, assembly GCF_900497805.2. Classification (NCBI taxonomy): domain Eukaryota; kingdom Metazoa; phylum Chordata; class Mammalia; order Diprotodontia; family Vombatidae; genus Vombatus; species Vombatus ursinus. Next base: position 27,749,111 of record NW_020954723.1, read on the forward strand.
TTTGATCCTCTTTTTCATCAAAGTAAGTCTGACTCTTTTTGCACTGCTTGCTCATGATCCCAGTCAATTACTTGAGTTATAAACTCTTTATTAAGGTAGGAGTCTGTTTACAGTGTAGAGAATGTACTGTCCCAAGCTTCTGGGGTTTTGTGCAGCTGTGTTCAGAGATACTTCTAGGGACCTGTAAATTTTCAGTTCTTCCAAGGTGGTATGATCAAGGGTGAGGTGTTTACTCCTTTCCTGGCCTGTGCTCTGGTCTATGAGTACTCTTTTCTGTCTTGGAACTGTGAGGACGGTTTCCTCTCTACAGCCACTACAAGCTCCACCACACCAGCGCTCCTCCTTGCCCCAGGACCGACAACCAGAACTGTGACCCAGATCCAAGCACAGGCAAAGCAAGAGAACCCTGCAGCAGCAGAGAGATCCTTGCAATCCCCCTCTGATCATCCACTCGATTCTTCCTCAGTCTGTGGGCCAGAAGCTCAGGAGACAGCCGCTGTCCCTGCTGAGCTCGGGGACTGGAGCTGAGACCACCAGCTTCTCTCTCTCCCCGCTGATACAGACTTTTCCCACTGACCTTCCAAGTTGTCTTTGGCGTTCATGGGTTGAGAAGTCTGGAAACCACCACAGCTGCCCGCGGTTCAGTCCTCTGAGGCCTGCTCCAGGGTCGCTGCAGCCTGCGCGCCCACGTCAAACTGAATTCCTCTCCCAGCCCAGTGCGATACACCTTTCTGATCAACCATTCAGGCTGTCTTGGGCTTGAAATTTGATTCACTCTGTCTTTTTGTGGGTTCTGCTGCTTTAGAATTTGTTTAGAGCCATTTTTAATAGTTATTTGGAGGAGTTTGGGGGAGAGCTCAAGCAAGTCACTGCTTTTGCTCCCACCATCTTGGCTCTGCCCCCTGCTATGTACTTTTAAAAATCTCCTGGGGGGTGAGGATGGGGATGGAGGTGTCATCCACAAACATGGCTGGGAGCTTTTCTCTAGACTTCTTGCTTCTTGACATCATATCAACACCAAAGAGGCGTATGTCCTCCAACAATGAATAACAGCTAACATTTATAGAGTGCTTGAAGGCTTACACAGCATGACCTATATTATTTTTCAACAGCTCTGTGATGTAGGTACTATGTCATTGTTAACTGGAGGACATTCACGGAAGTTAAATGGCTTGTCCATAGTCACATGGGCACATAATAAGTATGAGGTTAGATTAGAACTCAGGTTTTCCTAACAGAGCAGCATCTCTCACTATTTCAAAATGGTAATAATTCTCCCCTGAGAAACGGATACAGGAAAGTTCAATTTTTCATGGATATGATTATTTGAGAAGGAATAAAAATGTTATTCAAAGTCCAATTCAGATGACTTCCTCCATGAAACCCTCATCCTTCTCATTTGAAAGAGGGTCCCCCAAATTAAAGTGGTCTTTCCCTCAATTTTTCTAGATACTCTCCAGAGAAATCTTTTTAGAGCTTTCCTTTGTCTGTCAAATTGTACCTTGTACCATACCATACTTACATTTTAAGTGTTCTATCCTATAACTGCAGGTAATTTGAAGGTATGTCTTTTATCTTAGTATTCTTAACACCTTCACAAAGGCCTTGTACATAGAAGGGACTTAATACTGAATCAAATTAAATGTATAAATTTCAATGATGTCATAGTGGACAGAGGTTTAGTAAGGAACACCTGGCTTCAAATACTGTATCTGACAGGTGCTGACTGTGTAACCCTAGGCCAATCACTCAATATCTCGGTGCTCTTAGGCAATTCTCTAAGAGTAGACATTAGAGATGAGTAGCTGATCTTCACTGGAAGAGAGGGAACACTCTGTGTTCCTACACACCCGACACCAGGGGTAGGGAACCTGAAGCCTTTTATCAAGGGGATTTGTTCTGTGAAGTTTGGAGTCAAAGGGCTGCCCTTGAAGACCTAGAGGTCCACATGTGGCCTCAAGGCCACAGGTTCCCCACCCCTGCCTTACACTGGTAAAACCACAGGTCTAGACTAAAAAAATTTTTTTCAATGATACAAGGATAAATTAAACAAATTGCTTAACTAGCAAACCTGACCTTGTCTACAAAATAATTTTTAATTATCCTCCATCATCAGGACTTCTTCCTGAGCCTCCTATGAGGTTGCATACACTCGTTCTAGTCTTAGAGACCCTGAATTCAAGGTTCACCTCTGATAACTATGACCTGTGTAAATCTTGGAAAAATCATTTAATCTTCCTGGGCCTCAGTGCCCTCATCTATAACACAGGGGGATTACATGACACGGCATCTGAAGTCCCTCTGGGAGAATAAGTCTGCCTTAGGTTCCTTATCTGTAAAACAGGGATAATAATAGGTTGGGAGGATGAGATAATATTTTTAAAGTGATTTAAAACCTTACAGCACTGCATGCTAGTTGCTATTATTATTATTAATTATCTGTGATTTCTAACATTGCTTGAAAATCACAATTTCCAATAGGTATCTAACAAATCTACTCTCCTATTCCATCTGAGGTTAAAGGTAAATTTTTGGTAGGCAGAAACACAAAGTGTCTCCATGGAAATAAATTTTAACATGCAGAACTGGTGGTGATAGAAAAAGTGATAAGCTTGGAACGCTAACCTTAGAGTCAAAGGATGTGAGTTCAAATCTCAGCTCTGCTTTTTACTCCCTGCATGACCTTTGACAAAGTCAATTAAGCTCTGCGGGACCCAGTTTTCTCATCTGTAAAATGAAGCCACTGGACTACACAACCTCTAAGGTCTCCTCCATCCCTAGATTCATGATCATGACTGTGATCTAACCCAGATACCTGGAGAAGCTGAGGCTGAAGAAGCCTGACATTTATGAGTCTTCTCCAGAGAAAATGTCTCTACTGTCTTTAGAAACCAACCTTTCAAGGCTTTATCTTTTACATTTTAATTGGACTTTGCCGTACAGAATAACATTCTCCAAACTTTTTTGAGTGTATATTCCCGAAAAGTAAAAAAAAAAAAAAAAAAAGCTTTAACAGAGAAATAGATATATATTTATGTGTAACACACACATATGCATAAATACACAGATTCCTATGTATGTGTGTAAATACATGTATATACACGTGCATATATGTATGATTTGCATCTGTACCCATATTTATATATATATAGCTGTATATTGTTACAAATTATATACTTGCATCATTGTACAAATTTTACATAATTACAGGTTTAAGAGAATGAGATAAAGATGAAATAAACAATATTTAAAATAATTTATTAATAGTAATAATATTTTATGAGAACAATGTGATTAAATAGGTTTCCCTATTTTTTTTTTAATCCTGGTTTAATACTTTAGGATACTGCAATTTAATGGTCTGGTTCTAAGTTTGGTTTATTCTGATACTTGGTTTTAATGACAGTCATAGCTGACAAAAGACAACTCACAAAGATATGTAATATGAATTGGGAAAGCATATCATTACCTAAACTTACTAATTTTTCAATTCTTTCTGCCAATCTTCCCTTGTTCTTATAGTCCAATCGAAAGATATTGCAAGTTTATATTTTTGTCAAATGGGTTAAAGACCCACTGAAACTCCTTATTTGGAAGTTTTTAAGCAGGTTAGAAAATTATGTTTCCAAGTTTTAAAGTTCGCAGATATGTTTTTTTTTTAAATTTCTGCCAAAGAAATCGTTTCATGAGGGAAATATATCCAAACATCGACTTTCAAAATGTACTCTCCTTAGCATGAGTTTCCTTCTCATTTCAAGTTAGAACATCACCTTTACTTTGAAGGGGCAGATTAGAGTTTTTTTTTTAAACTCTCTATTGGGAACATAGTACTGTCAGCCTCTTGTTATCACAGAAAAGGTTGGCAAATTTGGAGTACTTGTCCTTTTGTAAAAGAAAAAAATGCATGACTCATTTTTAAGTTTGAGAACTCTTTGAAGGATTTAGCCAAGAGACAAACAGCACACACATCTGTGAGTACAAAAGATTTTCATGGTCACTGCTCATGTCATTACAAGTGTGGTAAATATTTGATTATTTAAAGGTCTTGTTTTTATAAAATTAGCCACCTTGATGACATCCTGTAGCACTCTGTGCACTTCTCTCTCCATCTTCCTTTGGGGCTTGCCTATGAACGATGCACTGAATCAACTTTATGTGATGCTAACCTAGAACTTGATTGCTGCTGTTGTAATTTTTACATTTCAATCAAAGCAGCCACCCAATCACTATTTTTAATAAAGAAGCCATTTACCATTGAGAATATATCTTCTCTAGTACATTTCTCCTTTAGTTCCTCACAATACAATCAATTCTTAATGTATTTCAGTATTGAAACCGATCTAGTAAATGCCATAAGCTGAGTCATGTTAGAAACACCTGTATTCTCACATAATCATAAAGCAAACTTCCCATATTGATTAATTTCTCTAATACTTTTGATAGCAATGTTTTCTCTACATCTTCCGGTAATATTTGCTGACAAAGAAATGAATTTTAATTGGTTACCATATTGTTTTCCATATATTATTTCAAACTATTAAAAAAGTCAGGAAAGGGAAGTGCTTCCCCAATGGCATATAGTTTTTCACTATTAAGAAACTATAAAAAAGGCTTCTTCTAAACATTTATCATTCAGTTAAGCCAAATTTTAATATGTATTGGATTGAGTATTGGTTGACTTAAAACAGTGCTGAAAAAAGAATTATAGAGAATCATTTTCATGTTTATACAGAACATGAAGCTGAGTTTATAAATGTCTTACTAATTATGATGGTTTCACACTATTATTAGCTATTATCTGAAGGCAAAATACATACTTGGGCTGCAGTTCAGTATTAATGATAGTTAATGTAAATCCATATTTCAAATACTCTTCCTGGTCACTTCAAATGTTCTAGTCAAACTTCTTGTCAAATCTGATTAATCTATCATTGATTTTACCTCATAATGCAACTGACAATGAGCTCATACAAAGAACAGGAAAAGGGTCAGCCCTACCATTTTCTTTTTGTTCACTTGCGTTCGAATTATTAGTATCATAGCCAATCCTTGGCTTTACTGTAGGAATGTTTTAAAGCCACTCTTTGTAATTTCTTCCTGCACCCTAATCTTATGCATACCCCACTTTGAGAATGCTGATATAGAGCATTTAAAAAATAACAAAATGGCAGAATTAATATTCATTCAGAAATGAGCTAATGCAGTATCATCTCTATTTTAACCTTAAATCTGTAAAATTGGGAAAGCCAATTTGTTTTTAATACCATCAAGTGAGCAACATCCGAATGGTACCATTGTGTTAAGATGAACAAGGGGGTACATAGACAGAAGTACTACTGTATTCATTCTCAAGGTTGGAGAAGAACAAGTTTTTCAATATGGGCATGACCTTACAGGACAATTACACCCAAGAAATGCAGATACCAGAAGTCTGGGAACAGATTTGAATTTCTCTCTTCGCAGCTGGCTATTTCTTGCTTGCAACTATGACTTTGCCAGGTGAAACATTGTTAGTCATGACCCCAAGTGCCTAAGTATCAAGTGTTCTTGTGAATAAAACAATCGATATTAGGGGCACTTCAAAATAATGCACTAAGGTTTGCCAAATACTTTATATACATTAGCTCATTTGGTCCACAGCAAAAAGCAAATAATCTGTAACTAAAAACTCTCCATGCAAAGCATTATACTTTATTTTATCACCTTATCCTCGCTGACAAATACTGGGCTATAATTTAGTTTCAGCTAAAAATTTTTCTATGGCAAATTCACTCAAAAAGCAACTCCTAGTTCAGTCTTAGTCAATTTTAGTTTGGCTCAACTGAAATACATTTACAAACTGTAGTACTTAAAATATGACAGATCTAAATTGAACAAACAACAAATGTCATGGCAATTTACTGGCTTTCAATTTAATTTCAATTGCTCTATCAGATTAAATACTATGTTTCTTTTTCCTGGCATAGCATGTATCATAGACTCAGGGCTGGAATGAACTCCAGAGATAAACTACCTTTAAAAAAAATTACAAAATTAATTGTTTTTGCTTCTGATTCTAGTAACAAAGACTGAATTTTTTAATCACTGTGCAGCAACTTCCCTAAATAAGCTCTTTTTTTTTTCATGTTAAATTATTATTAAAATAAATCTCCTGTTTTGGGCCCTAACTACATATATTTAGCAAGGTTATTAGAGATATTTATCATACTCCTTTAAATTATTGATTTTTCATTATATCTACTCATCAGAAAAAAATTAAGTGATGGTGTTGTGAACTTTATGATATAATATAGTTCTGCATTCAACTATTGCTGGGACTTTCTCCTTCAACAAGTCAATTAAATTCTCTGGAACACAGCTGACTCATGTCTAAAACGAGGGGGCTCTGACTACTTAATTCTAATATTCAGCTCAAGTGGATTCTTCTTTAATTTGCAGTTTTATTTAAGAGATTCTAGGATAACAGATTTAGAGCTGGAATGGTCGTAAGGGTTTTTTTTAGTTCAACCACCAGTTTAAAGATGAGGAATGGAGGCCCAGGGAATATCAGTGACTTGCCCAAGACCACATATCAGAAAGTGAGATTTAAACTTGGGTCCTCTGACTCCATTATATCAGGTCCCTTGCTGTGCAACTGTGAAAATCTCACCTAATAAATTGATACCCATTTAAATACAGAAACTGTAGTCCTTTATAGGACTAGCATATTCTCCTAAAACTTCAGAGTGTTTTAATTTTCAATTCTCTTACCAACAGTAATTTAGAGCATATTGTCAGTGTTCATTTAATATCTGCAAATCTTTTGAGACATTTGTGTTTAAGAGGAGATGTCTCTTATTTCTCCCCGTGTCTCTCCTTCTCTCTCCCTCTCTCTGTTATCTCTTTCTCTGGCTCTCTCTTCTTCCCACTTGTCTACTGGGGAACAGCTTTTGATGTTAATTCCTATTATATTTTGGATTTATTGGTGGTTGGCAATTTTTGGGTGATATTTGATACCAATATTTTCCCTATCCATAATTTCCCTTCTGATTTTATCTTTACTACTTTAATTTGTGCAAAAGCATTTAAATTTTATAGTCAAAATTATTTACTATATTTTTTGTGACCTCCTCTATGCTCTATGCTTTATTTAAAAATTATCTTATTAAATTATCCCTCTAGATACAGCTGTTTGGCAAAAAAAGGGCACCTGATCTTATTTTTTTCTCATTTCTCACTGGTGAAATTTGTCACATATCCATTTTTAACTTATTTTAACATGGTATAAAATGTTTGTCTGAGCCCAATTTCTGCCAAATTGCTTCCCAGTTTTTCCAATTTGTCAAATAGGTAGTCCTTCTCCCATTAATTTATGTTCCTGGGTTTATCAAATAATGGATTACTATCTAATCTGTCCCACTGATCTATTTTTCTGTTGTTGTTGTTTTTTTTTTTTTTAAACCATTACCAGATTATCTGAATGACTACTGGCTTATTTGGAATAGATTTTATTATAGCTGTGTAGAGTCAGCTGACCAACTAATTAGAACAAAGATTGAAATTAACATTAAATTTATGAAAGGATAATACCACGTACAACAACTCCAAGCCAATCTAAATAAGCTGTTAACTCTGTAAAATATTTAAATAAAAATAAAAGGAAAATTGACCCTTGTTATCTCTTAAAGAATATTTAAAAGAAATAAAACTGCCATAACAAGTTGGCCAAAAAAGCATGCAGAAACTGCTTTAGTCACCAAACCTAATTGTATTCAGTCTCCATTACCTGGCCTTCCTTCCATCTTCTGTAGATGTCTTTTTAACATCAAAGATGGTTAATAAATTACCTGTGAATCTACAAGATCTGTTAGAGACAGCTCCTCTCCACCCCTACCCCTGTTTTTTTGTTGCTAATTGAAAGTCTCCCTCTTTGAGTATTCAGGATTTAGTATTGAAAAGCTTCCTATCACTCTGGCTGACATTCCTTGAAGAATTTTCATCCCTGGGATCTTAGCTATTCTTTTTTTTTTTTTTTTGTAGTGAGGCAATTGGGGTTAAGTGACTTGCCCAGAGTCACACAGCTAGTAAGTGTCAAGTGTTTGGTCTGAGGCCGGATTTGAACTCAGGTCCTCCTGATTTCAGGGCCGGTGCTCTATTCACTGCACCACCTAGCTGCCCCTACTTCCTCAGCAGTTTTTTTTTTTTTTAGGCAATTGGGGCTAAGTGACTTGCCCAGGGTCACACAGCTAATTAGTGTCAACTGTTTGGTCTGAGGCCACATTTGAACTCAGGTCCTTCTGACTTTAGGGCTAGTGCCCTATCCACTGCGCCACCTAGCCGCCCCAGCTATTGTTTTTCTAAATTCTATAAAATGTGCCTCCCCAAACTGAAGGTACATGTCTTAGTATGCCTGGCTTTCCCATCCTCATTCACATTTTCAAAAATGGAACTGTTACTTCCCCACAAAGTTCTCAATACTTCCATCTCGGGAAACTCCTAGTTGATGAGAGCCAGGTCCAGAACAGAAGTTCTCCCTATTGGTTTCTCTATCTCTTGAGGGATGACATTATTATTAAGACAAATGAAAATTTTAAAAAATACTAGCTGGTCCGCTTTGGGCAGAAAGAAAGAGCACATGAGCAGTCCAGGTAATATTAGTTCCCCACTACTATTACAACATGTGCCAGATTTGTGATCTCTTTCCTGAACTCCTAATCTATGTCTTTCTGTTCAGGTGAGGCATAGATACTTTTTGGGACAATATTGCTTCTTTTACTGCCTCTCACCCATTACGCCTTCCTTCTCTGGTTCATGGCTTTCCTCATATGTATGATTTAACACAACGCCATCCTACCCCACTTTTATCTTTTCTGTATTTTGAATAACTTAAACTCTTCCAGTGCCAAATTCCGGTAATAAACTTCAATCTAATCAAGTATCAGTGAAAATGATTAAGTCAAAATTTGTCCTCTTGCATAACAATCTCTAGTTCACCCTGTTTATTATCCATGTTATATGTATATTCAAGCACCTAAATACATGGATTTTATTGTTTGTCTTCCACTTGGATACTGTCTCATACGGATTGCATTTATTTTCTAATTTCTTTTTTGTATTTACTACTCAAAATGTTACCGGTTTTGCCAGATTTAATGTGGGCTGCTTTCTCTCTTCCCTTCCCTATTCAGTTTAAAGCCCTCCTAATTAAATTTGTAAAACTCCCAGCAAACATGCCTTTATTGGACCTTGTTAAGTACATTCCATCCTTTGTCAAGGACTCATCATTCCTGTATTTTATGCAATAGTCTAGAAATTAATTTAGCATGTTAGCTATCCTGAAGTACCTTTGCAGAGAGAACTGTCTTCTATTTAGAAGGGGAAAACATTGTAAAGCATTGTATAGTGGATAGAATAGTAGATTGATCTATTTTTGACATATATAAGCTAACTGACCACAGGACCAATCACTTAAAGTTTCAGTTCCCCAGGAAATCTTTTAAGACTCTAAATAGATTTACATCAATGACAGAGTCTGGGAGTTCTATACCGACAAAATCACTGGTTTTCACAACAACAACAATAACAGACCAAGTATTCAACCAGCATCTTACTTATACTCAAGTTCTTCTCCCCAACTTCTATTCCCTCTTTTTACAAGTGTCAATCTGTAACCGTTTTACAATTGACTATTTTAGGGAGTTCCTTTTGTACATAGAGAGGTTAAGTGATTTGCTCTGGGGTCATGTAGTCAATAAGCTCAGCAGGAGTATTTGAAGTATCTGAAGCTGGCTATTGATTGAGCCATGATGCCTCTCTCCATTCAAGACAAAGACAGTCAAACAAAAATGATATTTAATTTTACAAGATGCCAAAGCTAAAATTTTATGATTAGGAAATATGAAAAAAAAACCAATGACAAATTTTCATAAAGAAAGAATAACCATTTAATCATAACTTTCATTAAAAGAAGGACATCTAGGTCAATAAGCCAAATATTTTTGACTGATATGCCATATAATTAAGCTGTAACCTTGGAGTTACCTGGGCTTTTTTTTTTTTTCACAAAACAAGCTTCATTCTAGTAGTCTATCTGCCTCCCTACTGCCTCAAAGAACTACCTGAAACAGAAAGTTTTTGGTAGGGAAACACAGGAGATCAAATTGTTGGTTAGTACATTGGTAACCCTACCCCTGCCCACTTGGACCATTCCATCACTTAAGGTAAACCAAGAGCGAGTGTTTACTTTTTACAGCTTGCCATATCTTGAGAGAAAGAGGAAGAGAAAACACCAATAAAACACCTTGCTTCCACTAAAGTTTTATTTCATATGCCGTATCACAGAACGAAGGTGAACCATGGTTCTTCAAGGCTATACCTGTGAAGTTTCAGCTCTGATAGGTCCTATATCGAGTTAAGCAAGCCTTCAAGTACAAGCCCAAAGACAGGTTGAATGTCTAAATCAGCCTAGCCAAATTCAGAGAGGCTTATCATTAGAAGTTTCACATCCAAGTGGAAGTTGTTTTTTGTCACACCAACTACCCCAAGGCTTGGATGTGTTGAAATCTATGTTCCTGGAGGGAGTACTTACACTAATGTAGTCAGGGATCTTTAGAAATGAGAAGCATACTTTCTAAGATTTGGAAGACTCACCATAGCACCTATGTAATTACACATTTTCTAGGGCTAAAAGTAGCTAAAGAGGCATGGTATAGTGGAAAAAGGACTGGCCCTGGAGGTCGAAAAGCTAGGTTTAAATCCCACCTCTGTCAACATGTGTGACACCTTGGGCCAGTCACATAACAAACCTTCATGGGCCTCAGTTTCTTTATCTGTGAAGGGGTTGGACTTAATGGTCTCTGAGCTTTCTTCAAGCTCTAGATTTCTATGATAAAGAATCACAGAATTATTAACTCTTCAAAATATTTTTACCAATACAAGTCAATGCTTACATAACTGGCCTTCGTATCTACTGCAAAAATTCAATTCAATTCTGAAAAGAATTTTTTTTAATAAAGATAAAACGAGAAACGGCATGAGAAAGCTTGCTTGATTTGTTTCAAAGAAAGGCTTAGCATTAAGGAATAAGTGTTTATCAACATCACAAAGAATTGTTTCTTAATCTACAAAATCTGTAAAAATCTAGATTTAATAATGGATTCTAGTTAATGCACATGTCAAGAAGAATCAAAGTTGAAACATTTAGGACAAAGGACCAATTCAGTGATTTTTTTTTAAGACTAAAAAAAAATTCAAACCAAGATAGCTAGAATTTAGCAAATGGAAATACAGTGATACTAGAGGAGGGATATATTTGTGAGCTAATCAGCTAGATTCTTTAAGTGAATCATTTTTGGGGAATAAATTACGTACATTAAAAAAAAAAACAACACCTCTAGGTAACATCTGAAAATTGAATTTACATGGTACCCTAGTGTCATTAAATGGTTAAGAACCTAAATAATATACTTTAGCTGTTAAGTATTTAACTCATTCTCATTATACCAAATATGTTCCCTAACAATCTAAGGCTTTTAATATTTTGTGAGATGTTGGTCCCTTTCCTGAGTAGGGATGGAAGAAGCCATTCTTGAGCAGTATTAGAAGGGGCAGTGGTAGTGGGGAAAAAAAAACATACTATGGCTGTATAGCTCGAGGCAAAGTCACTGAAGAGTGTGCATCAGAGAAGAGGCTGCAACTGCAAGGGTGAACAAACCTCTGAGAGTATCCAAATGGACAGTCTCCTTCATTGGTATAGATTTATAGTACTTATCTATTTAAAATTTTTAAGTACAAACTCATTTCCATTTTAATAGAACTTAGTTCAGTTTAAATAATGTTCTCATAAAAAGTTTTACTCTAGGCTAGATGAGACTAGAGCAAGGCTAAATTATATACAAGGTTGATTTGCCTCTACCAGCCAAATAAAAGTTTAGCTATTTTAAGACAAAATGCTGTAATACGCTCCATTGTGAATGCCAGGAAAAACAAAGTGAGGACCCCCCTCCCTTTTTGTTTTCTGGACCCAAAGAAATCTGATCATTTATCACAAAACAAAGTGCCAAAATCTAGCTTTAAATTTCATCCTCCACTGTAATGTTTATTTCTTGTCTTTGTCTCTTAATCCCTCTCCTTTTTACTTAATTTTTTTTTAACACATTCTCCAAGTGAAGCCTTCTCTTCATAACTCTCTTCCACCTTCAGAGCAGTGGAAAGTATGTGGTATAATGTACTAGCTGGCTTCCTTCCTCCCACCTCTTTATTAACCAAGTAACACAAACACAGTTACTCAACCAAAAACCTGCATCCTGTTGCTAGCATTCACATCACTTACCCCGCAAAGATGAATACTTACGCAGATGATAATATGGTCACCATCTCCTCAAAGATGTTTGCCAAATCCTGATCCACAGGAGTACTAGATTTTCAGGGTTGATTTTTTTTTTTTTTAAGTACCATATGGAAATGAAATTACAATTTCAAAATTGCCATTTTTGGGGAAGCCACAGGTATTCCTGGGCTGTAATCATGCTTTATTCAAATCATTGCTTTATAATATGATGAAAGTATGAAAGTTATTTCCTTATGGATTGTCTGCTAATTTTCAACTTTCATCATAAAGGTTCAAATAATTAAAATATATGAATGCCTAAAGTTGGGCCTGCTTTTTTTCGCTTTATGTAAATCTTGGGCACAGACTGAAATTTAATTTTTTTTTAAATGAATTTCATTGATGTCTTTTGTTTTTACATTTCCTAAATTTTCCCTTATATTTCTCTTTCCCCTACCTCTCTGAAAACAATTCCCACATAACAAAGAAATTTAACCTTTAAAGGAATATAATTACCTCCGTTCCAAGGGGCGGCCATCACTAGAAATGCTACGAGGAATATTGGCAGCTCGTTCTGGAGGTTGCATCTTCCCATCTCCTTTTCCAGTACCCATTCGAGAAATCACCGGACTCTGGACCTGGGAGGGTACTTGGGACCCATGAGGTCCTTGCCCCTTGTTGGCATTTCTCTGCCATTTGTTGTTATTTCTGAAGGGGAATTTGAACTCATAGGAAACCCCTTCATTCATTTTGTAGTCCATCACTGGCATGCGGTATGTTTCAGAGCAGCTCCTGTCAAGACATGAGTATAAGGAAAAACAGGTGAAGGCCTCTTTTCTTACTTGGTAAAACTTCACAACCTTTTATCAAGTTACAATGCAATGAAAAGAAATCTCACTGCTAGGCATATACCACCATGAGGCCAAAGGCAGGAAGGTATAATACACCAAAATATTCATAGAAGTACATTTTGCTGCAGCAATCCATCAGTCAACAAATACTTAAGCACTTAATTATGTGCTAAAAGCAGTGCTAGGTGTTGGAAAGAGAATGACAAAAATGCAACAATCTCTATCTTTCAAAAGCTTACAATCTATTGGGGAACACACACACACACACACACACACACACACACACACACACACACACA